>NW_024044348.1:14620371-15220371 GCF_014851395.1 Micropterus salmoides | reverse complement strand
TTTGCTTTAAAGAATAAACAAGAAATGCCACATAGTTGGATAGGCTATAAATGTCTTTAGCAGACAATGGCAATGGCGTTTTAAATGTCAATGTCTGTTACTCATCAAACTGCTTACGGAGTCAGATGCAGCTTTTAAAATGTACAGACTTGACAAGACACTTAAAACTTGTAATAAATGACCTGTAACTTGCATGTATTTGGCAATGATGTGCTGACGCCTCTCAGAATTTGTTAATTTATGGAGTTGAAATTCAACAATTATATAACACACACTGTAGTCAGTGATGCTTCCATAGCCTTGTTAGACTAAAAGTTTTTTAAATCTCCATAAATAGATAAATGCATAAGAATGCTGAATCTGTAAGGACACGATTTTGGAATCACTGATTTAGCTTTTTATTGATCTAAGAACCCTAGAGATTTGCTTTTTATAAAAATGCATCTGTATTCAAATCCTCGTCAGATGGTAGCCGAGGGGTTCCGAGATTGCCCGGAATGACCGGCACACGGTAGAGGAAGTCTTGGCTACACCATAAACCCTGAAACATTGGCCATCACCCCCAGAAGCTAAATCATCCTCACACGATAGCAGATGGGCTCTTCTGAGATAGATTTGCTTTGGTTTATTATTGTATTTAAAAGATACAATTTCAAAGTATTTATATTTGCTTCTTTCAAAAGGTTTGACCAGGACTAACAACATAAAACATTCACAATTGTTAATTTTCCTTTGTTTCTGGTCTTCAGTAGTAAATATAGTTTAGTATGTATTTCTGTCACAATGCCTGTTGCTGGATCAAGTGATAGCAATATCCTGTAACAACCCACAATTTCTGAAGTACCTAACTACAGGCCTGATCACCCTCATAGCAGGCAAAGAAATAATTTAGCCTTTTGGGTGGAGGAATGCTTCTTGCTCAAGGCCCCCAAAAGTTGAACGCCAACCCTATCGGGGAGCAATTATCGTGAAAAAAATCCTCTCTGAGCTATGATTAGTTACTTTAGGATTTTGGAGTCTTCTGGAATCTTGCATTACATATTACTTTGCCCAGAAGTATGACATGCATATACTGGACAGGAAGAAAGTGTTGTGTGATTGGGCACAGCGTGTCTCTCCTCTTTTGCCATGAAGCTTGGCTATTCAGAGTGGTTATAATGACAGCTCAAACAGGGAGCCTTGTCTGGGAATACAGATAAGGCAGAGCCTGTGTGTGCGTGTGTGTGTGTGTGTGTGTGTGTGTGTGTGTGTGTGTGTGTGTGTGTGCGCGCGCGTTGGGTTGGGGTACAAGGAGGGGTTACAGGGGAACAGGCAGGGAGGCAAGGAGGAAAGACAGATGGACAGAGAGGAGAGAAAGAGGCAGATGGAGAGGGAGAGGAAGAGAGAGAGACATTGCATAATAGCATAGAAATGGCCATGATTGCTCATTGCAGCATAATTTAAAGTATGGTCCGCACCGCAGTTTTTCGGGTGCTCTCCCTGTCTTTCATTAAACCCTTTTCCTTTTCTATTGTTCCTGTTTAACAACCAAGAAAATCACATTTATTTTCATAACACATCAAAGATAAGTGTCACAATATATTCTCCACATCATGCAAACCATGAAGGTGGTAACCAAAAAAGGTCAAAATTACAAACCATTAAATGAAACAAATAGACCTAATAAAAAGCAGAACGTCCATTTCAAAAAAACAGACAAACACATTTGCAGCAGCATCTGACACAAAACATGCAGTGAAGACACGTGGTGAGATAAGTGAGATTAAAGATATTGTAAATGGTCTATAATTGATTTCAGTATATACTGTGTTATATTTGTCTGTATTTGAGTTATAGTGGTATAGTGTAGTGCTTACATGACACCAAACCACAATAATGATGTTGTTATTTTGTTGTTATTTTGTTGTTTGTATGCTAAACATTTGGTAGATCAGCTTTGTAAGAGTGTAGTGACTGATTTATTAAGATGCATTCAAATTAAAGGACACGTTTGAATCCGTGTATGTGCACATGGATTAGGCTGTGCTAAAACAGGAGGATTGAACTTCATCCCACCAGGGGGAACGGCCACTGACTGACCAGTGCGCCGGTTCCATTGGCACCACAACGCATATTAGGTCTACCGGTTAGTGAGCGGGGCACTGGAGTATACAGGGCGAGAGAGAAGAGGGAGAGACCTGGTGCGCTGCGGAAGGTCGGTGATCATTCTCTCTGGTTGGATGAAGCCCGACCATAGACTGAATATAGCAACGCAGACCACAGCTGTTGCAAACAACAGGCGCATGGATTTAACAGAAAAACAAAACAGATGTCTGTTTTTTTGCGTACCTTACCCTAACAACTAATGAAAGAAAGAACCATAAACGGATTCGTCTGACATAATACTCCCCACTTCGTTTTTAATTCTTTATGCTAAACTAAGCTAACTGGCTACTAGTGGTCAATAAAACAAGAAATTCCCCATGCACAGCAACAACAGTCAGGTGCTAGTAGGTCGCAGGATTTAGCAATGAAAAATCACTCCGATTAAACCTGAAGAAGCCACAAGCAAAACGCGTTATTCACAATAAATATAGTCATTTCAGTGTGTGGTGGCTTGTTTTTGGCTTCTAGTAGTTTTGTACTTGACACATATAAGTGTGGTATTAATCTTCTCATCTAACTCTTCACCATAACAGCAAATAAATGTATTTGTTATTCATTGTTGCGCTGACAGTCCACTGGGAGGATGCTGTAAAGGAGGCTCACAAACGGAAAAGGCTGCAATATTCCAGCCTTGCCACTGAGGCTGAACATCGGGGCAGGAATGTCAAGGTGCGGCCAGTTGAGTTGGGATGCAGGAGATTTGTGGCCAACTCTGCAGCGAAATTTATAAGCTGGGAGTCAGAGGACACGCCAACAGAACAACAAAGCCCCTAGTAGAGGCTGCTGAAACAACTTTAACAATTGTAGCCTTTTTAATGTTCATGAATGCGTATATTATGTATTTTAATTAGTTTAACTGTTTCTTGTGTAATTATTTTTGTTAAATAAAATCAGGCATGACTAATCATCAGTTCTCTATGTTAACTGGAAATATAGTATTGATCTAAACATTTAACAAAAATATGATAGTTATTAGTTAAAAATGAAAGTATTGAGGTGGTATTTATAGGTTAACATTTTGCATGCAGCTCCTCAATGAATTATGATTTTAATGTTTTTAGATAGTATATAGTATGTGGTGTTGATATTGTGACGTATTGTGTCACCACAAATAAATCAATAAATGGAAAACACTGCTTTGTGGTGCAGATTCTAGATACAGTTTTTATGTCATCTTAGCTCTGATAGTGAGGTAGTTAAAATTGCCTTAATATCGGCGCATGAAAAACCAATCGCTGATCATCCCTTCAGTCATCGATAGTTGATCCAAACGCCAGTTGGAACAAGCCTAGCACCAAATCCGTTCACAGTATTATGGTCCTTTCAAACCACCTCTGATTCAGGAATTCACCCCCTTCATATGTGTTTACAAATGTCTATGATTTACGTAAAGAAGCTATAATCAATATTTTTATATTGATAATGGATCATGTGACTACTTGTATGTGACATGTTTTTTGTGTAGTGCTCTATTGCAATGCCCTCTTAGTGGGTCTTCCAGCTTGTGCGGTGAAACCCCTACAAATAATTCAGAATGCAGCAGGGTGTCTTGGTTTCGAACAGCCCAAAAGGACTCATGTCACTCCATCACTCAGTGACCTCCACTGGCTACCCGTGGCCTCCTGAATCAAATTCAAGTCACTAATGCTTGCATACAGAGTACCTACTGGGTCTGCACCCATCTACCTAAACTCCATAATACAAGCTAATGTTCCTTCTTGGCCACTGCGCTCCTCCAACGAACACGGTCTGGCTCTGCCATCCCTACACACAAAGCAATCTCAGTCCCGGCTGTTCTTATGTGTAATACCACGATGGTGGGACGAGCTACCACATGCCATCAGAGCAGGGGCCTTCAGACGCTCTTGAAAACTCATCTCTCCTGAGAACACTTTCTCTTATAATACCTCTAACCCCTAAACTCTAAAATGCCTTTCTGTGCTCTTCTTCTTTTATATATTGTCAGTTGTAAATCTCTTGCTGTATTCATGCTTTGTTGACGCTTGTATGTTGTTCCTCAAATGTAAGTCACTTTGGAAAAGCGTCTGCCAAATGAGTAAATGTAATGTAATGAACCCATCTCTTCCACTGACCCAACTCTACAGAAGTACCCCGCTTTGCAGGGGTTTATTGCATCTTTCAGTTCAGTGTTTTGGTTTTCTGACCTGCAGCTCTACTGTTTTGGTTCACACTCACGGCTCTCATCTGTGTTGTTTTTTGGCCCAGCTGGCAGCTGTTTTCAGCGAAACAGCTCTAAAAAAAATTTATATGGATTGACATGGCACATTTGCTGTGCCATGCCACTAGAATAATGTGAGTATAAATGCTGCATGGTTCCTCTAAAATAGTACTAAAAGTAAACATTTTCATACATACTGTCACATTCTGCCTTATCGGTCCTGTTTAGGTCTCTGTGAGTTTTGTTCATTGGTCTGTTTGGTATCTGTTATTTAGTATGCATTTTTGGTCTCTTGTGTTATACTGTTTCGTCTCATTTATTCTTGTGAGGATGTTTGTGTTGGTTCTCATTCTGTTTTCTTGTCCTACTACTTAGTCCTGCATTTCAGTTCTGAGTCTCAGTTCATGTCTTAGTGTTTACTCGTGGTCTGTGTACTTCGGTGTTGTTTTGCCCATGTCTGCTCTGAGTTCTGTTTAATCTTAGCTTCAGTCTGTGTTCCTTGTTGGCGTTAGTTTATTTGTGATCTGTTTGCTGGTGTCTGTTCCCCCAGTAATTCCTCTGCCTGCTTGTCCAGTAAATACTTTGAGTTCCAGTTAATGTATGATCTTGTGTTTTGCATCTGTAAGTGTCTCTCTGTTCCCCCTTGCTGTCTCATCCTGCCTGCCTGCCTCTCTGTTCTTGCCTGCTGTCTCTCTCTCTGCCTGCTTGCCTGCCTCTCTGTTTTCCCCTGCTGTCTCTCTGCCTCGTTAGTCCTGATCCCGGTCACCTGTGTTGCTCCCACCCTGCTTGTTAGTCCCTGGTGTTAAATGTAGCTGTGTGTCTTCAGTCCTTGTTTGGTCATTGTAGTGTGTTCACACTCAGTCTTGTGGTTTGGAAGAGTGTTCTGTTGGATTCTGGATTACCTGCCTTTTTGGACTTTGTCTGCACCTTTCAGTGTACACCTGTGTTTTCAGTAAGTGTTAATAAAATCCCGTAACTATCTCCTGCTCCAGTGTCTTACGTTTGGGCTCACACTCCTTCTGAAAATCCTGACACATACATACTAGTACTGTATGTTCACGCAACAGTAACAACAAATGTTCTTATTGTGAATCTTAATACAGTGAAGTGAAGACAGCAATGATTATTATGTCTAAAACACTGCAAAATCTAACACACATCATCTCCTCGACCAAGTGTTAGAAATCATTTAACCTCTAAAGTAGAAACACAGCAACTATCTGTACAACAAAATACTCCAAATGAAATCTAACATCTCCCAATTCTTCGTGACAGCGGACTTAACTAAGTTAATATCTGCAATAAGAATAAATCAATAAACCAAACCATCAGCTCTTCTATGATCCTTGTGGTCGCTTTGTATTCTTCAACCAAGTGTCTTGACTGGCCAGGACTCCATCGTTCAGTGAGCAGAGCTATACTGTGGTGAAAAGCTCCTGCTGGTCTCAGGCGAGGAGAAGCTGTGCGAGGCCTGGTACTGTTTGGTCAGAGCAGAGGCTGGGGCTGGACCTATAGGTGGATATTATAATTCATGCAGCTTTGCACAGTGGTCAGGGATAAGCTCACCTCAAGGTCAGGGAGCTGTGAGTGGAATACTCATTGGGAAGTGTGGGCTTATTTTCACATCTCTGCACATCCTCCATCTCCTGGCAAATAAGGGAAGATTCTACTATGTGTGGCAGAGCCAGTGTGTGAGCGCTTGCCAAGAATTAAAACGCTTGCAATAGAAACCTTCTTGTTGTTTTAGTGGTGCTGTTGTATTTTTCCATACTAAACTTTTATATTTAATGCAACCACCTTTTCTGTAAATTGTGTATGTTGCAGTTTTGCCACTAATGTATATGAAGATATTGTTATCATCCTTTTGTAGATTTTATTGCAAATTTCATGTTACTTCATTTTTAAAGTTTTCTGCTAATTTTTCTGGAAATGAGAAAGTGCGGGAGTCTCACATACAGTTTTCATTCCACATGTATATTCAGAAGAAATCACCATGCATCCATAACGAACATACAGTAAATCCACCACACCCATGGTTATCCATAAGTGAAAAATGGTAGAAAGAAAATAAATCCTACATGACTGTGCGCACACGCAAACACACAAACAAAAGGAGATCCCAGGAAACACTAACAACTGTGCTTACCATGGCCTGAGGTAAAATAGGAAACGGAAACAAAACAAACAGTCTGTTCGCTAGATATCCATGACAACAACAAATTGATGGAGTTTACGTCTCATATATTATTTATATTATTTGATAGCATTGTAGGCAATCTACATGGGAGAGAAATTCTGGTGAGAATACAGAACATCTTGGATGTTTGGATGACAAGAGCTGCTTTCTCCAAGGCTTGTTGGATGTATGTATTCATCTGTCACATTTAAATGTGACTAAGAGGTACTTTTTCCTATCCTCTCCAGTGCTGCTGCGCTCAACTAGACACACAAACATTATGACACACTAAATCACTGATGTCATTCAATGCAATAAGCAAACAAATATGTATTTTAACAAATGTAAATGCAGTATTTGTATTCCACATAGTTAATAAAAAAAATGGCAGTGGATGTCAAAATTTTTAAAATGCTTTATGTCTAATATTCTTCTGCTGTGCCTGCAGGCTGTGTGGTATTTCTTTCAGGACTGGTAAGTAAGAAGTAACGTTCAATTCATAACTAAAATAAATTAAATGGTGATAACACTGGAAATACAGGTCACATAATTATGATTTGTGGTTTAGTTGCTGTAATTCATATTATTAAGTACATAAAATTTTATATTTTTAATTTTTTTTCAAAAACAGAAATTACAAAGTGCATTATAGGAATATAAAAAGAGAAATAGGGAATAAAAGAGAGAGAAGACAATGAATAACAAGAGTCTACAGCCATGCTAGAAAGGGTGTATTTAGGCACAATAGTGCTCTGAGCTAAATGCTAACCTCACCAACAATATCTATAAACACCTCATTTTAATTTTGCTGGGTGTCACAAGCAGAGAATGAGAGTGTATCAGCCTGTATGATATATAATGGAGCTCACTATTCTCTATCTCCAGAGCGGCAGAGAAGTGCGAATCCTAGTGCAGGGGCATACTAAACCATTTTGGACCTTTTGTAAGGGGTGCAAGGTGCCTCAGAGAGCCTCCACTAATTTCATTAATATTTGGATACCAAGTTCATTCTCTCAACCAATTTATTAAGCCAACACTATAAAAGTTAGAAATAAATTTTTATTTTTATTTTTAAATGTATTTAAAAAAAAATTATTCCAGGCTTTTCTGAAGGCTCTCCCCCATTGGGGCCCTTGGTAGTCAGTCTGTTACAGTCACTTCAAGCACAGACACAACAGAAACAGGGGATTTGGACCAAAATGCAGAAAACCAGGAAGAGTGGATGTAGTTTACAAAATATATTAACTAATAGCGTGAACTTACTGTGATGGTGAGGCAGGCAGACCAAAACTAAGCAAAGTAAGTCCAGACAAAAGGTAAGCAAATCTAGGATGGCACAGGCAATAATGCAAAATCCAAATGCATAGTCCAAAAGGGAGATACTCCAAAAGCACTGGGAAACACAAGAAACCAGGCTGAATGCTCAACAAAGTAGAAGTATGAGCTAACAGCAAACAATGGGGGTAACACTCACTTAAATACAGGAGGGGTGGAGATAACGAGACACAGGTGGAAACAGTAATCAACACAAAGACAGGAAGTAAAGTGAACATGGACACATGAGGAAAGATTTATTAAAATAAAACAGGAAATCATCACAATCAAAACCAAAGCCATGACATAATCTGACACTTTCCTCCCACTATGAAGCCACTGTATGAGTGTGATATGTAAAATGTGTTGGTCACCTGTGTGTCTGACAGTTCTTTGTGTAATTATTTGATGGTGAAACGTGTCAGGAAATCAAATCTAGCTAACTTGTCATGTGTGTGTGAGTTTTTGTTTGCTAGTGTGTTTGTGTGTTTGAGACCACCTGCTGTTGTTATAGCTACCTATTTTGTATAAAGAAGTAATTTGGCCTTAAGTCAGTGGATGCCTTAATATCTTGCCCCAGTGATTGTTTAAATTTCCCCTCCTACACTTTTGCTCTCGGGAGGCGGCTGATGTGCATAAAGCCTGAGCTAGGAAATTTTTGTGTAATTCTGCTCTATTACATAATTTGAGTTGGAATGTAATGTAATTTTCTTCATCTTCTTTCTTCATACAGATTTTAACACCTTCTAAGACAAACTTTATAATATACTATATAATTAAAACTGGATTGACTTGAAGTGGCCTGTAAGTGCAAAAGAATAAATGATGCATTACAGTGGGATCTGATCTCTGTCTATCCGTGAGGCAACAACCCTGACGAACTGCAATGCCCAGATAAACACCTGTCTCCACTGACTTAAAGGGTTAGTGTACAGCCAGTTTTGTTGTAAAAAAGAAATCACACCCATCATTGAAGTTATAATAATTAAACATTAAACATTTGCGCTTTCTCTAATAATGGCAGTGGATGTCAAAGTGAGAGTGCTTTCAGAGCTGCAAAACTACAGCTTTCATGGGTTAGGTAGAATTTCTGAGAGAGTGAGGCTTGTGTGAACATTTTAATGTAGTATATGTATGTGAAGAGTCAAGACTATGCAACTAAGAGCAATTTCAAATGTTTTTTCTTGTCTTAAAAACAGCCCCTCATTCTGTTGATTACATCATCCACTAACAGACCACATACACAACCATTCAACTAGAAGAGTGCAGATCTCTGCAAGGTGTGTCCGGGGACATGTAGGTGTGGAACAGGGAGGGCAGAGCAGCATGTATGCATGATAGTAATGAAATGAAGAGGATAAAGTATATTTTGTATACAGTGTAAGTCAGGTGACCTTTGTCATCATGGTATCAATAATAAATGCATGGTTAACGCTGTGAAATAGTTGCAGGTGTTTAGGTTCAGGCAACAAAACATCTTGGTTAGATTTAGGAAAATATCACTGAAATTGGGTTTGGATTAAAATAAGTATTGTATCAGTCATTTAAGTTAGGTATATGACGTAAGTTTGCCATTTTGTGCTTATATTTAGACCAGCCAAAGAGAGACAGGAAAAGTGTGTGTGTGTGTGTGTGTGTGTGTGAGAGAGAGAGATGCTTACTGTTACTGTTTTATTTATTTATTTTATTTTAATTTTTTTTAACACAAACATACGCTTTGATTACTTTACACTTTAATTACTTGTTTAATGAAATGTATGGGGTTGATTGTTCTTCTGTAGTATGTATGATGCTTTGGCAATATTTTTGTTACACATTCATGCCAATAAAGCTAATTTCAATTGAATTGAGAGAGAGAGAGAGAGAGAGAGAGAGAGAGAGAAGACATGCAGGAAAGGGCAGTGGGCTGGAGTCGAACTGCAGTCACAGGCCACAAACAGCAACCGGTTGAAAGTTCTGTGTTTGTTTGACCCATCCATCCAAGCGGACTATGACATTTGCACCTAAATGACAATGACATCTGCACAATTTTTTGTCAGTACAGACTAAATGGTGTGAAATGACACACAAAATAACAAAAATGCATTGTGATAACAAAATTACTTAAGACAGTGGTGTGTTAATCAAATGCCATTTTATGATACAGCCTGGATAATTTATATTTCATCGGACTCCATTTGACATGAATTAATCCATTATTTGCACATGAATGACTGTCCAGATGGACAACATGCACAGTACTATTGCTAAAGTTGATGGTGGTCCACTGCGCACTGAGAGAACAATTATTATGTCATCAAAGTCTTATTTTCAGGACAAAATCTCTAATTGTCGTAAATGTCCAATTAGCTTGAAGTAGAGAAATATTTAGTGGATACAACTTGACCTCCGTAGACTGAGGACGTTGTTATGAGAGCTGAGAGAGAGAGAGATTAAACAGAATTAGTAGTCAACTGAACGGCAACAGCTCTCACACAGAGAATAATTAGATATAGAGTTCAAATGAGAGCATCAGCTGGATCAAATCATTCATCAAAATCATCATAACAAACATAACATCTAACTCTCTTTGTTATAATGTATCTATATTACTGATTCTTCATGCTTGCAATTAAATACTAGTAATACACCATATACAATAATGAAAATAGTTATTGTTTCACCAAATATCTTTCAGTCAGACATACAGTATTTATAGGCATACTGTGACTAGAGCTTTCCATCAACCATGGACTGTTCACATACTGACTTAATTAGCTGTATGAATCCCACCCCATACACACTTGACATCTGTTAAAGTCTCATGGTTGTGTAGCAACTGGTGCAATCATAATTAAGATTGCTGTGAGAGCCACCAACAGGTGAAGCAGGAATGAAGAAGTCATGTAAATTTTATTTATATAACCCGATATCACATATTTGAAATTTTTCCAGGAATACTGTGGGTCACTGGATTCCTGTGGGATTCCAACAGTATGGGAGTCAATTTCACCATCATTATGGAGCTGGGACAGGACAGGAAACAAAAAGGAATCGGGAGTGGGCAGGATGGGAATCATACGACAGTTTTATATATCGAGAGTCATTCTTCCAGGATTGGGACTGAACGGGATTTTTTTTTACTATGTCATGGGATATGGACATTTTTGAGAGAGTGGGTGGGACAGGAATCAAAATCCACTCCTGTGTCACCCTCTATCACAAATCTCAAATTGGCCTTCACAATCTATACAGCGTATGACACTCTCTATCTTTAGACCCTTGACTCGGAAAAGGAAAAACTGTTCTGTCTGACCAATTATCAAATGACAATTGTATACCTTCTCTAGGTTGACTATATAATATAAGTTGTTTGTCCATTTTGACTCATTAACAAAATGTTAGTCTGTAAATCTGCAAATTAGTCAGGGTTCTCCAGTCTCTGTTGTTTCTTTGGAAGATTTTTTTATACTTTTGTGAGATATGAGCTGGTCCTGCAAAAATAGAGCTGACGCATAAAGATAACAGAGCACAGCACAGAAAAGAGCCTTGTGTGAGCTGTGAGCGAGACACTTTGACAAAGTATCCAGTGGACATTAGCGCACTGGGTAGATTAGCAGAGGATTGTGTCTGGCAGTGACAGTGGAGCTGGAATGCGACACAGCTGCATCCAGCAGACATTGGGGTTAATCAATGTATCAGCAATATCAGAATATCAATCCTATACTCATACCATAGGTGCAACATAATGTTTAACCCTGCTCAACAGAGTAAAGTAGTTTCTGTAAATTGTTGTTGAGTGTGCCATCAAACACTTCAGTTACATAATGTTTCAGTTTGTTGCTATTGAATGAACAAAACAAGAACCTTTTGTACATTTTGTTTTTTGTAAGCAACACTCATCCCTCCCACTACCACCATACCTTTGTCATCTGATTATATACTATGTCAGCTCTCCTCAACCTCTAAATTCAGGGTTATACGTGCTCTCGTATTCTTTCATCATTCAGTTTTGATTTATACAGTGCAGGATGTACCATAAATACATGTCAAGTACCGAATGGATGAAAAATTCCATTGCTGAGTGAAATGTCAGATTGTACAGAAAGACAACACATAGACGTAAATGTGCATGGGCTGCATTAAATTATGTGTCTTTATGTAGTGGGTGTACAGAGTATGTGCAGAGTTGACATAACTAAGGTCAATTTAGCAGATCTCACCAACTAAAGGAGAATATGACCCCTGTTGTCCACTAGGGGACAGAATGTCTCCTACAGAGGTTTCCTTGTCTGTTAGAGCTCATCAAGTGTCTTTCCCCCCCCCCCATGGTCTCTCTGTGACCTGCTCAAAGTAAGGCCATTTCCAAAAGCCCAAAGGACTGTTTGGAAAATTCATGTTAGATATGCATTACAAATCAATGTAGGCAGAAACAGTGAAAAAACCTAACCTGAAAATTTAAATTGCAGCGACGGTATCGTTTTACAAGTGCAGAGATTCTGATTGTCTGAATCCAGAAGAAGACAAAGACCAAGACACTTCACACATTCTTTCTTTCTTTCTTACTGATGAGTTCATATCTAGCACTAATTCAGAGAGAAAAACTCCATCTCATTTGACTTTCTGACTGCATAGTAGTTTTTTTAATAGGGAGCTCTATCCTCATTATGAGGCTATATGTTTGGCTGCAAGAAATAAAGCACACTTTATGTATTCTGGTTAAAGACATACATGTTCTATTAAGCCGATATTAGTGAGGCATACCTCTGTCCTCTTATTTTGACTCATTTGAATACACATGGTGTATAATGCTCTCTCAGTTTGGTTGATCCCCCACATCTTTTTTGTGCACAATTTAATGAAATTTGCACATTTTCAAGGATTACACAATATTGGATTGTATGAGTTGGTAACTTATCTTAGCCTCTAGTTATAACCATGAACATACCGTTCTGGTCAACATTATTGGCACCCTTGGATTTTATTAAATTGTGCTGTTGCTTTTCTTGGGAGGACAGTCTCCCATCTTTACATTGTCCTGACAAGGCCTTATGTGGTCATGTGAAGGATGACTGTCAGGAGCAAAAGCAGAGGTTGCATGGCTTTGCCACCAGTTAAGAAGACACTTATATGGGTCATTTTTTAGAGCCAATGACCAATTTTGATGGGAGACATGTTCTGAAAGACAAACCTTCCACAGGTCAGAATTAGGTCTTAATTAGTGACTTTGAATTTAAATGTAATTGACATGTCATGACATCATTTCTACATCAGCTGAGGCTGTATGCATGAAAAAGACACACAGATATTTCTAATATGCTTTGTGTAACTGTGAATCAGTGAACAATTTCAAACAGAGATTGGGTATTGTCTGTGTCTCACAGTTAGTTGAAGCCCCTCCCATCTGTCCACCACACAAAATCAGCGTATTCCACTGCTCTGCAAACCTGCTGCTAATTCCATCATCAGACCTCATCTTCTTCTGCCTCACCTGTTGCCTGTTGTCTCATTATAGGTTGTGTATTTAAATCCCTGTCTTGGCTGTCAACATTGTTGTTTTGGAACTTCTTTTGCTGTGAGTTCCTGACAGTAATTTCCTAGTAAAGCATTTTGTCTGTACGCTTCAGCCTCAGTCTGTTATAAGTGGTGTCTACATTTGAGTCTTGTTACCCAACTGTGACATGAATTCACTCCATTGTGCTGATTTATTTTATTAATTAGGCTGATGTTTGTGAATAACACAAGTAATTCAATTAATCTCCTGATGAGGAGTAATACTTTATTAATGAAGTTTTACTGAAGGTAACACAATGGGTTGCATTATCAATGGATTACCTGTTGCCATTCAAGGCGTCATTACTCAGAAACAACTGACAAGGACAGTCAATAGTGTGCAAAAAAAATAAATTGCATTAACGTGCACATTAATATTGCATTTTTATTCAGCATATTCAAATCTGTTTAAGTTCCTAATTGTATCCCATTTGTAGTAATTTGGGCAAGTACATGTGATGACTACACTATGCCTCATTTATGCTAGGTGGTCATGGTGACAGCATATTTGTTTGGCTTGGTTTGGGAAATGGTAACATTATGCCGTGCATATTACTGTATTGGAGTTTTTACTGACTATTTCTCCATGTAAACGGATAATTAAGGAACTAGTTGCTAACATTAGCCAGGATGAGGACCACATTTGGAATATTAATGTGCAACATTAGTTCTTTAACAGTATGCAAGCTTGAGGGAGAAAATATTGCGCTGACTTGAACAATGTGGAGAAAGATAATTATTTCATCTTTCATGGACTTTTCACTTTATCAAAACCTTTCTTAAAGACTACAGGCATAGCCACCCACAGTTGTGCTACAGCTACATACAACTGTGCTGAGAATGAATAAAATAAAATTTGGTAAAACAATTTTATCACTGCCATTGTTTTCACATGGTGTCATTTGCAGTTTCTGGACTAATCTCAAAGGAAGGTGACCCATCAAACATGTTGCATGCTATATATGTATAGCTTTGATGTACAGTATGTTCATTGGATTAATTTGGTGTGTGTGTGTGCACGTGTGTGTGATGGACACATTTACAAGCTTTTCTTTCTGTGTCCTTCTATATACATCTCTATCTGTCTCTCTCTCTGTGTCTCTGTAAATTGTGTAGAGCTTGTCAGAGGGGAAACTGGGATTAGGGAGGCTTTAGCATCAAATCTGACAAAGGTAATACCAGTAATTAGCATTCACTAGAACACTGTGAAAAGATGGATGTGATCAAAGACCATGCCAAAATAATTTTATGCAGTATAAATGTGAGTCAACAAAGCAAAATTTCTTTTGTAATGTTTCTGCAGTTTGCAATTGTTTGAAAGTGCTCATGTATTGTCAATTGTTCAGTTTGACAGTAGCTCTGCAAACATACAAAGTTGTCATGTCAAATTCCACAAATGAGGTGAGGACAGTAAAACCTTTTTGATAACATCTGATGTTTTTCTTCAAAATATGAAACAATTTAAGAAGCCTTTATTATTATCATTTAAGCAACACAGGTGTGGACTATTTCCATTACTGGGGACATGCGACAGGCGACGGCTAATTTAGAGAGATTATAAAATCTTTGCAAAGCAGAAGAGTAATCAAAATAAATTTCATATTTAACCAAATGAGGTAAGCCGTTAGTCTTCATTATTGTCTCATTTTGTTACATTAACTCAAACAATTGCATGAATGGATAGAATTCGATTTTAGCAGGCTCGCCTGGCACCAAATGCATTTCCATACTGGTCAAACTAACCCATGCTTAGATAGAAACTAAAAAGAGCTTGACAAAAGACTGAGATTTGTTTGAATTGTTTAATAAGGAATAATAGAAAAAACATAGTTTATGGGAAGGAATTAGTAAGGTGAATTATAGAATTGCATCCCAAGTTCTATATTTTTGCATCAAATGAGATATAAGCATTAATGGCAAAATTACATTGAGCTAAATGTACGACCTAAATCCTTATTTGTTAATCCTGTGTTTAGAGGTGTGATTCAACACTTTGATTTTCAAGGCCACATTTCCAGGGCCATTTATGTTGATTTGTGGCACAAGTGCTGCAATTAAGGGACGGCCTTCATTGGCAGGTTGACTTACATCCACTTAACTGCAGTATCTGCTCTTCTGTCGCCCCTCTGTTGCTTTAGATTTGTCAAAGCAAGGCCATCAGTGCCAGGGGTAAGGGATGAGGGAACAAGACCTGTGAATTAAGGGTATAATCATCAATATTCAGGAGCAAGGCACAGATGTACTGCCTTCTCTCTACTGAATTTTATTTGTACAACATGCCATTGTTACGCAGGTGGGCACCCTCATGTCTTTATGACCAAGAATGACATTAATAGCACCTTTCTGTTTGTACGTTGCAAACACAGTTTTGCTTTTTCTGTTATCTGTTATCACCTAATTGAATGTATTTGATTGAATGGCGGGCTAAAAAGATGAAAAATATACAAAGTAAAATAAAAAACTTCGTAAAATAGTCAAGTACATACATACAGATAAAAATTATTAAAAAAAGACACAATAATTTTTACATCTATAAACAATGTTAAATAAAATCAAGATCACAGTCTTAAGTTGTTAAGGTGTCTATGTAAATAGGTCCGTACTGCTGTTTAACATTTCCCTTACTAATGCAACATTGGAAGCCTCGTCAGCCCCCGTTGGGCAGCCTGCTGAGGTCAGCATCCACAGCAGGACAGGTCTTGCTGCCCATCTCCTTTTGGGGCACGACATTACCATATAAACTTTGTTAATGACCTTGTCATTTACACAACTTAATTACCAGAGTTGTGTCCCCTGAACATCTTCCCATATGAATTATACATCAGGAAGATGGCTTCAGATGAGGAGCTGGAGGGGTTTGGTAAAGGTATGCCAGCTCAATGCTTCAATTGGAGGAAATCTCATGTGTCTGCAATGTAAGCAAAATAAATAAATAGCCAATTTGGAACAGCCATTTTAGATGGACGTGTATTTATATTCAAACCAACTTAGTTTTGGATCAAGATAAAAAATGCTTTATTTTTATTCATTACATTCAAGTCATATGTGGCCCCCCAAAACAACAAAAACAAGAAACTTTCAACAGGAGATTCAGTTGTCTAATAGTCTAACTGTCTAATAATAGTCAACTCTCAATACTCAATAAAACAGTATCCATGAGTGCTGTCAGTCATAAACCCAAGGTCTCGTGTTTTTGTTTGAATAATGAAATGACATAATTTAATGGTTTAGAGTAATGAGGACTGGAGCTGGAGCCAATATTTCCTTTCAATGAGCTATAACTAAACAGTAATCCCTGGGAAGAATTAAAAGGTTTTGTGCTTTATTCAGTAATCACAAGGGCTGCTAATATGCTGCAGAGACGCCCACAATCAACCCTCTTTCTTTCTTTCTTTCTTTCTCTCTCTCCCCATAATCTCACAGCCCTGTGAAATTCCATGGGAGGAGTTTCGAAGGAAACTTTACTCAGACCTCCGGATCTGCTAACTGACTTCCCTAATAGTTAAGTGTCAATTTGGAGACGTGCCAGACAAGACAAGAACTTCTCACACCTGAGAAAATATGTCTGCCAGTTAATGGCACACTGGCTATTTTTCTATTCGATTAGTCCACCTGCAGGGATTTCATGCAGTTAACTTCTAAAAAACTCCTACTCATCACATCTCAGCATGGCCATTGTCTGTTTTCTGACTCCTCTCTGGGTCTGCATCCCTGTTAAATCAAACAAGAAAACTTAATTTGTATAGCACATTTCATACAGGTTAGTGCAGGTAAGTGGTTCACAGGTGACTGACAGGTATAATAAGACAGGACAAGTGTAGACTGTAATAGAGTAAAATAGAACCTGGATAAAAAAAAAAATAGATCAAATGTATTCAAATATTTAAAAAACAGATAAAATGTTGATTATGAAATACAATGAATATGATTTAAAATCTCATTTAGAGCAATGCTCCTACCATTGGTCACTAGAAAGCTAACTGCTGTACTAAAATGATTACTTTCAAATTACATGGGAAATAAGTTGTCTCCTGTAGAAAACTCACAAGTGTCATAGAGCTTCGAAGCCAGCAGCTGAGGATACTCGGCAAACAAAACAGTATGGCTCCTCATGCATCACAAACACTCACAATACTCAACACTCACACTCACAATATGTTCAGTATAGCCAGAGTTCATAACATAACATAATAATGATTTGATATACATCCCCTTCTGTCTGGTTTTCACTAAACTGAATCTGTTGACCTACTATTTTTGTACTGGTGCATAATGTTGAATGTGATGGCTTTTCACATTAAAGACAATAAAAATGTGAATAATGTGTTTTGTTGTTGTTGCAGATTTTCCTGTGTCAAGGGAAAGAAGAAATGCCAAGTCTCTCTTGTCTGCAGCAGCAAACATTCTTTAGTGCTCTTACCCTGCAGAAAACATTATAACAATGTGGATAACAATGCGTGGACTGCACACAACAACATAGAGCACAGTAAAATATGTATATGTATAAGTAACAGAGTTTATTAACAAAGAATTATTACATATTTATACTTTGTTTGTGTGTGTGTGTGTGTGTGTGTGTGTGTGTTTGTGTGTGTGTGTGTGTCTTTGTGTGCAATTATGATGTGAAAACCAGTACTATGGAATTTGACTGTGGTATCTGGATACTCAACATGTGCCTTAAATTATTATATATAAACATAAAGCTTTTTAAAACATGGACGCAGCTTTTTAAAACACTGATCACTCATCAGAAAACCCTACTGTGATTGGTGCATTGTGGTTTGCAGCTTGTTTTTGAACAAGGGACGGATACACGAGCACCACCCACACAACCCACACCACACTTTATGTAAACAATATTTATAACAATAACTTTAGTAAAATAGAGACATGCTGCTGTTAGGAGCTGCATTGGCTCTGTCTAAATCTACATCTGTCCACTGCAGATGCACTATCCACAACCTGGTAGAGTAATTAGTACAAATGAATGTATTAGTGTAATATTACAACATTAAATAAGAAGTATAATGTTAATTTAATAGTATACTGTTAGTATATATTAATATATTAATTATATCATGTGACTATATTCATTATAATTTAATTCTAGTTTCAACAGTTTAATTTTTGTGGGTTGTTAGCATGCATTAAATCGTTGTACAAGAAATAAGGTAAATTGTTGTTAGTCTCTAATTTGTTAATTCTAAGTGCTAACTCATCAGTAATATAACCATTCATGCATAACAATGAGTTCAACATTTGCTGTAGCACATCAACCTTTTTTTTGATGTCCCACTCATATATTGTATATCCAGACCGTGATTGTTCGGTTCACGAAAAATGACACTGACAAGCTCA
The DNA here is from genome assembly GCF_014851395.1 of Micropterus salmoides. Classification (NCBI taxonomy): domain Eukaryota; kingdom Metazoa; phylum Chordata; class Actinopteri; order Centrarchiformes; family Centrarchidae; genus Micropterus; species Micropterus salmoides. The sequence continues at coordinate 15,201,667 of NW_024044348.1, read as the reverse complement.
TTGACTTTATGAAAAGTTGAACATGTCAACAACAAGACACCGACATAAAAAAAAAGCCAGCTAGCCAAACCCAAATCTTGGTTATCTTTTCCCTATTGTCTTCTGTCTTACTGCGAATAACAGTTGAACTGTTGCTACTCTTGAGCTGCTCAAGCTGCCAACTGGGATTTCTCCCAGAGCCCAGAGGAGGGTGGGTGGAAGATTATGGTAGGTTGTAGTCTTTATTCATACATTGTGCTCATGAATCATTTTTGATGGTAGCAAAGGAGGAAATCAGGTGACAAAAGTCCATGTAGGAAGGAGAGTGGGGTTGATGCATAGATAGTTCAACAGTTTAAGAAACAAGGCCGTTGTTCGATTCCGGTTTCAAACCGACTATGAACGTAGATTTTAAACAAAAGCATGACCATGTATTGTAACCACGTCAACAAAGGTCCCTTAACCTGAACAAAGCACTTATTTAAACCCAAAACATCATCTTTCCATAAACCTAACCAAGCTGTTTTTGTACATAAAGCTAAACAAACCTTAACCATAGTGTCGCATTATAAAACTGACATTAACAGTAATGATTTTTCAAAGCACAATGATGCGATGTATGAGGCTTGCAGTTGCTGAATAGACATTCAAAAGTGTTGTGGGGAAACTACAATAGGGAAATCCGCTGTAGGACCCGGGGATGACAGAGCCTTTATAATCCTATAAAGAGAAAGAAGGATATCAGGAGGCAGGACAGAGAAATGGTGGGGGGAAGGGATGCAGAATGCGAGAGCGAAGAAGAGGAGGTGGAAATGCTGGCAATGTCGTGATTGATGTGTGGTCCCGCTCCTGAAACTCTGCTAATTAGCTCCACTTAATCATTAATAATAAGATACAAAACTGATGTCTGTTTCTCAGTTTAAGTTTTATGTAAACAATTCTAGTGGCACATTAGTTAAGTGAAACATTCATTCATGAAGCACAAACAATTTTAACTTGTCTAGGTATCCCCCACAGCCGAGTTTTCAGCTATGCTGTCGGCTGAAAGTAACTACTCCTTAAGCTTGTCTTTCTTTTTGTTGTGGTGCTTCTCAACACAGCTAGCAATGCAATAGCATGGTTCATTGTTGTTGTTCAGTGAGGTAGCTCCTCTTGCGGTATAAAAGTTAATCTGATTAAATTCTTAACAGCAGTTAATCGATTACAAAATGAACAATGAACAGGTGAAAATAGTCTTGTTTTGCATATCAGCATCATCTTGCAATAAACTCTTTGTAATTCCACAGATGTTAAACATATCTAAAAGAATTTGACAGTGCTCCTGTGGCTTGGAATGAAAGGTTGACTGTTAACCAGGCGCATAGACCTTAATGCTGAAAAGGTCATTCCACTCTAAATAGTCAATGTTGCAGGAGCTATTCCCACGATAGAACCGCTGATAACTCTCTAAAATGAAATCTATCTGTGCCTGTGATGCATTGCTGTTTCACCGCCATTGGCGTTAATTCATTACAGAAGAACCAGGCAGAGATTACAGCTTTGTATTCCTTGACAATGTCACGCAGGCCTGCACCATCCAGATAATTATGAGTCGAGAGCTGCGGCCTCAGAATGAGAAAGCTCTCTGAGCTCATCTCATTCTTTTGAATGGGCCTCTGTGAGATACTGACAATGAGTGACCTTGTGCTTGGAAAATCGCACTGAATTAACTATGGAGCAGATATCACTTATACACACCTCCTCTTGAGGGGCCTAGAGTCATCTTTCAAAAATGAATAAACTGCCTAAATTATTCTGCACCCCCACCCCTGTCACACAACAGAGATGTGCAAACTTTTTTTTTTTACACTCTATCCTTCGGCTATGTCTCTTGGAAGCCTAAATTGATGTGATTGTCATCATTGAGGATAATTGATTCTTAAACTGTGGCACTTATTAGTTAGACATTCGAAGATAGTGTTTGTTCTACATTATGATAACTGAAATTTCATATGGCTTTACAAGGTGGGCCTGATTCCAGCTGCCAACTCCTGATTAATTTAATATGAAACATATTTCTAATGTTTTTCTGTGCAAGTGCTATGAATCGGGAAAAATAACAAAACTAAAAAACAACAGTACTCTTGTTGAATATCAATAGGTTCTCATAAGTCTAACCTTCCTGTCAAACATCAGCGTGGGTGTAATCAACACTTATCTTCTGAGATTTAGTTACTCTCCGAAATGATTTCATTTGTCTGCGAACCAGCTTTACAACCATAATTTTAAAAAAATGAACTAACTTGCTATTATATGTTTGTATAATGATTCCATACATGGAGTACATACTGTTTATTCTGCATAATCTCATCTGGATATGGTTGCCTGCAGATTGGAAAAGGTTTACCCAAATGTCAACCCAAATAAAAAATCATGTTTAATGCAAATAGTTGTATTTGCTTAGATTTTTAGGGATCCAGCACTGAAACTTGATTTGCCATTCCAGTACAATGAGGGTGACTGACATTTCATTTGTGATTCTGAAAACATCAAAAAATGACATTTGTAAAACTCAACATTGAATAGGGAGGAAGGAATAAACCACAGTCCTTGCTTGTTGACATAGTCATCAATGGGAGTTGTTTTCTTTCGAAGGTAAAAAAAGCGGAGGCCAGATACCACTGGGGGCACTTTGTAAAATGTATTTGGATGTATTGACATGAACCCTGCAACACCTGAATGTTACTTTTGTCCTCTAGAGCTGTCTGTCACTTGTTTTATCTACTTTGCTCTAACTGAGTATTTCTTACCCAGACACACAGAGAAAAAATTGTTTCTTCCGCTCCTTGTTGTGCAATTATTGCAACTGGCTGTGTGCCCTTGCATTGTATGGCTGGCGGATTGAAGCTGTTGACTGAAACCTGCATGCCCTCACTGGCTTCCTTGAGAGAGCAAGCACAAGTACAAACTGAGATGTTATTACTGCTCAATTGAACACTCAATAAGAGCTGTGGTCATTCATTTGTTAGTTCATATGTTTATTTGTTTGTTCAGTTGTGTGTGATATTTGTGATGGGCTCCCAGTTAGTGAAGAAATTACTCAGCACACTGGCAGATTTGAATAGCATTACTTCTAATTTGTTTTTGTGGTGTATGGTTTTAGTAACACTTGCACAGGTGCACTGTGTATAATCACGGTCTTTGGTAGGTGTGTGCACCTGTGTAATGCACAGAAATCTTGCACACAGTTTTAGGTTAAGTTTAAACCAGAATTCCCTTTCAATAATTTTTGTTTTGACTGGATCATGAAAAGATTTACTTTTGATTTGTATAGTTGTTGCAGTAAATGTAAAAAAAAATTATTCTGATATCTTTTTTTTAATTTTTTTTTTTTAAGGCCTGTTATACTAGATTGCAATGGACACCTGTGCCCAATAAATTAGTAACTCTGTTTAATTTAGTAGAGTTACACAGTGTAGTCACTGGCTCAATAGAAACAGAAGCTTTCTCAGTCTAGTCTTAAGTGACTAAACCAGCCGCAGCAAAGCATCAAAATAATCCATTTTTCTTCTTCATCTCTCTTCTCAGTCTTCTCATTTTGGAGTGTTTTTTCATCTTGGAAAGGCAATGTAGATGTGCATTCAAGTTTTGGCTCAGAGACAGTCTCTTTGTAACAAGGTTTTCCTTCCTCTCTGAGCAATTAATGTTTGTCTTTTTCTCTGATTTTATGTTGACGTTTCATTTGTGGTGCTGTTCTTTTTTGAGCTATGGTGCCTAGTTAGATGGTGCCTAGTACCTAGTTCTTTTTGAGATAAAACAGATAAACACAAATTGACCTCGCTGCCACTGTAAAGCACAACATTTTCCCTATTAAATGCAATCCCTTCTAGTGAGTTAGATAATTAAGTAGCAATGTCTGCTTGGTAGGTTTCAAGGTAATGAAGAGTGTCTTCCTAAAAGCTGAAAAGCAGATAGCAGCTGTGTGCCCACTTGAGACCATATCATCTCATCAGGTATCATGCATTGAGATTCAACAGGTAAGCAGCAGCCTCACATCGCTCACTTCCTGTCATCTCCGCATCTCTAGCTCATCCACCCCCAGACCTGCTGTCTGGCTTGCTAACACACATCACTGCCTGGAGCACACTCCTACACTTGAAATGAAAACATTTCATCAGATATCATGTATGGTAATCCAATTCAATAGTTAAGCATCCTCAGAAGAAACAACCTTACAATATAGGATTTAGACAAAAGCACCATTCACACTCTTTGTGCTCTCCCATCTGATTTTACCTGCTTTCAACAGGCAAAATTCATCCAATTCTGTCATTGCACCACCCCCACACCTCTCCTCTCACTCACTTATTGAAGTCAGGTAAGCAGTCTGCATTAACTGCATTACAGCCTCTTAAAAAAAAAAATCAAATTGGATTTACAGAATTGCTAAAATTGACAAGATGCAATGGAACCTGAGCTTCTGACTGAGATTAGGGCCGGTGTTTCTCAGCTGTTTGACAATTCATATATCTCTCACACACACACACACACACACACACACACACACACACACACACACACACACACACACACTACCTTGCAAAGATTTACAGTATACTTACATGATAAATGTCTTATTTCATTTTTATTTTCCCCCACAGAACACTCATCAAAAATGTGCTATAGCAATTTAATTTCAAAGGTACAGACGACAAACAAACAAATTAATTAATAGAAGTTTATGAATAGCTTGCATTGCCCTCTGGAAACAGGAGGAAACTATATTAATCTGCTTGTGAGTTTATTCAATTTGGGATTGTACCCTCCATATACTTGGGACATGTGTTTCTTAACTAAACAGCATGTGCAATCTACTTATGTATGAATTTAAAGCCCACATCTTGAAATACACTAGATGTGTACGTTTTTATTGCACGCATATGCCCAGTATGCTCAATAAATCAAATGTGGATATGTTTTATATGATTATTCACACCTGTGCCGTGGTCCCCAGGTGTTAACATCTGTTCTGTAAAGTTAAAAAATGGTTGCACTCTATAGAATACGTCAAGGCAGGGCTGCCATCTCCTAGACAACCCCCTTGCTTCCTCACTTTCTGCTTTGTTGACTGCCTAACCAAACAGCTGATGTTAAATCAAGTAGTGTATTCTTGTCAAAGCACTGCTTCTAAATTGCTCCGCTGAGCCAGGGAAACTTTAACAGCTAGATGTGCTTACTTTGAAGTTTGAACATGTTCATTTCAATATAATATTAACAAAGAGGTATTAAAAGGAAAATAGGGTTATCCTGATAAAATCTGGGCCAAATGGCATCTATCTGGGAAGGAGTCATGTTTTTGCAGCCCATCCTGTATTTTTACAGGCTGATGGGTTTCTGTCAGAGCAGCATATATCTCAGGTGTATTAATATTCACCATCAGTAAGTGAACACACAAGTCTTCTAGCTTGTTATCAAGGTCAATTATTAGGTTCTTGGTGTCAGCCTGCTTTCTGTAAACTAAGACGTTCAATGCAATTGAGCACCAGGGGGATTTCATAAAGCCAGTCAAGGCCAAGAGTTCTTGTCTGAATGAAAAATGGGATTGCTTTGTGTTTGTCCCTAGGCTTGTGTACCAATAACTTCAAAACATGAGAAATACGGTAAATATAGCTGCTCCCCAAACTGCCTTTTTTGAGTAACCAAAGAGGGAAAACCACAATAAAACACAGGAGCAAACATGCCGTGAGATGTTTTATTCGTTCATTAAAACCATCAGCATAGGCGTCCGGCCAGGGCTATAGCCCCGAAAGTTTTTTGAAAAGCCCTGGATTTCAAAAACAAATTTTAAAATACAAAAATAAGAATAATAATTTAAATAAATACCCCCGGATTTATTTGTCTATCATTCTGATTATGCATTCAAGCCCTTGAAAATATATCATTAGGTCCTCTGTCCAAGCAGCAGATCGAACGTTACCCCTAAAATCCACTGCCTCCGCCTACGGCGCGTTACGGCTGTGCTGTGGTTGCGCTGCGGTTGCCGGAGCTAATCACGGCCATTTTAGTCGATGCTCCTGAGTCCACCAGACGCGGCCGCAGCGCGTCCAAGAAGCAGATCTGCGCTCAGCGCCGCAGAGAATAAGTAGCAGGTCTATTTTAGCTGCAAGCCCCGTCAAGCAGCACAGAGGAGATCGAACCAGGTAGGAAGTCAGACACAGAACGGCATAGAGAATCCGGTCAATTTTCAAAATAAAACACCCTGTGGAGACTACCGATCGTAAAACAACGCTAAACACGGTTAAAACCATGGTCTACGTGATACGCAGGTATACGCCGTATACCGACTAGGAACGGTCAAAGATTTCAGTATAACCACTTAAAATAGCGAGATGATACGTAACAACATCGTTTTGTGACAGAACTTTCACACGTTCACTCATAAATTCACCCCGCTTGTGTTGCGAAGCTCTGAACTGACGTTTGGGGCTTAAGTGGCCTGTGACCGGGATCTGACGTCACCTACCAAACAACAACACTAGCTGCGTGGCGGTCACTCGGCGCACGTTTTCACGTATTTCTGTGAGATCAGGTTGCTGAAGGAGATGTGAAATGCGAGCAAACTCAAACTACACTCTTTTGGTGTTTTCGTAAGCCTGCAGCTGAAGCTGCAGCCGCTCCGGGTGACACTGACACTGACACTTGGTGCAGAAAAAGTCTCCAGAATGCAGGAAATTAAATGTTTAATGTTCAAAATCTTCTGGGGGAGGACCCCCTGACCCCCCAATCATGTACTCATAAATGAATATTTAATAAATAATAAAATATCTTCTAGATCTCGTGACCCCAGTATTCTGGATTGTCACGTCTCATATACTAAGTGTTTTGTCACACCTCTGATCTGAGCCCTAAAATGTCCCCACCACTTTTCAACACAAAGTGTAACAGTCATTGGCTGTTAAAGTATTTGCATTGTTGATAACACATAGCCTAAGCAGTCCTTCAGAATGCTCTCTATTACATGTACATGCATACTGTATGTATTAGTGAGTGTAGTGGTGCTCTTGGGATGTCACGCTGGGATGGGTGAGTATGAGGCTGGGATGGAAAAATATACACAGTATACTCACTAGAAAAAACTAGACTACACCACTGGTTAAAACAGACACAAAACAAAATCTTTTAAGTACATAGCCTAGTTAATCATAGTAGCACAAAATGCAAACACTTATTACCAAATCAACAAAATCTAAACATGTCAGCAAAATGCTCTGATTCTGAAATGCTCCTTGTGGGAATGCAGCCTGAAGTTGACGGAACAAAACAGGGTCACATAGAGCAGTGAAGAAGGTAGTAGAAGCACAAAAATGACCAATTAATAACAAGTCAATAACGTGGAGCAGGCTGCACGCTGCTGAAACGCTTCTGAGACGCTTCCAGTGGACTTTGACGCGAACCTATGGATGCATCAAAACTGCGGTGTAGCCGTAACGTGCCGTAGCCGGAGTCACTCAGCATTGCTTGCATTTTGATTGGGCACGAGAGAAGAAAGAGAGACAAAAGCAGGACATGTCACTGACTACTGAATTGTCCCTGGTAATAATTTTATTTTATAACAACTGTTGTCTGTCAGCATTCAGTCAGTATATTTGCAACACAAACGGTTAACTGTCAGCCACATACTACTACTACTACATACCATACTACTATCAGAAGAGCAGGAACATAGGCTAATGCACAGCAGAATATAGGGCAGGTAGATTTTGTGAAAATACCATGACTTTATTCTCATTAGATTGCGACTTTATTCTTGTAATGTCAGAGAACATAGAGATGTGGGATAGATTTTGAATGTGTAGAAAGTTTTGAACAAAACTTACTTACTTACTGAAACACAGGAGCTATTAAATCTAAATTCATTCAGTTATTATTGACATGAAGAGGTGCGACATGCGCATTCAAAGACGTCCCTTCAATCAGTCATGCTTACATGTGTGTTGACTCAGCAGGGATGATATTAAATGAGAAAAGTTGATACACATGAAGACATATTTGAAAGCAATACATAATGCACGAGAGACTTACAACATAATATTACATTATATTTTGAATTCTCAACTTCTGCCATGATTTTGCCTTTTCATAAGTAAAGACATTTGCACCATAAATTGATACAGAAAAGAGAAATATTCACCAGAATACAGGAAATGAAGTGTTTAACACTCAAAATTGTGTGGGGGAGAATAAAATTACTTCGTTATTATTATGTTATTATCAGTTTTAATATTAATAATAATGATAATATAACATGTATTTATATAGCCCATCACAATTAATAAATAAAATTATGAGGTGTAAATTTAAAGATTTCTGGGCTGGGCTATGTTTCAAGAGCCTAACAAAGCCCATGGCCATTATCAACTTAGTATTGAGACAACATCACAGATCTCACAGAAACATACAATCTATTAAACAGAATCTAACCAAGTTGCATTTGGTCGTGGCTTGACAGATTGCACAAACATTGTATCGGCCCATCAAGTTATTTCATTGAAGTCTGTACTGTGAATGACATGTTTTTCTATTTTTCTCATAAAACTGCAAGTCACCCCTGGCAAAACTGCAGGCGTGAACAGAGCGTTGCTGGAGTACCCTACTGTGGCTGCAAACATTACACCCCCAGTTTCTCACCCCCTGTTTGGCAGCTGTATGCTGTTCTTTTGCTGTTTTACGATAGCAGCCTTTGTTTCCTGAAGAAACACTTGCATGCATCTAAATAAAAACAAAGCATTGCACATACTGTACATTGTTTTAGTTTAATGATCATTGTGTTGTTTCTACAGAGGATGATTAAAATAAAACCTTAGCATTTGCTGTCATGCTGTCGAGGTGAATCTCACAAACTCCATCTTAACATTCCTAAAAAATGTCTTTCTTATTGATTGTAGAGAGGGTAAACCTTGTGCCTTGGCCAGTGATGCCTCATTTAAGTCCTTAATATTTTATACATCAAGATAGCTGCTTATATTAGCTTTATATACAGCAGAAGTAAATGTAAAAAAGGTTCCTGTTCAGATATTGACCACTTGTACTGCTATGGAGCAATGTATTACAAGTAGGTTTTCCTCGCCCGCACCAGCAGAAGCATAATGTTGCTTGAAACGTGGGTCGTGCATCCTTTTTTGCTGTGATATTTTTACTTTTCTCTGGTCTTTTGCTTGGTCACTCTCTCTTTTTCTCTTCCTTGCTTCCCCCGACAAAGTCTTCTTGTTCAGTCTCTTTGCAGTTTCTGCCATTACATCCATACTGAGAATAACTAGCTTTTTACATTACATTACATTTATTCATTTTGCTTTTATCCAAAGCAACTTACAATTGCTAGATATGTCAGAGGTCACACGCCTCTGGAGCAACTAGGGGCACATTGGTGGATGTGTGGGAATTGAACCCAGGTCTTTCACACCAAAAGCATGTGTCTCATCCACTGATCCATCACCAACCCAAGAACTTACATTGTACATTATATACTTTTTGCTTCTTCTTATAGCTTGCTTGCTGAAGAGTTGTGTTGCTGTGTGCCATGGTACCGTAAAGCGTTCACTGGTCATTGTAGATTTCCTGCCCGGGATTCCAATATTACATAGAGCAATAGCAGGTCCTGCGTGCCCAGAGTGGCATGTACCATCAAAATGATTTTGAAGCTGTCGCCTGACGTTAAACATGTGGTTAACATTGTGAAACTGTCGTAATTTGGTTAGGTTTAGGCAACAAAACTACTTGGTAAAGTTTACGAAATGATCATGATTTGGGTAAAGTCACATAACGTAAATCACGTGATTCAACTTGTGACATGTAAGTCAGTAGGGGAGAGCGGGGTGAGTTGAGCCAGTTTTTACTTGAGGTGTCTTTATAGTGAGGACATGACAGTAAGGTCTCCAACTAAAATATGAACATGTATTTTAGGATGCCGTGCATCGCCGGGAATAATTAATTTAGATTTTAAATAAATTGTTTTCAAACTATGGCTTTCCAAAGAAAAGTGGACTCAACATACCCCATATGAAGGGTAAGTTGAGCCACTTGGGGGTCGATAACATCAATGTCATTTTATTATGTAAACTCAAATGCCAGTTCCCGACATTTAATTGCACTTAGATAGTGAAACATTGCAGCTATGTCTCCAAGTTGTTTCATATCAGTGTATTGCTTTAAAGTCATCCTGTTGATCGTCATGTCCTGTGCAACCTGATGTATGGACCTCCCATTTTTGTACCTCTCCCACTGCTCTGTCCAAATCCACAGTTGAAGCCTGTCTGTCTTCCATTTATAGAAGCATGACGTGATGGTTTCTAGTCTATAATGCATAATGTCACATCATTTCGGTGATGCAATGTAAAATAGCTGGCTCAACAAATGTCTTTTGGCTCAAATTACCCCATCCCTGCCATTTTAACAAACTTGTGTCTTCCAGCAGTTTAAGGGTAACGTCATGCTAACAGTATAGCCTCATATTGTAACTTGCTAAATCACTAACACATGCGTAAGATTTTTTCAAACCTGTCTGTAATTGTTCACACACACTCAGGACTCCTTGAACATAAAAAGTTTTTTTTTTAAATCTTAAATGTGCTTATCCCTTATTCCTGGGGCCTCTCTCCATCACAGGATGAATACAATTGATGACTGTTCAAAAATATCTATTCACATGACCAATTTTGTCTATGGTTGCCAAGAAACAAGGGGTGGCTCAACGTCCCCACAGGCTCAAATCACCCAGCTCTTCCCTAACACTATTTAACTTAAAACTCTAAAAAACTCAACAGTGACTTGGTTTCACACGGGACTTGAACACTGGTCTCGTGTGTGAAAATCCTGAGTTTGATCTATCCACCTTCTTTCGCGGACTTTCTTGCACTTTCTTTGTTGGTTTTGTGCTTTTCCACTGATTGGCTGTTGGTAGCAGCAATGTGCCAATAAAGGTGAAGAAAACAAACTCTGAAAGCAAGCATATATGTAATAAACACAATGTATGATTTAAAGTTTTAAAAGAATCATCTGTGCTTTATGAAGAAGAAAGTGCATCCAACACATCTGTCAGACCTGAGATACATGTAAGTAAGTTGGTGAGGAACACTTAATGTAAACACAAGTTGGAATCTTCACTTGGTATCTTTTTTTAAATTGAATCCTATGACTACTTCATGGCAGGTGACAAAAGGCTACACATCAAAGCTGACATAGCACATTACATAAAACTGAGCTTGGCAGATAAAAGAAGAATTTGTCATTCAAGCCTAACAAACAGCACTATGGTAGTTTATTTTCTGAAGAGCATGGTACCCAAAGAATTTACAGAAAATAACAGTGACGTTGATCAGAAAAGGGAATTTGTGCCATGTTACTACACATATACATACAGTATAAAGCCAAGCAGACCCTAATATAATGTTACTTGTATACCATTTCTCTAGGAAGTGATTGCTATATATATGTACAGTACATTTATTATGCAAACTGTATGCATACAATAATAATACATAGCCTCATGTAAATGAGAAGTTGGTGTGTTTGTGTGGGTGGTTTCAAAGCGCCCCTGCTCTCCATCTGTATCATCAACATTAACATTATGGTTTATGTACTTTTTGGCTTTTAGTGTGAGGTAGAAGAAGAGCGCTTTAGGGTACGTGGGTTAATTTAGTTTCCTTACAAAATGTGAGCGCCTTAGTCTTTAACATTTAATCCAAAGGGAGGTATTTTTCAAGAAGCCAAAAGGGTGTGTGAAGGGTAATAAATCCCCAGCTCGACTCTCCAGAGCCTCGCAGAGGTTTCAACACATGCTAAAAACCTGGGCCCTGGGCTATATTGTGATAGAAATAGTGGGTATATTGCACACCTGAATAATGCACAAGGTTAAAAGGTCAGGATGGAATTTCCATTTCTATAAAATTTAAGAGAGAGGCAAGGTGGGAAGGAGGTCCAATGCAATTACTTTCATTCATAACACTACGGAACCATGCTAATTACTTGATGTATTAATAACTGCCCTTGCTGCTGTAACTCAAGGCCTCCACTGCATTTCCATCTTTAAAACTCAACCTATTAAAAATGTGATGAATTACTTGAGTTGTTTTTTCACCTGGGCAGAACAGCTCGATGGGAATCATGGTATTTAAAACTAGAAAGCTCGTTCAGGCCAGTAGTGGTGAGGCAATTTCCTCCTCTGAACATAATGCTTCTGTTTCATGATTTTAAGCACGCACCCTTGCAATAGTAGCTGTCCCCAGACTCCAGAACGGCGAAAGGGGTCATGAACAAAAGATTTGACCTTAATTAACCTCATTCTTGTTCTTTCAATTTTTTTTTTATAAGAGAAGTTCACCAAAACAAACATTTAAATGCGTTTGGAATATGAACCATTATTAATCACTTAGGACAAAGGGATCTAGATAGATCTAAGTTGCAGAGATATGACCACATACAGTACAGTACAGTGAACAACAATTGTGTGTAGTGTTCCACAGTATTATCAAGACAATCCTTTCGGTTAGTGATATCCCTTTAGTATAATATAACTGCTTGAGTTGCAAATTAATTTAAATAGTCTAAGTGAAAGCTATCTCTCAGTAGTAGAGTCTCAGTAGGCTGTTGAGTGCGGCTGCAAAGGACACAGAAAATTTGGCACAAGGGAGATGTTTTACATGTTCATTCAAGCTTTGAATGATAGCAGGTTGTGTGACAAGAGCAATATGAATGTCTGGTAGAAAGATATTTCCAACAGACCTCAGATTCTCTCGAGTGCTTCTTTGCACTTGTTATGTAAAGTGCAATGCCAGGGAAGATGTTGCATGGATATGATCAATAACTTTAATGACACCTTTGCTGTGGATTCATTGCTTTGGCATGCTGTGTAAAATGTAGTGCACATAAACATAGGAAACTGCTGCATTTACTTAATACAGAGATTAAAGTTAAAGGATGCGCTGATAAAAATAAATAAATTATTCAGACGATGTAATTTCTCCCCCACATGTTCTCTCACTAAGCCTCCACTGCTTGTGTTTTTCAGCACATAGAGACGCAAATCAGACATTTTCTGAAGTTTATAATGTAATTAGGGCACACAGACTGACCTTGATGTTTCCTTGGAACATTTAACCAACCCCAAGGTGGCTATTATTGTGATGAATATTCGGCACTGCTGACAGCACCATGGCTTATTTATTTACCCAGCGAGAGGCAGCTCGCTACCTCGCCATGACCTCATGCTGTGTCTTCCTCCCTCATTTGTCAACTTGCACCTCCTCTGGTGGCCATGCAGCTCCAACAAAATGAGAGGCGTGAACACATGCAACTGAGCAAGGTAGCTGAAATTTAAACAAACAAACAAAGGGATAAAGCTGATGCAGCAAATTACTCACATATCTTAATCTTGTTCACTTTTTCATGCTTGCCAGCCTGTGGTGTTGAAAGATTTATATCCTTGTGTTTGGATTTCCTTACATTTAAAACAACATAAAGATAGACTGCTAAACAATACAACCAACAACAATACATTGTAATGTAACACTGTATGTTATTTATGTTCAAGCTATTACTAGATAAACTGATTATGGAAACAATTTATTTGTAAAGTCCATTGATGGAAGTTAAGAAGGTAGATATTCAAAAGAGCTTAAAGGCATGAAGTGATTACAGACCTCTACAATAACCACAGCCCATACACTAGTAGTATCTAAAGGTTATTTTTCACAGTGCCCCCAGAAACTAATCAACCTTAACGACACAGTACAGTACCTCAAGAAGTGTCAATATTGGACTATCTAGTGTGATCATGTGATGTTAGTGTTAGTTAAAGGTTCAGTGTGTAAGTTTAAGTGGCATCTAATGGTGAGGGTTACAAATTGCAACCAACAACCCCTCCCTTCGCAAGCGTGTAGGAGAAGCTATGGTCTTGTATTAAATAATACATATGGTCATCCATTCGTTCAAATTTCACTTCTATTATTCTTCTATTAAACCAGATGACTACTACTGCTACTACTACTTCTTCCTCATTCTTCTTCTTCTTCCTTCCTCTTTGCACGTATTCAACGTAGTGACGAAACATGCTCTGTAGAGCACTTTGTCCATTTGGGCTACTGAAAAATGCAACATGGCGACTTCTATGTAAGGGGACCTGCGGTATATGTAGATAAAAATGTGCTCATTCTAAGGTAATAAAAACATAATAATTTATTATGTAAGGTCTTTATACACCACTGAAAACATAGGTATGTATATTATATTGCATCATATTGCATCAATAGATCCTCCTAAATTTTACACACTGGACCTTTAATACAAAACAAAAGTATGACTTGATTAAACTTGATGACATGATTAAAATATTTTATGCAATTTTAGCAATATAGCCTATTTTCTTTCATAGGAATGCATTGTTTCAATGAAGTACTGGCACACTGCCAAAAGATCAAAACCATTTAGCACATCTTCAGAGAACATGACACTAATGGTTCACTGAAAGACTGTTTATCTTCTGAGGACAGTTTGTTCTGTCCTCAGAAGATGTGCTACATTTTTTGATCTTTTCACAAAGTCTGCCATTACTTCATTAAGCTCCTTGTTGGTGTTTGTTTTTCAGCTTTTTACTTTTTAACATTTCTATTTATAGTCCAGTAATTATAAAAGAAACACTATGCAGAGTATTTCAGGGTAATACTTTACTACCAGATACAACAACCCTGTCTCATAAAAATGACATACTTCTTAATTACAACAGCAAATACATTTTGAAAGAAATGTCATGCTGCCTGGATTACAACATGTCCTTTTTTTCCCTCAACATAATGATGCAATGTTGTTAATTTTGTAAAGTTGCAAAATGTTGATACTGGCCATATGTGCAAAATGGTCAGTGACAACATATTTATGTCCACTTTCTTTTGGTTATGTTTAGGCACTCAAAGCACCAAGGTCTTGGTTAAATACTGAAGAAGTCAACAGTGACCTGAAGCGCGAGGCTGGAAGTGTTTACCACAGATGGGAATCTAGATGCACACCCAGGTCTCTTATGCCAAAGTCCTGCACTTTCAGGATCAGAATCAGAATCACTTTTAGTAACCAGGTATGTATACACCAAGAGGAGTTTGGCACGTATAGCTGTGAAGCATTATGCCAAAAAATTCTAGCACATACTGTAGTCATACATTATTCCCAATGCAACTCTGTCTCATAGAAATTACATTTATATGGTAAGAATTTGTTTTGTCAGTATTAAATGGCAGTAATTGTTTTCCAGTGAAAACCTTTATTCTGCACATACAAAAGTTGGCCTGGGTGGATGGTAGGTACATTAAACTGTTGTTTTGCTGTCTACAAATGTTGTTTTTTGTTTGTGTTTGCATACATACTGTACATAGTAGTTTGAATCTGAGTTTGTTGTCCTGTTTGTTTATGCTTGTACTCTGAAAACAATATAAGACAATTTCCTCGTATGTTTCAGAAATTTAAACATCAATCTAAAATCACCTACACTACTATCAACATAACATCAGAACTTTAAATGGGAAAGATTTTGCACAAATGGCACTTGGCTGTAGAGGCTGTAGAAGCTGTAGAAGTTGCTGCTCTTAAAGGGCTTGAAGTTGTACTGCAATACAGGAACATAAAAATGCCAAATTGCAGAAATACTTAGAATTGTATCTAATTAAGTGGTTTACTAGTAAAAAAGAATAAAATACTATAGCTTGAAACCTTTGTACAACATTGAAATTACATCTGAAAAGGAGAGGCTGTATCTCTGAAGATATCTACCTTTGTTCTGACTGGAGAAAGCACATTTTCAGTCACAAATGTTTTTTTCAAATAGATAAAATAAGCCACTACATCTTGAGTCTTTCATGATTGATCATTTGACCACTTCAACTTTTAAACTATTTCTTTTCACTCTACCTTTCAGAGAAAAATTGCTTATTGCTGCACTTGTTTAATCTCTTCGAAGTGAGCTCAGACATGCACTTAATCCCCAGATACATTTCTTAAACTCCCTATTTAATTTTGGCCACTGACCTCTCATATTCAGGGAAAAGTTTCATCACATACAAAAGAAACCGTGGCACTATTCTGCCCCTCAAAGACAACCCTAAATCTTAATACTGGTCGGAAATGTTGGAGTGTGCATTCACATGAAAGAGAGAAAGATCTGAAGGATGCCATAAGCTGGGCTCTAGGGCCTGAACAGAGAGACCCTGAAGACATGCTGGGAATATTAGAGAATGATTGATACACACAGCTGGGGAACAGAGGAGAGCGAAGAAGCGTTGAGGAGTTTTTTATCCTGCTCAGCTCCTTTGAAATATGGTTTACACTCCTCTGCTGATCCTCCTTTCCTCTAAGAACCTATAGATTAGAACACAGCACTGCCAAATGTCTCCCCTAATTGTCATGAAAAGCCACATGATATGCACGCATGCCCATCTACTCTGAAACCTGCACACCAACTCAGCAGACATGCTGTCTCTTTCATATACTTTCTCTTTGTGTGTGTGTCTCTCTCTAATTAAATCAGTATCTACACCATGTACAACTTTAGCTTTAAAACAATTTTCTTATCCAGTTTACGTGACTACAAACACATTAACACATTCACATGTGACCATTGCTTTCCCTTATGTTTTTTGTTAAATGGATTTTAAGAAACTAGATTGTACCTGCATCAAAATGAATGAATGAATGAATGGAAATCTGTTATAACTATTGTGAAAGACATAGCTGGCACCTGTGACATCAGGAGGCGCATGTAGATTTAAATTAAAACATTTTAATTTAAAATGTACCCTGAAGCACACATGCACAAAAAATGTATTTACAAAACAAAAAAGGTTCTGGGCCTACAAAAGAGGTCAACTTAACAGAACAAAACTCAAACTGTAGCAAGTTTGAGATCAAAATCTCTAATGTATTAATTCCCACTGGCTTCCCACATGGGCACGTGGTACAGTCTGATTGGCCACTTTTATGAATCAACAGCACTGCTTCAGGAGATGAATTTTTTGCTCAGGCTTTGGCCGCATTAACCAGCACCTAGACCTGGTAACTCAAATGGGGAAGCAGTTAGCTCAGCTTAATGCAATCAAATACCGTAGACAAAGTGTAGACTGTACAAACTTTAAAGCTGAGTTTTTATTATTTCTGTACGAGTACAGTTGGAGGGAGGGATTTAGGAATGTCATTGACAATGACTGCTTCACTGTAATTGTTGTTCACATAATAATAACATGTCAGTGCTTAAAGAGGTAGTATTATGCTTTTTGGCTTTTCCCCTCTCCTTTATTGAGTTATATCTCTTTTTTGTGCATGTAATAGGTTTGCAAAGTGAAAAAGCCCAAAGGGAGTTCCCATCTCAAACAGAAAGCTCTGCTCTGAACAAGCGGCTAGCGGGGTCAGGCCCGCCCTCAAACTAAGCTAGTCTGAGCGGAGGCCCTTTGATTTTAGTTAAGCCCCTTTTCCACTGTACAGTACCAGCCCGGCTCGAGTCGACTCGCCTTTGTTTGGTTTTCCATTGTAGAAGTGTTGTGCCTGTACCTGCTTCCTGGTACTTTTTTTCGTATCACCTCACCTCCGTCGAGGTTTCAAGCAAGCTGAGGGATACTAAAATGTAACGTGAAAACAGACAGACTGCTGATTGGTCGGAGAAAATATTCACTATTCGCTGCATCATCATTGTGCGCGCCAGACAGAGGCCAGCAACAGAAAGTTTTATATTTTACTATTTCGTATGGAATAGAAATCAACTGTGTAGATTTCGAATATTGACAGTTTTACGAGAAGTGATGGCAGAACAGAAATGTGCTTGAATATTTTCGGAGTTGAGGAGCTCAGCAAGTGGCTGCGCTCACAGAGCCCTCTGCTCTTGCCGTCACACAGACCGCTGCAGCAACAATGCCACAGGAAAACACAGCTGGAAGGTTTTCATACCGCTCATCTGTCTTTACATTCTGAGGAATGTTGAAACGTTTTAACTAAAAAAAGAAAAAGCTGTGTGGATCGCTGGTGTGTGTGTTGCATTGAACATTACATTGCGGCAGTTGTGTGTGGCGTCACTATGACGACAAGCTACTTACTATCTCTGGGTGCTGTCTGCAATGGAAAACGGAGCAGGGCCGAGTAGAGTCGAGTCTATCGATTTGCGCTATGGTAGCATTTTTCGGCAAGGCAGCAGAGATCGGCAGAACACCAGCAACAGTTCAACGTTTAGTCCTAAAAGACGATGCAACTCCGACTCTATTTGGGCCTGGAAATTCACAATCACAACCTGTAAGTATGGTTTATTGGTTGTGAATTATATTTAAAATAAACACGGCAATGTATCTTCACAAACTGTTCAAGTGCGGAGTTGTTGTAAACGTTGGCTAACACAGCTAAAGTTATAGCTATAATGCTAATGTTACTCCCGATGTAAAAGCTACTGAGCAAACGTTCATATTATTTGGCCAATTTTTATGTAAAATTGAGTTGAAATATGGTGATTTTTGTAGTGGTTTATGGTAAGATGTGGAACAATGATGTTGTGTGGTTGTGGACTTGTGAGTAACTTATACCATCTGCTAGGTTACCGTTGCAGTCTGAAGTGGTTTTGATTTGGCTAGTAGTCCTTACCTGGGAACTGTGCATGTGCAACTCCAAACAAAGATTTTGTACAAGTAAGACGCATCACTCTGTAGCTCAAGAGCGGAGCGTACAACACATAGGGGGAAAAGAGGAGCTGCAGCAATGTGCAGTATGAGAAAAATATGGTGTTTTTTGAAAATTAAATCATGTAAACCTGTTCTGGTACAAACCCTAATTAAGATTTTGAACCTGAAAATGAGCATAATACCACCTCTTTAAACTTGACATGTTCCACCATGTGCAACAGCTAGTCCCTGTTTGTTGTTTTGGTGCTAGGAAGCTAGAATACAGTGTTTTTTAAAAGCTTCTGTATTGAAAACAGCTGCCTGCTGCCTCTCAAAACGACGTTGCCACAGTGAATCAAAATCAGAACAGTAATGTTGCAGGCTGGAAAACCAAAACAATGAGCTGAAAGATGTTAAGAAATCCACAGAGCTGAGAGGAAATGCAGACTCTAGTCATAATTCTCTGTGGGTTCATCACTATAAGTGAGCCCTTCGACATACACCTAGTAATTTGATCAAATAGTGTGGTTATAAAACAGCAATATTAATATTTAATTTTAAAAAATTGATAAAGTTAAGAAAATGTTTTACAGTTAATCAATAAAACATCTGCTACTGATGAAAATGGTAAAGCATTAATAACCGATTTGTGTCAGGCCTGGCACGCTGTTTGACTGACCTTTGTAACCTCAAGCTGATCTCCTCTCACTGAGGTCCTCACTCATGATCAATAAGCAATCAGGGAACTTGTCTCTGTGTGTTTATGAAGCAAGCAATCACTTTTGTAAATCACTGTTTTATTTGCTGTCATATAACCTTACCTTCACCCATATCAAGCAATCAGGCTGGTGGTGTAATATCCATTTGCTAATGCAGTAATTGACCTTAAAGCGCATTATGCATTTTCATTGGGTTGAGGGAGGTTCATTGTGTTCATTATTTTGCTTTAACACATGTCGCACCTGTAATTCACCAGACAGAGGGGTTGTTTGTAGACAGACAGAAGGTTTGGAGCACAGTAACGCTGCCGCAGTTAAAACAGGTCTTTCATGAACACATTTCCAGCGTGCCAGTAGCAGGATCTCAGAGGACACGGTTTGACAAAGCCCCGTCAGGCAATCTTATAATGATGAATCCATTGTAGATATTTTAATATTTGGCGTTCACATTAGAAGTCAGCAGCAGATGACATTCTGCTCTAATCTTGCAGCTGCAGTGTAAGATTCGTGGTTTGCTAAATCAGAAAGTGTCTTAGCTGAAAACCAGGCTCAAAATGTCATGTTCCTGCAATGGAGACATAATAAAAGGATTCAGTGTTCTTCTTCTAGGCTTAGATAGTTTTATGAGCACCTAAGATTTCTATGTAGTATTGGATTCCCCCGTATTCTGTGTATGTCAATTACTGTATGTTTAAAAACATCAATAGCAAATTAAAAACAAGTGAAGCATCCAGTGATATGGCTGATTGGACCTTGAAGGTCAAAGTTTCAGCAATGCTTTCTTTGCATTTCTGTTAGAAAGACAGTCAATATACATTATATATGCCATGTTCCATTTGCAGCGTAGAGTAGCCTTGAAAAAACTCCTTTCTAGATTATAAAAAACCTTATTATAATGGATGATATTAGATAATATTGAATTTCAATTCAATTCAATTCAATTCAATTTTATTTATATAGTGCCAAATCACAACAACAGTCATCTCACAGCGCTTTTCATAAAAGAGCAGGTCTAGACCGTACTCTATGATGCTATTTACAGAAGCCCAACAATTCCCACCAAGAGCAAGCACTAGGCGACAGAGGCAAGGAAAAACTTCCTTTTAAGAGGCAGAAACCTCAAGCAGAACCATGGCTCAGGGTCGGCGGCCATCTGACTTGACCGGTTGGGGGTGAAGGAGAGAGAGAGAGAGAGAGAGAAAGAGAGGGCAAGAGAGGAACAGAGAGAAAGAGGGCAGGAGAGGAACAGAGAGAAAAAGAGAGGGATGGAAGGAGATAGAGAGGGGAGGGAGGCAGCCTTCACAATATACACACAGAGGTACAGACAGTAAAGGTGATGTTGCTATAGACTAAATGAAAAATGGTACAGATATGTATAGTAGTGTTAATGATAACAATCGTAATGTTAATGATTATAATAACAATAATAACAATAGGACTAGTAACAATAGTTGTTTTAGCAGAGGGTGTCGAGCAGGAACACGGGGGCAGCAGGTGACCCGCAGCCACAGATCCAGACTCCACAGCTCCAGAGCCAGAAACACCTGCAGGAAGTGATAGGAGGAGAGAGGAGAGGGACGAGAAAGCACAAGACTACCGGAAAGGGGAGAAGTTGTGTTAGTAACATGCAATAATGGGATGAGGTTCCATACAGAGGGAGAGAAAGTAGAGGAGAGAGGAGCTCAGTGCATCATAGGAAGTCCCCCAGCAGTCTAGGTCTATAGCAGCATAACTAAGGGATGGTTCAGGACTCACCTGAGCCAGCCCTAACTATAAGCTTTATCAAAGAGGAAAGTCTTAAGCCTACTCTTAAATGTGGAGATGGTGTCTGCCTCCTGAACCCAAACTGGAACCTGGTTCCACAGGAGAGGAGCTTGATAGCTGAACGCTCTGGCTCCTAGTCTACTTTTGGAGACTCTAGGAACCACAAGTAACCCTGCATTCTGGGAGCGCAGTGCTCTGGTGGGGTAGTAAGGTACTATGAGCTCTTTAAGATAAGATGGTGCCTGACCATTAAGAGCTTTGTAGGTAAGAAGAATGATTTTAAATTCTATTCTGGATTTTACTGGAAGCCAATGCAGAGAAGCTAAGACAGGAGAAATATGATCTCTTTTCCTGGTTCCTGTCAGAACACGTGCTGCAGCATTCTGGATCAGCTGAAGAGTCTTAATGGACTTTTTCGAGCAGCCTGATAATAAGGAATTGCAGTAATCCAGCCTAGAAGTAACAAATGCATGGACTAGTTTTTCTGCATCATTTTTAGACAGGATATTCCTGATTTTCGCAATATTACGGAGGTGAAAAAAGGCGGTCCTTGAAATTTGCTTAATGTGAGACTTAAACGACATGTCCTGATCCAAGATAACTCCAAGATTCCTCACAGTGGTGCTGGAGGCCAGGGCGATGCCATCAAGGGAAACTATATCTTTAGATAATGCGTCACAGAGGTGCTTAGGCCCCAGAAAAATAATCTGAGTTTAACATTAGAAAATTACAGGTCATCCAGGTTTTAACATCCTGAAGGCACATTTGAAGTTTAGCTAACTGATGAGTTTCATCTGGCTTGATCGATAGATATAACTGAGTATCATCTGCATAACAATGAAAGTTTATGGAATATTTCCTGATAATATTGCCTAAAGGAAGTGAAGAGGATTGGTCTGAGGACAGATCCTTGAGGAACTCCATGACTAACTTTGGCATGCATGGAGGACTCATCGTTAACATGTACAAACTGAAATCGATCTGATAAATAGGACTTAAACCAGCTTAGAGCGGTTCCTTTAATGCCAATGAAATGTTCCAGTCTCTGCAATAGGATCTGATGGTCAATGGTATCAAATGCAGCACTAAGATCTAATAAAACCAGTACAGAGACAAGTCCTTTGTCTGATGCAATAAGGAGGTCGTTAGTAATTTTCACCAGTGCTGTCTCTGTGCTATGATGAGCTCTAAATCCTGACTGAAAATCCTCAAATAAACTATTGCTCTGTAGAAAGTCACACAGTTGTTTAGCAACTGCTTTCTCCAGAACCTTAGAGAGAAATGGAAGGTTAGATATAGGTCTATAGTTGGCTAAAGCATCCGGATCAAGTTTGGGCTTTTTCAGGAGAGGTTTAATTACAGCTGCTTTAAAGTACTGTGGTACATAGCCTGTTGATAGAGATAGATTGATCATATCTAGTATAGAAGTGCTGAAAAAACTACATAAGAATTATAAGCAATGTTTATATTTAATAGATGTTAAATTACTTTTTTTTAGAATATATCTGGCCAGTGCACAGTGGGAAAGCAAAATTCTTTTACAACGACATGAAAGGGTGTACAGAAGTAGTTCACTGGCAAACCAGCCAACTCATGGACCAAACCTATTTAAATATTAACTAGACAAAGCATAGACAACTCCTTATTGAGTCTGCCATTTGATTCTTCTTTTTAAGTTTAAACTCCAAGTCAACAGAGACCAGTACTTCCTGCTTCAAACCATTTGAAAGCTGGAGGTCAGAAAAGCTTTTGAGTTTTCATCAAACGCCGTTGCTGTGGCGACCCATTATTTGCCAGGAAACAGTCAGCTGTTTTTGATGGGCTACGGATGCTTGAAAACTCACACAGCTTGGCTCACATATGTGATATAAATAAAAAAGGCAGCCCTTAATTCAAATTCTTAAATATTTTGATTTAGGTTCAGAGATCTCAATCTCTTCTGCCTTCGGTGACAAAGACAGATGGAAGACTTTTTGTGTTTCAAGTTCATAAATGTCTTACTTTTTATTGTGAAGGCTTGAAAAATGTTCCAGTTGATGTAATGTTGTTTGCAGAATCGTAAAAGATGTTTTGAGGCTCTCAACTAAACTTATTCTGTTTAATGTTCCACTCAATCATAATGACCTAAATATTCTGATTATATAGCAACACATATTTGAATAGGGTGTGCTTATCTTGCATGTAACGATGATCCAATATCTGGAAATATTTGTGATTGTGACAAATTTTCTTGACTTTTCAGTGAGTTTATTGAATTATGCTATCTTGATTTATAAATGGCAGAAAAAGTCAGTGTACCTTTTAGGAGAGCGAAACGGTTATCAAATTCGCATTCACAGCTGTTTCAAAACACTAGACGAAGAGACAACGCTGTCACAACCCTTCAAAATGTCGCAACCTTTCAAAATCTGTCATTATACAATAAATTGAAAGATGTATTTTAGATTCAGCCCTGTGATTGACCTGTCCATCATGTACCTTGCATCTCGCCCTATGTCAGCCAAGATTGGTTCCTGCCCGCCTCCACAACCCTCAAGGATGAGCAGGTATAGCTAATGGATGGATGGATGAATGGATAGTTCAGATATTTCCTATATATTTTCTCAATTGGTATGACCCTGTTCTCGTTTTTTGATAACAGTTCAGTGTGACTTGCTCCATTTATCAGAAACTCTTTACCAAGCTGCAGAAACTCAATAAATTATTCTGTCAGATTGTGCCATTTGAATTGCAGCTCTTTCTTCTTTCCCCTTCAGATTTCTACTCTCACCACAGAGCTTTCACTCTCTCCACTCGTTCTCTCACCCCCTCTTACTTACCCTCACATTCACCCATTTTCCTGCTTTTACGCAAACTCCTATTTCTCATGGTAGGTAGCAGGTAATATTCAAGGGTACTTTAACATAGTTTGATAGTATGTGTGGCCAATAGAAAAGGTAGCAGTGCTCCAAAATAGCATCAAAAAACCTTAGTAAATCGTGGGTAGAGGCAGTCAGGATGCCTAATGCCATTTCAAATCGAGACGGTGTGGCAACTTATTGGCAAACACATTACTTTAAGTTTCTTTTTCTCAATCAATTCACTGGAAAGCTAAAAACCAATCTGGAGCACAGCAGCTCCCACGAGGCCTGATTGATGAGTCTGAGTGGGAATGTGCATATCCAAGCAAGGTTTGGTTTATGCGTCCTCAAATTCCATTGGGTGGAAAATGTGGATTGAGTGAGGCCGTCATGGATTTGGCATCACTAACTTTGGGGCAGATTGCGGAGAGTGGATTGATGCTCAGTGGAGGGGATGTGACAGTTCATCTGAAGGAAGAATGAGAGTGAGAAGGGAAAACAAACAGGCAGATCTATATAGAGATTGACAGCGCCAGGAGGCTGACAGCATGCAAGAGTACATAGGAAAGTAGAGATGGAAAATAAAGTAACCCAGACAGAATAATTGGAAACTGGCACAGTTGCTAAATTAGTAATTAATTTCACTAATAAACATTTCCTGATGTACTCAATAGCTGTCTGCTAAAACAGATATTTCCTGCTGTATGACCTCTGCCTATTCTCCGGCATATTCCACCATTTTGCAGGGGCGTTGCTTGTCTCAGTCCTTTCCAATCCAAACAAGCTGTTAATGAGGTCAAAGTACAGTTAAGGTGCTATATTTTTCTTTGGATGAGAAAGGCAAATGTTCCTAAGAAATACCACAGGACTAAAGTCACGGTCATTCAGGAATCAATCCTGCAATTAGAACACAGAGTGTAAACATTCAAGGCTTTTTTAGTGCTTCACTTTCCTATTTGCCAGTAATCTGAAGGCCTGAGTGTAGATAAACAAAGAAAAAGTATCCATGGCAAAAGTCAGATTACAAATAACATAAAGCATCGGGGAATTCTTAGTGTTCTAGTCATAAACAATTGTTATTGCAAAAAACATCAGATGTAACAGCTGTAATATAAAGCACAGGTTTGTAGTAATTGTTTAGTGAGTATATAGTGGGTATGTGCTGTATATCTCTTCTGTTGGATATAAGCCATGTTGGTGTTGGAACCTTATAGCTCTGGAAACCTTGCAGATTACCTGTGTTAACTGGGACCAGTGCCTGTGTTTGTACATCAGTATCTGGTCCTACAGCTGGCCCATCTCATAGCATTGTGCCGGTGGTGCCAGTGGTGCTGCTACAGCGCTCACTCTAGTGAGTGAAATCCTGCCAAGTATCATAGGTGGCTGGCAGACTGGCAGATGTGGGCACAGAGAAAAAGGAACATGTCTCCTAGTGCTAACTACTGTATCTATCCAAGCAGTGTAGGTATAATCGAGGAGCAGAGTAAGGTTTGCTGAGCCACTTACAGAAGACAAATAGAGCTGGACAAGAACATGATTTTGTGTGCTAACAATTTTGAACCAGTAGAAAAGGGGGAAAAAAAGAGTTTCTGGTCCAATGGAACTTAATTAAGATGTTGAATGTTAAACCCACGTTGAATTTCTCAACATCTACTTCCTGAGGGATGTATACAAACACCCATTGTTTTGAAAAGTTATGCAAAACCTGAAGTTTTAGAGATCTTATTTATGGATTAAGGTAACATGTTATTAATGACTTTTTACTTTAGCTATTAATGTGTTTAGTTTTATTTATGTGTATTGATTTTTTTATGATTCTGTTTTTTAGTTCTTTCAAGTCTGTCTTTTTAATATCTTGGGACCATGTTGAAAATAAGTGCCTTAGATACATTTTCTAGATCTAAAGATAAACCAAAACAACAACAACCAGATCGGAATACCATGCTGAGTCTTCTTTAACAATTGTCAGAACATAGTTCCCTTTCATTAGGACCAAGAAACATGGAAGGACCCTGTTGAAACTGAAGGAATTCTTTTTCTTATTTTTTTTCTTTCTTTCTGCAAATGAAGCGCATTCTTGGCGAAAACTTGTGAAACTTTGCACAAAATTCAAGTCCCATTAAAATTTAAATGTCATATGTGTTTGTGCATGGGAGTGGCAAAATGGCTCGCTAGTGCCCCCTAAAGTACAACATTTTTATGCCAAATAAATTGGGTTTAAGAAAAAAATTCTTAAACCCAACAGGAAGTCTCCTAGAAAATTAATCAACTTCAAACCTTTGCTGTGCAATCTAAAGCCACTGACGATGAAGTTATGCTATCTGTGTGGTTTCATCAAAGGGCATGTCTGCAGCATGGCGTCGAAAACTGATGTTTTGCCATGAAACGGGAAGCTGTTATAATGTCAGTGTACATGCTCACATCTGTACCAGATTTAACAGGTTTGGTGACAGTCCCGCCCCCCAGAAATCCATATGCTAATAATCACTCAAAGTCTTAGCGCCACCTACTGGCAACAAGAAGTGACCCTTTAATGATGAAGCTACCGCACAACGTTTTACCTAGATGCAAGAAATTTTTGTGGCACACGTATCATCCCAGGACACACAAAATAGCCTCTTGGAGCCACACCCTAAACCCAACAGGAAGTCGGCCATTTTTAATTTAATGGTTATTTCTGGCGATTTACACATTCTATACTACAGACTGTAGAGACTGACCGCGGACTGTTTTCTTGATCCCGCTCCTGCTGATTTTGTGACCATTGTGTGTTCCTCTACCGCCCACTCCCGCAACGTGTATCCACTCTCGCCCGCATCTGCAAACATTGTGACATGCAGAGTAAAAAAAGGACACAAATGTTTGGGCTATGCTCAACATTCAGAATAACCAACATAAATCATTGCATTCATTTTTGTCAGTGAGAACTGAGAAGTTTTCCAAATCTCAGACTTGCCTTGCTTTGGAATTGTATTGTATAAGCCCGTGTGATGGAAGCCATTGAGACTGATGCCAGTGCCCATGGGGTTTAGCCTCCTCTTCAGCGTGTCTGCCTCCTGAACGCGAAGTCACCGGTTTGAGTCAGGCCCGTCCAGTACATTCTCAGAAGCAACCACATACACTCACTTCATCTGCTTTTCAACTTCATTTGTTGACTCCATCTTATCAGCGCTACTGCGAGACCCGCAGTATATTTTTAAAGCGCACGCGCAGCAGTTACAACTGCCTGTATCTAGCTGTATCTTTGGACACAGCTGTTTCTGTCAGAATCAACTCAAGTGAGGACTCAGAAAACGGGGTTAGACCCAAACTTAGACACTAAGGTGGATCTGGTACAGTTTGTTATGTTTATTTGAATAGTTAAACAAATGGTGATCAAGCTTACAGAAATGTAAAGGCAAATGAAGTCCAGAACAAAGGTAAATAAAGCAACAATGCAATCCAAGCAATTTCTCCAAAAGTTCACAGACAAAAGAAAAGCAATAACTCCAGGATAAGGCAAATTCCAAGAGTGGTTTCTCTACCTGAATAAGGTTTTTTCACAAAATGTCAAACTGTCACTTAAAAGGAAAAACAAAGGTTTTTTACACCAATATACTTGATAGGAGGGGTACTTTGCTAAGTTGTACCAGTGGTACCAAACTGTACTCAACAGTATAGTATTTCATTATTTCAGTATTTTAAAAGTATTTCAAATGATACCCAACACTAACTATGAATCTCCTGTGATTTCACTGGCTTGAGTTACCTGTTTTGTGGTATTTCCTTTAGTGTCATGGCATAGTAGACCTACACATGTTTTCACATTTTTTTAAATAGAGCAATACATAATGTGAAAATAACTGTCAGGCTGTGTTCAGGGGTAAATCCGCAATCGATCTTCGGTCACCAGTCATTATGTGTGAACTACTCAACGACGCATAAAAACAGCTCCCTGATCACTGACACATCGCAGATGCCAGCCAGATATCTAGCATGCCAAATATCTGGAGGAGTCGGCCGACTCAACATCCAAATCCAGCTAATCAGAGCAGGCAGCTACTTTTTCACTACAAAACACTTTTTACTCACCTCCATCTCTGTAGCACAGACAATCCCTGCTACCTGTGTGTGGTAATCCATTCTTTCACCTATATTCTTTGTCTTTATAATTGCTATCTTTATTATAACAAACAACAGCTGTTTCGTGTGTATTGTCGCGTAATTTCCTGTTTCACATTTCATGTGTGTTTTCTTGACAAAATGTGGTTTGGAGACCAGCCGTCGGGTGACAGAGTTGTTGTCAGCTCGTAGAGTGAACGCCATGACGACTTCAAGACCCCCATCACAAGACGGCAAGTTGTGTAGTCTGAACAGCACGATGTCTGCCGACGCTGAAAGTCATGTAGTCTGCACCGGCCTTAAGGGATCAGTCTGCAGAGGCAAGGACTTCTGAATGAGAGAAAGCCAGAGAAAAAGAGGGCAGCTAACACAATACATTTAAAAAGAGTCCAAAAATACCTGCATGAAAATGTAAATAATGAAATTGATAGCAAGGGACAGGGACAGAGACAGGGAGATAGCGAAATAGAAAGACAAAGAAGTAGTGCGGAGGCACAATTCATGTATTGCATCTTAAGTGAGAAGTGAGAGCATGAGGCCTGAATAATGAAACAACGATTAGGTATTAGGTATGCCAGGTAGGTCTTTGTTGGAGAGCTCTTGGAAATATTTAAAAAGGTTAGTGTATGAATAAACATAGCTTATCAAGGTCCTTTTACACGGGGAAAAGAAAGAGATCCTAATGAATAATAAAGAGCTGATGTGACAGGAGTGCCAGCCTTGTGCTCTGAATCCCCCCTCCCCCCAGTAACACAGTAATGGAATGTTTCCTACAGGACTTTTTACCACAAAGGACAAAGGCATAATCATTAAAATGGGGGAGCAGGGAGGAGTCAATATTGCAAAGAGCTGTTGTTATTCATTGTGCAGGCTACAGATGGACTGTATATTAGGAGCATGGTGTTCCCATTAGAGATTCCACTGACACATTCACACAGCCCTATTCAACTGCTCCCAAGGTCTCTGTTACAGTTCTGTCACACACACATGTAGGACACTGAAACAGCGAGAGGAACAGAGATACAAATATAAAGAAGTCTCTGCTGACACTGGGAAGTGGTTCTTGGATAATTTTTTATGAGCCATTGTTCTTAAATGAAATAGATTGTGACATGTATGTTAATTGTTCACTGTTGCACTGTACAGAAAAATAAAAGTCCTCAGTGGCAAGCAGCCTGGATTCTGTAACCCACACAGGCAGTGGCGGACATGCAAACAGAAGGGCCCCAGCCGGCCAGTGGGTGTGAAACCTGAACCTGCTTGCTGTGAGGCAACAGTACTAACCACTTCACCACCCAGCTTCACTGTTGTCGATTGTTAATTGATGTATAAAAACACCTTTTAATCTGTTTTATTGTGGGTTTAAGTTCAATATTTTGAATTTTGGTTGTTGAGATACCCTTTTGCTTACAGCTGTGAAGCCAGGGGAGCTAAAGGTAGGGTAAGCGATTCTGGAGAAATACAACTCCGATGACAAATATCATGATATAAAGCGAGTCATTAGTTTCCACCAATATTTTCTTCCTTGTTTCAAGAAAACAAAATGAAACAAAATAATGGATAACAATATGGCAGAATGGATCCAACTGTGGAGCTTAACTATGACAAAAACACTGACTATCCACACAAAATACGGTAGATGCAACTCTACAAAAGAGAATAAACAGAAATTAAAAATGCCTGTATGTATATACTGTACGTACTATGCAAAATATAATATAAATTTCTGGTAACACTGAAATTGATTTAGAAGTTGCATAAATTCTCCCACCACTACTCCCCACCCCCATCTGCATAAGAATTCTTAAACCACAGCAGGCAAAATAAACGTGAAAAAATTAGGCTTTCATTTCGTGTCACCTCCTAAAGTCTCAGCAACTACATCGCTTTTGCATTGAGGGTAAAACTACTGCTGTGTGAAATGGGTGAGCATGACTGTAGTAAAATAGAATATGTCTACATGAATGTTTGTATTTCTCTTTTACTTTTAAGTTTTTTTTTTCACCTTTGTTAAGGGATTGTGCCTTGAACATACTCAATGTACCATCATAGCTGGCCAGTTGACATTATGTGGCCTGCCTCTTGAAAGGCAGCAAAGTGCCACAGCAAAAGCCATCTGAAGCAACGGAAGATGCCAGTTTTAAAGTAATCTGTCGGATCTGTGCAGTCTATGAATCACTCGCGGCCTGGAGGGCGATTTTTCTGTATGTGTGGTTGTTTATCCATCACAACACTGAGTGCCAGAGGTGCCCTTGACGGTCTTCAATGTCCGTACAGTATTTCCTCAGCCTCTCACCTGGTTGGAGTGTTAACCTTGCAACACAGAGAGGAACTGTGGAGGGTGTAGTTGGTGAAATAAAAGCAATGACCTCTGAAATGTGGGTGGATGAATTTCATGACAGTAGATAATATGAACTATGATAGGCAAAAACAGTGACCCATCATTCGATCTAATGTAAAATATGGTTCTAAAGAATGAGAAAATATTCAGTGCACTACAGTTGAATTTATATTGGATGACTTGTGTGAGGCTGGTGAGTATCTCAGAGTTGTTGTGTGCCTCTCTGTCACAAATCTCATTCCCTCCCGCATCCACTTGGATTTCATGCAAATATTTGTTATTCCAAGTTAAGAAAGGTGCGTTCTCTAAGCGTCTGGGTCAGACAGGGGGAACCACATTAACTGACTCAGATCTGCCACAGTAGCTTATATAACTCTCACTGTCACCGTTTATCAATTTTCAACGCTCCACATTTTATTGGAGCTAGAATGTGTTTTCAGACTCTGCTTGTACTCACAGTTTTTCCATCCACTTTTTAATCAGGCCAGCTGTATTGAGGGACAGCAGATTAAAGCTTATTGTTCATTCAAGTGCTGTAAGGTTTATGACTTTGCTATTAAAGGAAGCCCCACTTGAGCACCCTTCCATGTCGGATATTCAAGTGGTTCAATTGTAGATCAACACATTTTTGCCATGTTCGCTTTTCTACCTGGCTTTTAAAAGGGTTTCACTACAACATCTGCTCCATAGGGATAACTACAAAAAAAATGAGATGCTGGCTGCATCAAATCTTATGCCATATGTATACTTAGAGAGTTTTGGGTAGGTGTAATCATATCATCTCTCTATACTGGCTGTGAAGAAATTTCTTCACAGTCAACTACACTGGACAAAGCCACAAAAATAAACTTAAGTTCAGCTGAAAGCTAACGTGAGGCTTCAGCAGCAGAGTTAGCCAAATTAAATGGGTGTCTCCCAAACATAATCTTTTTTGGTGCAAATTTCCCTCCGTGTTTCCTCAGACTGGATGTGTTTGTTGAGCTACGGCAGAGTGGTATGTCCTGGTTGCATTTCATGGACAATACACACATGATAAATCTACACAAGACTAGCAGGACAGACACCCACCCAATATGACTAACTTAGACTGCTGAAGACTCGTTGCTAAACTTTAAAATCCAAATTTGCACAGAACAAATATTGTAGATTATTCTACAAAGGAATCGCTTCATGGCCAGTATGGAGTGGAGAAATGCTTATAGCAACCAAAAACTCTCCTAAAGTACATAATGGTAGTATTGTGAGTATTATATTGAGATAGTGTTACGGTCACATTATCATCTGACATTTTGATTGGTTGCCAGCTGTCAAGGGTCTTACCTTATATGAGCCGCTCAGAGGGCAGATGCCAGGTGAGACACACAGATATCAGAAATATAAACGCATGAGAGTGGCATGCTGCTGATAGCAATCAACTCTTTGTTGAGACTGTGATGGACAGTGAAAGATACTGAACTGAAACCAACACCTAGCTCAGTGCCAGTTGGCGACACCTGGAATGACTACTGAAAGTGAGTCAACCTCATCTGGTTTTAGGTAAGGCCTGCATCCTTTTTATGTTAGTGGCAACCGAGGCTTATATTGTGGCATCTTAGTAGCAGGTACAGCCATAGGGCTTAGTTGAAATTTAACCATTACTACCCGTGTCGTGACAATAGACTAAATGTAACAGACATCAATATTATTTTTCAGATCTACTGTACTGCACTCACACAGGCACTTTCAAAGGGCTGAGCACTCTTCTATGACATTAGTTTAATTAATACTACTTAAGGTGAGAAAATAGTGGACAATTGTATATACAGCCTGGGAAAAGCAGTAACAAAACTACAATTAGTCTAGACAAAGCATCAGTTGGACGCATTATCTATAAATTAGAATCAGTTTTATTGTTAGAGTTTTAGATATTATGTTGATGAGAGTATTTTGGAGTGTTTCTCACAAAACACAGAAAACCTAAAAGGGATAAAGGCTGATTCATTAAGCATTCTGAGTCAGTGCGTCACTGTGGGCAAGTCAGTGAAGTAAATTGGAGCTGGGTTTTGTAACAGTAGGCGTGCCAGTAATAGTGTCTTTTTAATTGTGCTCCTGTGTGTGAGCAGGTGAGGGGGAGGCTTGTGTGTGTTCGATAGTGTGTGAGTGCATTATACTGATTAAGTATGGGTGTGTGGGCACATGTTTATGTCTTTTCAAGTTGTCAATGCAGATTTACAGAAAGTAGTCATATGATGAGTGAATGTGGAAAGCCCATTTTTAAGCTGAGCTCAAAATGAAATGTGTTTGATGTCACACACAATTTATGTTATGCCAAAATGAGAATGCTCTTCTGCCGGAAGAGGATAAATACCATTTCATGGGTGACCTTGCAGGGAACTCTCAAAAGATGCTACTGTGGTATGATTTTTAGAGATAGTAAACATCCTTAAGTGTGTTCAGGGTGTTTTACTGCCCCAAGATATTCCCCACTTTCCTTATTTACAGTCAAAACAGACTAAATTAATTCTTGAAGACTGAGAGCTCAAGTATGCCTGGAGCAGAATTTGCAGTGGGACAGAAAATGTATTACACACAAAAAGTTAGACGCAACACTCCAATTCCTCATTCAAAATAAAATTTTTAGTGTAAGAGTGTAAACTATAAATCACATGAGACCTGCTTTTAAAAAAAAAAAAAAAAAAAGAGTTGACCAAAAAAACACACAAATGCAAACAAAACTGAATCTGCACCTCTTAAAAAGGTCAAGTAAGCAATTCTGGGGAAATTCATTTCCATGAAAATACCACGATCTAGAATTTTAATTTAATATATTATTTTCATTTTCTAACATACTAACACTTACTTACTTTTTTTAAATATTTATTTTTATGGATTTTTTATATTTTATATATTTTTATTATTATTTTATTTTGTATTAACACACACAAACACAATTTTTTTATTTCCTTATCTAATGAAATGTATGAAATTAATTGTCCTTATGTACTTTATACAGTATATAGCTTTGGCAATATTGTTGCTGTACATTCATGCCAATAAAGCTAATTTGATTTTGAATAATAATAATAATAATAATAATAATAATAATCCTTATTTGTAGAGCACTTTTCAAAAACAAGTTGCAAAGTGCTTTAACAAGTGTAAAGAATAATACAAAAAAAAAGATAAGAGCATGAAAATTTAATATAAAATTAGTAAAATACAATAAAATAAAAGGGATAAAATAAAGTCAAATAAGATCGGGAAAAGCTCTCCTATAAAAGTATGTTTTAAGAAGGGACTTAAAAGAGTTCACTGACTCAGCCGACCTGATTTCCTCGGGCAGGCTGTTCCAGAGCCTCGGGGCCCTGACAGCAAACGCTCTGTCCCCTTTAGTTTTCAGTCGAGACTCTGGAACAGACAACAGACCTCTGCCCGAGGATCTCAAGGTACGTGCTGGTGCGTATGGGACTAAAACACAGTGAGTAATATAACTAACGTTAGCTAAGTTGTGGGTTAGCAAACAGTCGCTACAGTTGCTGCTGCAAAGCTAACATGCAGAGAGGACAAGAGGTCCCAGAGCAGCACACCAGCTCCAGACAGATATCTGGATCCGTGTGAAGCCGAATGCATGACCTGCAAAGCTGTATGTATGTGTCAGTGTCAAATAAAGGTGCTAGCTGTCAATTACTTGAATCCCCCCATAGCCCCTACCTTCCACCCACTGCGGGTGTCCGTCTGCCTCCAGTCCTCTTTTTTGAAAACCAAAATATGTTCACCCTATTTAAGGTTACATGACACACAAATTATGGCTAGAAAGCAGGTGTGGAGCGGATGGCTCATTGCAGAGGGGGCGAGAACTTCTAGTGGGCCCTTATACATTGGGCACTTTTTTCACACCTACAAAAAACAGAGAGGAAAACTGGCATACAACAGACAAGCTAACAGCTGCTTTCACATGTGTAATTTAGTCATTTGGGCCGGACAATGGGGAGAAATTATACATTGTTACATTTTAGTTCTGGTCCGGTTCATGTTCACACTAACTTTTAACAAACAAACCAAGATGAGTAAACGTGAAGTTATAACTGGCTGACAGTTTTGGCGATTGTCTTCCTGTATTATCAGGGACAGTGTATGCAGCACTTTAATGCTA
Organism: Micropterus salmoides; assembly: GCF_014851395.1. Taxonomy (NCBI): domain Eukaryota; kingdom Metazoa; phylum Chordata; class Actinopteri; order Centrarchiformes; family Centrarchidae; genus Micropterus; species Micropterus salmoides. The sequence goes on along the minus strand of NW_024044348.1, from coordinate 15,167,141 downwards.
CTTGTGTGTATTTCTGTTCTTTAGTGTCACAAAGACCTCACAAAGAAATAGCTGATTACAAATATTTGACTGTTAATTTATGAGGTTAAAGTCATGAAAAAACTTGGATATTCTCTGAAATTATCATAATCATACATTTGCAAGAAATAGGTTTGTTAGTTAGTGGATATATTGAACACAGACGCTGGGCTCTAGCAAATTCTTGGGATCAACTTGTAAACTATCCCTCTGCTAGAAGTAGACGCTGATTTCAGAATCCAGTACCTTCTTTGTCATTAATCTGCAATCCCCACATACAAGCCTACCAGGGCTGCACTTTGTGCTGGCAAGTGGTTTAATGCATTTTGGCGTCTAAATATTTTGGTGTGTAATTACTGTAATCCCCACAGCTAAGTGGGCATTTGTGCTGTGAAATTGTAAAATGAGTCTGGAGGAGATCAATAGATAGAACATGTCACTTGGTTCGGTATCTTCACCTGCTTGCTTTTTGTGGTTGTAAAAATACGCTCTATCCATTTCCACCCATTGTAGCAGCGATCCACAGACAGAAGAGACATGTTTGGGAGGTCAAGGGATAGAGGAAGAAACAGCTGTTTCTATGCTCCTCCCCTGCTGATTTTGAATGATTATTGTCTGCCTCTTAAAAGGTAGTTTTTCCTTGCCTGTGTCTCCAAGTGCTTGCTCATGGTGGGAATTGTTGAGTCTCTGTAAATAATATCACAGAGTACTGTATAGACCTGCTCTTTATGAAATGACTATGAGATGACTTTTGTTGGTGGAGGAGTCGGCCGATATACACTACTCAAAAAAATTAAGGGAACACTAAAATAACACATCCTAGATCTGAATGAATGAAATAATTTCATGAAATACTCCTTTCTTTACATAGTTGAATGTGCTGACAACAAACACACAAAAATTATCAATGGAAATCAAACCATGGAGGTCTGGATTTGGAGTCACACTCAAAATCAATGTGGAAAACCACACTACAGGCAGATCCAACTTTGATGTAATGTCCTTAAAACAAGTCAAAATGAGGTTCAGTAGTGTGTGGCCTCCACGTGCCTGTATGACCTCCCTACAACGCCTGGGTATGCTCCTGATGAGGTGGCGGATGGTCTCCTGAGGGATCTCCTCCCAGACCTGGACTAAAGCATCCGCCAACTCCTGGACAGTCTGTGGTGCAACGTGGCGTTGGTGGATGGAGCGAGACATGATGTCCCAGATGTGCTCAATTGGATTCAGGTCTGGGGAACGAGCGGGCCAGTCCATAGCAACAACGCCTTCCTCTTGCAGGAACTGCTGACACACTCCAGCCACATGAGGTCTAGCATTGTCTTGCATTAGGAGGAACCCAGGGCCAACCACACCAGCATATGGTCTCACAAGGGGTCTGAGGATCTCATCTCGGTACCTAATGGCAGTCAGGCTACCTCTGGCGAGCACATGGAGGGCTGTGCGGCCCCCCAAAGAAATGCCACCCCACACCATTACTGACCCACCGCCAAACGCCGTCATGCTGGAGGATGTTGCAGGCAGCAGAAAGTTCTCCACGGCGTCTCCAGACGTCTGTCACATGTGCTTAGTGTGAACCTGCTTTCATCTGTGAAGAGCACAGGGCGCCATTGGCGAATTTGCCAATCTTGGTGTTCTCTGGCAAATGCCAAATGTCCTGCACAACCCCCACCTGTGGACGTCGGGCCCTCATACCACCCTCATGGAGTCTGTTTCTGACCGTTTGAGCAGACACATGCACATTTGTGGCCTGCTGGAGGTCATTTTGCAGGGCTCTGGCAGTGCTCCTCCTGCTCCTCCTTGCACAAAGGCGGAGTTAGCGGTCCTGCTGCTGGGTTGTTGCCCTCCTACGGCCTCCTCCACGTCTCCTGATGTACTGGCCTGTCTCCTGGTAGCGCCTCCATGCTCTGGACACTACGCTGACAGACACAGCAAACCTTCTTGCCAGCTCGCATTGATGTGCCATCCTGGATGAGCTGCACTACCTGAGCCACTTGTGTGGGCTGTAGACTCTGTCTCATGCTACCAGTAGAGTGAAAGCACCGCCAACATTCAAAAGTGACCAAAACATCAGCAAGGAAGCATAGGAACTGAGAAGTGGTCTGTGGTCACCACCTGAAGAACCACTCCTTTATTGGGGGTGTCTTGCTAATTGCCTAATATTTCCACCTATTGTCTATTTTATTTGCACAACAGCATGTGAAATTGATTGTCAATCAGTGTTGCTTCCTAAGTGGACAGTTTGATTTCACAGGAGTGTGATTGACTTGGAGTTACATTGTGTTGTTTAAGTGTTCCCTTTATTTTTTTTAGCAGTGTATAATGCTATATAATTAAATTGAATTGTGAATGTTCTGATTAATACATTTAAATAATGCTTTGTTTGTGGTAACAGTTTAGTTTACTTAGCACCGTTGCTTGTCCAGTGTGCTCCAGCCACTCTGGATTTTTGATGCGTTCCCTGACTTATGAGTAATATCTGAGTTTCTTACTCAAATGTGTGAGTTTAATGCCTACATGCTGACATGCATACGTGGTTACCAAATCGTTGGCAGTTGTGGGGGGGTATGTCTCTACAGTGTTACTTCAATCATGACTTATTCAAACGTATTCAACTAAAACAACAAAAATGCATGTTCAATCAGGCAGATTGGGCCCAAGGTGGGCCCCTTTGAACCAGCTATTCAGTACAAAATATGTATTCCTGAGCAATAACAAGTAATGCTCTCTCCCTCCCTCCAACAGCATAGGTTACCATTTGATTATGGAGAATATCAGAAATACTTTATTGATCCCCAAGGGGAAATTCTTTGTCAAAATTGCACACTGAATAGAAATATAAAATATAAGAAAAATATAAAAAGAGTGTGGGTATGTACAATATTTACGTTATAAGAATTATTATGGTGAACCAAAAAGGACTAGTGAATAAACAGCAGCAGAGAATATTGCACATTAATTAATTATTATTATTATTATTAATTATTAGACCGATATTGCACAAAAATACATAATACGGGCCAGTTTAAAAAATAAGTGTCCGTGTGTCAGACAGAGGGAGGAGTAATAAAGATTGATGGCCACAGGCAGGAATGACTTCCTGTGGCGCATTTTGGGATAATAAGTCTTGCACTGAAAGTGCTCCTGTGTTTGATTAGCACATCATGGAGTGGGTGGGAGACATTGTCCAAGATGACATGTAGTTTGGACATCATCCCCCTCTCTGACACCACTGACAGAGTCCAGCTCCACCCCAATGACGTTACTAGCCTTGCGGATCAGTTTGTTGAGTCTGTTGGTGTCCGCTATCCTCAGCCTGCTGCCCAAGCATGCAACAGCAAACAGGATAGAACTAGTCACCAAAGACTCATAAAACATCCTCAGCATCATCCTGTAGATGTTGAAGGACCTCAGCCGCCTGAGAAAATAGAGACGGATTTGTGCACTCCCAAGTATTTATAATCCTCCACAATGTCCACACTGACCCCCTGAACGGAAACAGTTGTCACTGGTGCCTTTGCTCTCGTTAGATCCACAACCAGCTCCTTAGTCTTTGACACGTTGAGCTGAAGATGGTTCTGCTCACACCATGTAACAAAGTCCCCACCACAGCTCTGTACTCTGCCTCGTCACTCTGGCTGATACATCCAAACACAGCAGAGTCATCAGAAAACTTCTGAAGATGGCAGGACTCTGTGGTAGTTGAAGTCCGTGGTGTAGATAGTAAAGAGGAAGGGAGAGAGGACAGTCCCCTGCTGGGCCCCGGTGTTGCTGACCACGTTGTCTGATACAGTGTTGCAGGCACACATACTGTGTGCAAAAGCGTTTCCTACAGACACCTCATCCGTTCCAGATGTATGTGCTGCACATTTGCAGATGGCAACTGTCTCTGGGAGCTGTACAGCATCAAGCAGTTCAGTCAGAATTTTGGCATGTGTTACTGGCTTCCCTGTAGAGGTTATCATGCCTCGATTTTTCCAGTACTGGGCAAACACATGCACAGTAGCATATGCATACTGGCTGTCTGTGTATATAGTGGCCGTCTTTCCTTTCATTAGTTTACATGCCTCAGTTAGTGCTATTAGCTCTGCTGCTTGTGCAGAGCAACTGGGTATTAGTTGTTCCGCTTTTAGTACTGCGGTCTTTGTCACCATAGCATATCCTATTAATGTTTCTCCGAACTCATTTTTTCGCGAAGAACCATCTACAAAGATAACTTCCCCTTCCTGGAGAGGTTGATCTTTAAGGTCAAGTCTACTTTTAGCTGTTTCTTCAGCTACTGTCTGACAGTCATGCTTTTCTCCGTCGTCTGCTGTTGGCAGCAGCGTTGCCGGGTTCAGGGTGGTGCATCTTTCTATAGTCACATGTGGTTGTGACAGTAAAACTGACATACAGGAAAGATGTCTAGCGGGTGACAACATCATGTTTGTCTGGAGAAGTAGAGCTGAAACCGCATGCGGGACTTTTAAGGTCAGGGGGTGAAAGAGTACTATTGTAGCGCTTACTTCTACAGCCACTGAGGCTGCTATTACTGCGCGTACACAATGTGGTAATGCGCATGCCACACTATCCAGTTTAGAGGAAAACCATCTAGACAAAGGGTTTATTATAGTCCGGTAGTGCAAGTGTTGCACTAGACACCAAGACTTGTTTTATTTTACGAAAAGCTTCTTCAGCTTCTGTCCACTTTTGTAATGCGTTCATTTTAAGATCTTCTTCATACATCAGCTTGTTTAAAGGTGAGGTTATCTCTGCATAATTTGGCACCCAAGAGCTACATTAATTTGTTAGGCCTAAAAAGGACATCATTTGTTTCTTGGTCTGCGGTTTGGGTGCTTGGAGGACAGCTGCTTTTCTGTCCTCGAGAAGTGTCCTTCCCCCTGCACTCGGACTATGACCTAGATATTTCACTTCCTTTTTGCACAGCTGAAGTTCATTTTTGCTCACTTTGTGGCCTTCTCTAGCCAAATGTTGCAGTAGTGCTACAGTGTCTTTCTTACAGGTTTCCTCATCAGGGGATGCTAACAGGACATCATCCACATAGAGCAGAATCTGGCTATCACCAGGTGGCTGGAATTTTGCCTGCTTGCGCTCATAACTTGTGAATAAACAGTTGGACTTTTGGAAAAACCCTGGGGGAGCCTGCCATACGTATTTCTTTGTCCCCCAAAAGTGAATGCAAACCAGAATTGACTATCTTTGTCCATTGGTACTGAGAAGAATGCATTACTAATGTCCACTACAGTAAAAACTTTGGCATCGGGTCTTAAAGAGTTCAATAGGGTATACGGATCAGGGACACAAGGTGCTCGCTGTATAACAGCATTATTTACAGCCTGCAAATCTTGCACCATGCGCCATCCCACAGAGGGGAGTGCTTTCTTCACCGGGAAGATGGGAGTGTTACAAAGAGTCTTCACATTTAATTATTACTCCTGCTCTGAGTAAATCTTCTATTACTGGCTTTATACCATCTTGTGCGTCCTCTTTTAGAGGATATTGTCTGATGCGGGGTCTATAATCTGATTTTGGCCTTATTTTTACAGGGATCGCTCCCTCTACTAGACCTACGTAACTAGGCCCTTTAGACCACACCTTCTCTGGGACATCTTGTAGCAGTTCTTCCTCTTCCTGTGTTAACACCATTATTTCTCATTCATCTGTAGAATAGAGGTGTATTCCTTCCTGGACCTGGGCTGACCAGAACAAAGCTTTCCTGGTCAGTCCGGTTTTAGCACTTGACCACGTATTAACAGATGTGGCCACCCAATCAGTAGCATTCTCTCCCTGCTCCACCATTTTCCCCAGGTCTTTCCACTGCAGGTTTTTGCTTTTGTACAGGAAAACGTGTGGTGGGACCCACATTTTATACAGCTGCATGACCTTCTCGGTCAGGTTTACTCCTGCGGCTGATGTGCTGTCTGCATCAGAATACATGTAATCTATGGTGATTTTGGCAGGAGTGGCCTGCTTTAACTTCTCCTCATATTCTCTGTCTGGGCCTGCTGCATGTCTGTACCACAGTGTGACATGCAAATTGTCAGCTGACATCTTGTCCTGTGTTTTAGATATTGCGTTTCTTCCCTCATTTAGTAGGGCAGTGGTCGTATTTCGTGGTGGCTTGTCTGGAATGTCGAGGGAATAGTAGTATCGCGGTTCTCCAATTCCTTGGAGAACACATGTCTCGTTTCAATAATTCAGCTTTTCTCTTTACTACTATTTGTCCCTCAGCTGATGGTATTAGCGCCAATCCTAGTCTAAGGCGGCCATCTCTTCCTAGCAGGTTGACTGGGCATTGTGGAAACAATAAAACGGACATCTTGCATGACAGACCCTCAGGATCTCTTAGCCATACGGGTTCAGATTCAGGTACTTCAGTTAGTTTACCGCTCGCTGATCGTACCACAATTTGCTGACCATCATGCCTGGAGTTTGGTATCAGTTCTTTGCAGGTAGTTCTGCATGCTCCAGAATCGCATAGGAAAGTTATAAGCTTTCCATTTACTGACAATGTCACTTCGGGTTTTACACTGTCCATTGCTAAAAGATCTTGGTAGTTTATCATGGCTTCCTCATCATTTGTTTCAGAAGGTTTGGCTGGCTCAGGATTCGTGTTTAATTAATTTTTTTTATTTTTTATTCTAGTCATGCGGCGGAATCCTTTTTCTCTGGACAATCTTGTGCAAAATGTCCCTCTTTTCCACAACTCATCCTCCCAGCCTACTTTTTTCATTTTCTTTGGGGTTTTTTTTTGTATTTTTTACTATCGCATCCTGCAATTCGGTTAGTGTTTGGGTATTGAGGCGTCCCTCAAACCCGTAGTCAGTTATCTATTTCTCGAGGTGTTTTGTGCGTTTAGGATCCAGTTTTTTTCAACATATTTCCAGTCTTTACATGCTAAACTGTCTTTGCCTATGGTCTTACTGGCCCCTTTCCCCATTTTTCAATTTTGGTCCAACGTTTTAACACCTAGGGTGTTCTACCGTTGGTTTTTCAATCAGTGGGACAGTAATGAACTTTCTGTCGTGGTAATTCTCACTTCAACTCTCACGAGTGGAGAATTCTTGCCTTTGCATCCACCTCAGTCTTACTGTTTACAACCCCACTGCTTTTATATGGAAGATCACTCCTAATGGAATGCTCTTCCCCAGCATTCACACATTCACTCGTTTCCCCCTTTAATATACATTATTTTTATTATTATTTAGTTTATCATTTTCTTTTTCTCTACACGGAATTTTATAGGCGCCTTTTTAGGACTCCGCCGTCCTACTCTTTTACCTGTCAGTGCCTAGGATTACAGGGTTTTCTTACGCACTTTGACCCTCAGTCATTCTTTGCGTTTTAACAAAAGCCCACTCACCACTATTGTCTTCCTCCTTCAGATTACCGTTAACCGTCAGATCCCAGTCGGCGGGCTGAAACTCGGTACTGGAAAAGGATCTAAATGCCGTGGCCACGGTCTTTCCCGGTTTCCACCTCGCCCACTGGAACCCTCGGGTGTTTTGGTAGCCGGCTCGAAGTACCAAGTAAAGAAGAGTAGACACTATTGTAGTGGACCTAAATTTATTAGTTATGCATTTTAATAAATTTATGAGAATTGATACCCAATTATGAATTATTATTCATAAAATCAGAATTTCCTCGTAAAGGGCACCACCGGAGTTGTTATAATCCTAGAGTCTCCGGACCTCTAGGTAGTTTTGAATAATTATTATTATTATTATTACTAGTGATCAGTTAGTTAATAATCGCTCAATTATCTTAAATCAGTCAGTCAGTCTCATATCTAAAGGGTCAATTCTCTTGGCAGGAACTATAAATAGGCAACACACACAGCTCTTGATTATATTACAGTGAATTTATTCTCTAACTAAGGTGATAAAAAGATGGTTGGATACAGGGAACATAAACATTTGCTGAACAATGAGCCTGGAGGTTCGATTGTGGGAAGCATTCGACTCATACGGCATAGAAGAGCTACTGAAAGTAAACTAATGCTATAATTTAGGAGTTAAAATGGACATCTGATCACAGGACGTGTGTTAAGTCTTACTGCTTGTCGACAGCCTGCTTCTGGCCTGTTGCACGGGTCCCACGCTAGCTGCCGATCCTGGCTTTTTGCTAGGGATTGTCCGGGGTTCTCCGTGTCTGATTGAAAATGCCTCCTCCGTCTGGCAATTCGGCTGTTTGCAGGTTTCCTTGGTTGTAGCTGGCGAGACCACGTGGCTTGGTCTGACCTCGGTGAAGTTGGCTCGACGACAAAGGCTTAAAATGGAACTTGGTCGTTCCTGAATTAGTCCAGTGTAACTTAACGGACTCATAACTTTAACAAACAAAAGAAATAAAGAAAATAAAACAAACTGAAGGCAGATCGATGTCGCGGCACTTCAGGTGTGTAGCTTCAGGCGAACAAAGGCCTGTTTGTTTCGCTGGCCGAGTCTGGGCGTGTTGCCTGGCGAGGCACGCCACGCGCGTGCCGAAGCATCCAGAGGGCAGAGACTAAGAGTGAAGAGTCTAGAGACTGGCGAGCAGGTCGCGTGTCGCTCTTTTGTTGCCTGGGGCGTGGTTCCCCAGGGGGCGTCTCAGGTTTCCCCAGGACTGCCTTCCTAAACTTAATGTCTAAAGAAAAGAAATCTATTTGCACGTATTATAATCAAATATTTTCCACAATCGAACCTCAATGGTTGAACGGTTGTACTGTTCTAAGCATTTGGTAACAGGAAACAATTGTCACATTATGGTCAGGATTTTATACATTTAACCGCATTTCCGACGAGGGCATGTAATACTTATTTCGTCCACTTGGGGGAGCTCAGGTTACATGAGGAAAGCTTGGATTAAATCAAAGATCGTCTCTCCTTAGGAACCGGGGAATTTGTTGATTCATCCTTAAATTCAAGCTGGCGATTAAGAGTATAGTAAAACATTTCTTTGTCATCATTTCTAAAGGGATTTTGTAAGAAAGTATTATGAACAAGCATTGATTACATCAGATGAAGGAGTGTCTTGCTGAAAATAAAAACATTGCACAAGTAACTTCTTTTCAGCACTAATATCAACAACAGATAGCAACAACAGTTAACATAACTGCTCAATAGAGGCAAACATATTCAGGTAACTAAAGATTTAATTAAATTTAATTAGATGCTTTGAGTCTTTTGGAGAATGCAGTCCTTGTCATCCAAAGTTCAGTGTCTGGAACATGTCACACTTAGGTGAGACAAGGAGTATCCTTTTGATGTGGTAATAAACAAAGAATAAGGTCAGTTTCCACGGAAACGTGTGTGGTGGGGTAAGTTTTGATAGGCTGTTCAGGGAGATGCCAATGGCTGGCTCGTGTCCCTTTGTCAGTTTAACAGTCAGGCCCCGCGTTATCAGCTTCGGAATCAAAATGGTGCCAGTTTTATGGTCGGGCTAGCACTTAGAGAAAGCAACTTTGACCCCTCCCCATCTTCTCTGGGGAGGAGAAAGGAATTTAGGGTAGCTCCACATTCATTCAATAAAAATGCACAAATCCACATCGTTGTTCACTACAGTCCCCCCTTCGGCCAAAATGTTCCCTCCGATAGGTAACGTTTTGGACGCAATGAGAAACAACATGTGTGGTTTGTCAGGTGCAGGTCGACTTTGTCAGGAGCTGATGATGTGTTGGTCAGCTGCTGGTCAGGTACTGATGATGCTGGTGAGGTGGAAGGAGTCAAGCAGAGCAGAGCAGGTGGCAAAACACAACATCTGTGATCAGGTTGATGTCCTTCTAAGGCTACTAATTCTGCTAGTCACTTAGGGTAACCCCAATTAGCTAGTCTGAAAGTAGCAGGTGCCTGCTGTGTTACTTAATCACCTGAAACAAAGTAAAGCGGAAAATTAATTTGGGAAGCAAAACAAATATCTTAACAAAATGACAAGTCGTGTGTGAGGATGACCAACATTATTTTCTCAGAAATTCTTCGATATTCAGAACCATAACCTGCAGTGAGCTTGAGGTTTGTTTAGGCTAACAGTCTAGTCTGAGGGTCTTAGCCCTTTCAAAACAAATTTTATAAAAAGAAGCGGCTTTTAGTCCTGAGAGGAACTGTTCTGAGTGGTTTCTATTTCTGCAGTTGCTGCAAGATGTCTGCTCTGGAGCAGGTATTCTTAATTGGTTAAAGGAGCAATAAATTTAGACAGTAACCCCACTTGTGACTAAGTGGTCAGGAGAGAGCTCCACCTGGTGGGTGGAAATTTTTTGAAATTCTAATTTAATTGGTTAAAGACCTCCACTGGTAATTTAGTGGGAGGTTTAAATTGCAACAGGGAGACACAGAATAGTGGCTAGAGCTGTGGGTGGCGGACCGAAGTAAAAGATACCTGGCTTCCAAGTTCTGTTTTACAAGGCACGCACTCGAACTCTAATGACCTTTTAACCACTAGCAGCTATTGTCCCTAATTGAGGATTTCTGTTAATTATTAATTTATTAGGACGTTATCGTTCCCGACAAGTCCCATGGGATTTTTGTGAAGCTTAGTTCGGTCCAGAACAGGTGAATGTTTGTCTGTGACCACAGAAGGATCGGTCCAGTGGGGAGAGAACTTGTGTGCAAGTCTTCCTGTTCTCTGGCCGTCCTGTTTCCTTAGTGGAGCAGAGATGTGATGACAAACTCTGTCCCCCCTTCGGAGCTTGTTGTGAGACGCATTTTGGTCGTTATAGACTTTGCATCTTTGTGTGCTGTCTAATTATTTTGGCCTGCGAGGAAATGTTTATTTCCTCTGGCTGGTTCAGTTAGGGGTTCCCTCCTGTCAAATTGTGTCTTTGACAAGGGAAAAGAAATGCCTCTCCGTTGTAAGGAGGCTCTGTGTGACGGTTTTGCTGGTTGAGACTGGCAGCAAACCTTACAGGTTTTGATGTAGTCTGCTACATCTTTTTGCATGTTTGGCCAATATGCTACTTGTTTTAGTGCATTGTGTGTTGCACTGAACCCTTTGTGGCTTTTGTAAGGTGAGTCATGGGCGTGCATGAGCATCACCCCCCTGTGGCTCTGAGGCACCACGAACGCAGGTGAAGTGCGGGCGTCTGAGACATACGAGAGAATGCCCGTGACGACACGCAAAGAAGAGCGCACCAGGTAAAGGTGTTTCAAGCCAGGGATGGAATCAAGCTCAGTGTTGGAGACAGGCTCTGCGTCAGAAAGGCAGAGGAGCATTTTGCTAATGGCGGGATCAAGAGTTTGAAGCCGAATTAGGTCAGAGTCACAAGAGAGTCAGGGATTGAGATTTGTGGCGCAGGGGCGGCTGTCACAGACAAGCCTGCTGCCTGGGCTCTGGTGGCATCGCAAGTCATAAGGGCGGGATGGGTGGGGAGCAAATCCGCTTGGGAGTGCTGGGGTGTGTCTTTAACAGCACCCTGTTTGCCTAGTGCTGTAAACTTGGTGTCAAGTTCAGCTGTAGGATGAATATATGTGGTGTCTGACCCCCCTCTCATGCCTTTATGTAAAGTCATGGAGGATGGCTCTGGTGAAGTGTTGACAGGGAAGGCGGTGACAGTTTGTGCACCCATCTGTCTGTCATTGGTCATGTTGCCTGTGGGAACAGAGTCGCTGGTAAGCGGCAAAAAGAAAGGCTGACAGTAGCCTTTGAAGGCTCAGTGTGAATCACTTCCTTAGAGAGGTCAGGAGGCAAGGAAGAAGGCGTGTGCCCCATCTCTGGAGTCCTGAGCTCACAGTCATGAGTGTCGGTGCTGATCGGCCCATCCAGTGGAGTGGTTTTGGGGATCAGTGCGTCATTTGAGGTGGTAACTAAAGCACAGAGGCGGGTTTCTCGTTCTGTGATGTATTCAGACAGTGAGATAGGCAGGGTCGTTTCACCTGTGCCCAGATCGTCAAGTTCTGAAAGTCAAGCAGTGGCTCAAAGCGGTTAAGGAAGTCTTTGCCAATGAGTAGAGGAATGGCGTCAAATGGTGAGACATACACCGGGTGGATGAGGTCCATGGGACCGATAGACATGTGGACTAATGTCATGGCTGTCAATTGAGGTTTTCAGGGCCGAGTGGCTGGACCTCAAGTCACAAGTCTGTAGTTTCAGGTCTTTGTGGGAGCGGGTCATAGCCTGTAGCTGCCTGAAGAGGGCTGATGACATTACAGTGATGTCTGCGGCTGAATCAAGAAGTGCTTCCTGCACCAGAGTGTTTTCAAGTGTTACAGGCAGGTAGAATTTCCGTGAAACTCCCCTTTCAGTAAGGTGACACAAGAAGTGTTGGGAGGGCGGACTGCCCTGAGTGGCTTTGGACTCTGTGAGAGGATCCTCTTGAGTGGACTGTACCACCAGGAGTGTCCTGGAGGGAGCGGTTCTCTCAGTCCATCTGTGTGAGCGTGTCAGTCGTTTTGACAAAGTGTCAGGAGAAGGGGACTTTGGCTTTGCAGCAGCTGCGGCCAAGTGCTCTGCCTTCTTATCTTCCTGTTTGGACAGGGTTTGGAGCAGGCGCTTAAGCGCTGTAATTTCCTCCTTACTAAAAGTGGGTGTGTCAGACTCACTTTCAGTGTTATCGTATTTGTGTCTCTATAGTGGGATCTCTGGAGTGTAGCTCTCTGAGATCGCCTGTCCCAATTGTTTTGGGATTGGTGATGCTTGTGTCCCCCCTTCCGTGAAAAGAGGTGGGTTTCACAGCGGTTGGGCGTGTACCTGGGCCGATGGGTTTCAGGCCTCAGATTTTGGCTCTTCTCAGACCAAGATGGCTCTGAGTGACGTCGACCATGCTCATTTTGCTGAGGCAGGCTGCACCTCTGCTTCTGGCTTGGTCTATAATTCTGGGAGGTGATGCAGGTTGACGCAGGTGTTTCAAGACCAGGAGCTCGTTTTGGCTCCACCTGTAGGGAATTGATGCTGAGAGTGAGGACACCATGGGGCTCAGGATGCCTCGTCATGGTGAGTCTCTGCTTTTCAAATCCTTTTGTAGCTAACTCCGTAGCTGTCGACTGGTTTGGGTGCGTGGGCAGGCTGCCACACCCAGATGATGACTGGTAGTGGGGTGGAGGTTTGGATAAAAAGATATTTGAAGTTTAACTCTTCCTCCATATCGGGCTCATTTTTGGTACCAAAGTACGCTTGTCTGAGTCGGTTGTAGTACTGCTGAGGAGGTTCTGGCCTCCCTTGCTTAACAGCAAGTGCAGCTGTTAGACCTGATTGTGCTGTCAAGTCAGAATATTCCTCTACCAGTGCCTGGCAGAGCGAGTCATAATCTTGTCTGACATACCTGGGCTGGCGTTCAATAAAGCTGCTGACCTCTCGACTAGATGTCACCTTGATCAGGTAAATCTTGTCGTCAGTGGTGGCAGCAGGGAATTTCCGCAAGTAGTATTCAATATCTTTTAGATAGATACTGGTCTCATTTGAGCCTGTAGACTCAGGCTCGAAGCGTGTTATGTGGCGAGCGATTTTGTCTAAGTCCCTGTCAGAGGGGCTTAAGTCATGGTCAGCAGTGGGCGGCGGATGCAGCCGAGGGGAGTAAGCCGTCTTCACCTGAGTAGGTGGAGGGCTATTTCTCTGGCGCTCTGTCATATGATCCTGTGGGATCAGTTGTGGGAGTGGTCGTGGAGACCATCCTCCTGAGGCTGGCAAAGGGGAGCAAGCCTTGTCTCTCTCTGGTGGGAGTGTTTTGTAGGAGGGAGTATGTTTGGCTGTCTCACATGAGAGCTGGAACTCTCTTCTGGTATCAGCCAACTCCTCCTTGTTTTCCTGCTGTAGCGGGGATTGGGTTACTCTGTCCCTGTCCTCTAGCTGTCTTCGCATTTCTTGCATGCGTTTTTGGTCAGCTTCTCTAAGTTTGCTATAAACTTGACTCGTAATTTTAGCTCTTTAATTTCCCCCACTGCTTGTCTAAGGAGGGTTTCTGATTGGTCAAGAGATTCAGTTGTGTCTTTAACTTTACTTTTGGTCCACTCTAACTCCTGTTCTTGCTGAAAGAGTGAGTGTTCAAGCTGATTGGTCTTTTCCTGCAGCTCAATTTTCTCCTCATCGACTCCACCCTCCTGTGGGAGGTGGCAAGGAGCTGTAGGTCAGTGATGCGTTCTTCCGCTTCACTTAGTGACTGCCTGGTGTTTTCCAGCTGCTGTTCAAGCTGGTGCGTGTGCTTAGACTGGGCAGACATTACAATAGCTAGTTTTCCTAGCATCTGGGACAAGGCTTTGTCCTTTGAGGAAGTGGCTAGAGCAGTTGTTACCAGCTCTGCAAAAATTGTTTCAAGGTTCACCGCATCGGTGCCTTGTAGTTGGCTTGAGTAGCCAGGTACCATGGTCTCGGTCATGTGGGCCAAGATGGAGTCAAAGTGTTCCAGTGGGTCGCCCCCACTGGCTGCCACTAAGCGTGGGTCTGCCATGTTCAAGGCAGGTGCTCAAGTGGTTTGGTTAAGGACTTTGCTGTGAGTCCAAATCAGACAACAAACGAGTGTGTCAACTCAGAGGATATACCTACAAATACAAAAATAAATGGGTGTTGCTTCTATAGCTTCCTGGAGCTGTTGATGTTCCTTTAAGTTAATTTGGAAGGCTGGAATCTGAAGAAAAGAAGGATCAAAATCAAATCTATGGACTCAGTTATACAATTTGCTTTAACAAAATCAGAAGTGGACTACAGGTGTTAGCTGGTACAGCAGACCTGAGCCAGTCAGTTAAACAGAGTTTCAGCTAGTGTGTTTACTAGTTGAGAAAAGGGATGTCAGGTTGGAGAAAGCTGACTTTCAAGTCAGACTTAAATGCCCAAACTGAAAATTCAAATTTAGGGTGAAGGCAAAAATAGGAAAATGAAATTAAATCACACTTGGGATTAAAGTTAAATGCTATAGATCAAATCAAAGTTCATGTTACAACTAGCTTGACAATCAAAGCTCAAAGTCCTTAATGATCAAAGTCAAAGTTGGAAAAATTGTTTGAAAAATTAAATTTTAGAATCAGAGTTCAAAATTGGAAAATTAAAATTTGAGATAAAATAATTAAATTTCAAAATCAAAGTTCAAAGGCAATGAGAATAAACTCAAAGTTCAAAGTTACATTAACAAAAATCCCAGGCTGATTAAAGTGGATTAAATAAAAAAAAATCAAAGCTGATTAAACTGAAGTTTAATTACCCTTTGGTAATTATCAAGTTATCAAAATTCCAATTGCTATAAAAGTCAGAGTCCAAATTACATTTATAATGAACAAGGATTAAAGAAAGCCTAGTTGGAAAGCTATCAATTCAACTTATCAAGCTTAATGTAGGTTTCAGAATTCCAGTCAGTCCAAACAACAAAGGTTAACAAAATTCAAATCAAGATGTTATTCTGCATTTATCTTATTTCCTGCAAGGATCAAAAATAGCACTACAGAAAAGGCTTCAAAATGACAAAGTCAAAATCAGGGATATTGCAGCAGTAATGAGAATAAAGCTTTTTATTCAAATACAGCTGGATCAAAATTAGAAAAGCGAATCTTTGAATAAAAGATTGCATCAAAATTAACAGAACTACTCAGTGTAATCCTAGGTTAGGGTACAATTGGCTCAGTACCTTGTTACAAGCAAACACCCAATAGATCTTTAAAGCAGTTATTCAAGGAAAAAGGAGAGCCTGTGCTCTATCCTACACTTAAGGAGTAACACTCCTTATTAATTTAATCTGAGAGTCGACACAATGGTTTATGTGTCTCAAGTTAACAAGATCTATCACCAAAGTCTGGTTTAATTCACTCGATTCAAACGCTCATCTCTGTCACTGATGACGCTGAAGTCGATTTAATGCAGAGCATGCAATTTATTCCGCCAGCCAGTAGGGGAGCTGTGGCTCCGCCTCGGGCGCGGCCTATTTCTCAATGTAGAAGAAGAAGCGGCTTCCTCTCTGGTCCTCGGACCCAACAGCTGTTAGCTTCAGGCTAACGCAGTTAGCAAACCGTCGTTGCAGCAACGGCAGTAAATCAGAACACTGACGGACACCAGTCCCGCTCAAAATGGGGGAAGGACTCGCTCCTTTGTTTCAATGACTCAGCTTGCTTTCAAGCTTCGATTTAGCGTTAACTTAGCTCGGTAGGTACAACGCTACAGGCTAAACTCGGCGTCTTCACGCCTGTGACTCCACTGCGGGCAGCTGTATTTGTTGAAGTAGCTAATTTCAACAGGATACCGGAGTTTTGCATATAACATAACAATCCACGGCTCAGCGCGTCAGACTGTTATTTATAGCCGCAAACAAATCACATTGGCACAGCGCAACTGTAATCGGTCTGCCTCTTATTGGGCCTTAAAATGATCAATATCGGTTAAGTTTCTCTCAACCAAAAGGGCATTTCATCCACTCGTCAGTGGAGATGTGTGTAGCTTTAGCTCAGATTTCTCATATGGTAACGTTACAGGAATGCATTCAGTTTAACATTAGCTCGGCCTCATAGCTCAGCTCACTACAGCTCTGTACTGAACAACAAAGAATGATGGCCCGGCGGCCAAACAAGTTGCACAAAGCATTTCATTTCACAACAAAGAACATGGTCAAAACTCACACACACTTTCATCACTAACGTTAAGTTAAGAGGGAAGACAGGAGAGTTTCTAGGGAGCAACTTACTGGGCGATTATTTCAGTGGCAAAATTTTGGAGGGAAAAATTTCTGGGACTCAATAACTTTTCTCAATAACTTCTCTGCATCAGGGCTGTGTGTATAGTCTATTATTATAGTATGTCACAAGGCCTCACACGGAAGGCTCCATTATGTAGTGGACCTAAATTTATTAGTTATGCATTTTAATAAATTTATGAGAATTGATACCCAATTATGAATTATTATTCATAAAATCAGAATTTCCTCGTAAAGGGCACCACCGGAGTTGTTATAATCCTAGAGTCTCCGGACCTCTAGGTAGTTTTGAATAATTATACAATTATTACTAGTGATCAGTTAGTTAATAATCGCTCAATTATCTTAAATCAGTCAGTCAGTCTCATATCTAAAGGGTCAATTCTCTTGGCAGGAACTATAAATAGGCAACACACACAGCTCTTGATTATATTACAGTGAATTTATTCTCTAACTAAGGTGATAAAAGATGGTTGGATACAGGGAACATAAACATTTGCTGAACAATGAGCCTGGAGGTTCGATTGTGGGAAGCATTCGACTCATACGGCATAGAAGAGCTACTGAAAGTAAACTAATGCTATAATTTAGGAGTTAAAATGGACATCTGATCACAGGACGTGTGTTAAGTCTTACTGCTTGTCGACAGCCTGCTTTTGGCCTGTTGCACGGGTCCCACGCTAGCTGCCGATCCTGGCTTTTTGCTAGGGATTGTCCGGGGTTCTCCGTGTCTGATTGAAAATGCCTCCTCCGTCTGGCAATTCGGCTGTTTGCAGGTTTCCTTGGTTGTAGCTGGCGAGACCACGTGGCTTGGTCTGACCTCGGTGAAGTTGGCTCGACGAAAAGGCTTAAAATGGAACTTGGTCGTTCCTGAATTAGTCCAGTGTAACTTAACGGACTCATAACTTTAACAAACAAAAGAAATAAAGAAAATAAAACAAACTGAAGGCAGATCGATGTCTCGGCACTTCAGGTGTGTAGCTTCAGGCGAACAAAGGCCTGTTTGTTTCGCTGGCCGAGTCTGGGCGTGTTGCCTGGCGAGGCACGCCACGCGCGTGCCGAAGCATCCAGAGGGCAGAGACTAAGAGTGAAGAGTCTAGAGACTGGCGAGCAGGTCGCGTGTCGCTCTTTTGTTGCCTGGGGCGTGGTTCCCCAGGGGGCGTCTCAGGTTTCCCCAGGAACTGCCTTCCTAAACTTAATGTCTAAAGAAAAGAAATTTATTTGCACGTATTATAATCAAATATTTTCCACAATCGAACCTCAATGGTTGAACGGTTGTACTGTTCTAAGCATTTGGTAACAGGAAACAATTGTCACATTAGTGGTCAGGATTTTATACATTTAACCGCATTTCCGACGAGGGCATGTAATACTTATTTCGTCCACTTGGGGGAGCTCAGGTTACATGAGGAAAGCTTGGATTAAATCAAAGATCGTCTCTCCTTAGGAACCGGGGAATTTGTTGATTCATCCTTAAATTCAAGCTGGCGATTAAGAGTATAGTAAAACATCTTTGTCATCATTTCTAAAGGGATTTTGTAAGAAAGTATTATGAACAAGCATTGATTACATCAGATGAAGGAGTCTCTTGCTGAAAATAAAAACATTGCACAAGTAACTTCTTTTCAGCACTAATATCAACAACAGATAGCAACAACAGTTAACATAACTGCTCAATAGAGGCAAACATATTCAGGTAACTAAAGATTTAATTAAATTTAATTAGATGCTTTGAGTCTTTTGGAGAATGCAGTCCTTGTCATCCAAAGTTCAGTGTCTGGAACATGTCACACTTAGGTGAGACAAGGAGTATCCTTTTGATGTGGTAATAAACAAAGAATAAGGTCAGTTGCCACGGAAACGTGTGTGGTGGGGTAAGTTTTGATAGGCTGTTCAGGGAGATGCCAATGGCTGGCTCGTGTCCCTTTGTCAGTTTAACAGTCAGGCCCCGCGTTATCAGCTTCGGAATCAAAATGGTGCCAGTTTTATGGTCGGGCTAGCACTTAGAGAAAGCAACTTTGACCCCTCCCCATCTTCTCTGGGGAGGAGAAAGGAATTTAGGGTAGCTCCACATTCATTCAATGAAAAATGCACAAATCCACATCGTTGTTCACTACACTATTCTACTAGGAAGAGAGCTGAGCATTTTTCATAACATTTATTCATTGGGCTGACGCCTTTATCCAAAGCAACTTATAATTGCTATACATGTCAGAGGTCACACATCTCTGGAGCAACTAGGGGTTAAGTGTCTTGCTCAGGGACACAGTGTGGAATTGAACCCAGGTCTCTCACACCAAAGGCATGTGTCTTATCCATTGCGCCATCACCACCAGATAGTCAGAAAATGCAGTCAATGCCGCCACAAATAAATCAGTGTGTGGGAAACACTGAAATAATACATTACATTTACTGTAGACGTCATCCAGCTTGATCATTGCCTTTATTAAGGCGAGGGTGTCGGCATCTGTGACTGAAGTAAAATCAATTACTGATATTGCTGAAGGCTGGAAATGCATAACATCATTTGTTACATAATACAGCTCGCATGGGTCTCATGGGTGGACAGTTCAAGACATATGCATATTAGGGAGTTATGCATGAGAGAAAAGGCTTAATAGCCAATGGTAACTTACATGGTGATCAACATCCTTTATCCATCATGGTCGGTGATTTCTCTTTATTATTGTAGAAAACACTTTATAGCATATTTCAACAATCGAAACATAAAACGGTGTTGAAACGGTACTATCAGATTACAGAAAAGCCAAAAGAAAACAAATCAAAAGAAAGAAAAAAAATTGTGAGTCTTATTCAGGTACGCCCTGTCATAATGTGCATCTGTACTGGAAGTATTCTGCTAAATGTGGTCAATGGATTTTTATCTTTTGATTACATGCATCGCTTTAAATGTTGCTGCCACAAGGAATTGTGGGATGGCATTCTCTCCTTTCATAAAGGATGGTCCGCTGTACCCTATGCTAAAGGAGATATGAAAGGAAGCATCGAGGCACCTTTCCTTAGCTTTTAGAGAATTCGACCAACTCTTATCATGGCTGCCACTGAAATACTTCCGGGTCACTTCACTCAGTTAGGAACCTTCCTAAGCAATAAAGACTTTTCGGACGCAGCCTTAGTCTCTACATCACCCATTACAATCATGAAATGTAAAGACTTACAGAGGGTATTATTGTACTTATAGCATTGACACAGCAAAATGCATTCATTCATATATAGTAATTATAGCTCATTTAGATTTTCTGTTTTAAATATGATAACATAATATCATAAGCTGGATGAAGAGTCCTGACATTTTACAATTGGAAGAGAAAGAAATAGCTCTTAATATAAAAAAATATATATTATAAGTGTAACTCTTCATTCTGTTACGCATTATTAGATCACATTATGTAGCTTTCTTTCAGACTGCCTCTACCTAACCCTCCCACTCCCTCTGTCACAGACAGTCTTTATTGCAGTCTGTCACATTTAGCTCAAGCATAGACAGGAAACAGGAAATGTTGGACCCAAACGCAACACACCAATCAGAGCAGGTTCAGTTATACTTCATTTTTTGTACAAAAAAAATTCATTTGATAGAAACCGCTGAAGCTAGACAGGAAATGTGGGAGAGAGGGGAAGATATGCAGCTTATGTATTCTCTAACAGGTAAGCTAACAGCATCCCCAGTTACACTTCATTTTAATGGTTAGCAAACCAAGAGGGTACAGGCTTATGGTTAATGAGGCAGGCAGGGGTTAACAAAACAGGTAAGCAGTCCAGAATAGAGGCAACCAGAACCAGTAGGCACAGGCGAAAAATCTAAAGTCAGAAAATCTGAAAGTAAGTGAAAACAAACCTGGCAGAGGGGAAATCACACACAGAAACACTAGAGATAGCACGGGACCGCTAGACGGACCGCAATAAATGATCTCACAACAGACAATGCAGAGACACACACTTAAATACCCAAGAGGGGTGGAGATAACACATTGGTGGAAACAATAATAAGGAGAGGAAGTAAAGTGACAAAGACACATGACGAACAATTTAACACAATAGCACAGGAAATCACAAAACTCAAACTCACAACCATGACAGTCTGGAGTCTGACAAGAGGAATACAATGCAAAAAAACATTACATGTGGAAAAGGATAGTTTAGTTAACATGCAAACTGAATAAAATGCTGTGTTTGTCTTTATAGAAACTATTGATTTTTATCTTTAGTTCAACTTGACCTGGCAATGCCATAGAAGCTCTGAATGTGGTCAAATAGTCACAGTATATACACAGTTTACTCTATTGAAATGTTGAAATCGCAGACAAAAGTTGTGGACCCAAACGCAGACACGGAGATGGAATTGGTGAGTAGGTGAGGTTTATTGCGAAAACGGCGAGACTTACAGGTGATATGCTGTGAGCAGTCCAAAAGACAACAGGTGAATAATCCAAAAATGTCCAACTGAAAGTAAATCCAGAGAACACAGGAGGCACAAGGAACACAGGAGAAATACTGACATGAAAAACAATAAACTGGCACAGAGTTAAGGGGCAAACCACTTAAATACAACAGGAGGGGAGAACATAATTACACACAGGTGAACTCACTAGACAATCAGAGAAGCCAACACAGGAAGCAAAGAGTGACAGTGATACATGAGGAAGACAAATCTACAAACTAAAACAGAAAATAAAGTTCACATAATGCACAAGGCATAAAATCACAAAATAAAACATAACACATATGACAAAACCTACCAAAGCAAAGAACACAGACAGTAAAACAAGACCAGAACACTAGTAAAACTCAAAACTACAAGGAGACATGACGAACAAAACAAATCACAAAAGGAATACACACTACAGAGAAGACCAAACACAAGTGCAAGGAATGCTCACACAAAACAAATACATACACACCCTACCAACCCAAACCCATGACAGAAATGTCTTGCTACAGAATCTCCAGCCACTACAGGGCACAACTTGCCAATGACATGCAAACCACAGATGAACAAAATGCTATAAAATTTATATAGCTTTCTTTATATGTTGCATTTATCTCATGCAATGCGCATCTCACTCACGCAAGCATATCCATGCAGTGTTGTCATAAACCATTAAAATTGTTCTCTGGCTGTTTCATTAAATATTCACTGAATGTTTAACTTTTCTTTCCCCTCATACCACTTATTTTGACAAGATTCTCTCTCCCTTTGGTCTTCTGTTCCTTTTACTGTGAAAACAACCCCTTCCATCAAATCTAATCACAATCTCATGAAGAAAACCTGAAAAGATTTTAAGTTGGAAGACGCATATGCTCACTGTAAAAGTTTTCATTGCCTTGGGTTTAACTTGATGATCAAATACATAGAAAGAGGAGAACTGTGAGCACATGTCAAAAACACACAACGAAAAACAATCATCATTAACAAAATGTGCTATCTTTTATAGCATTGTGAAATGAAATTTAAGGGGAAACAATTGAGAATGATGGTTAAAACAATATACAGCACAATAAAGGCTTAATATAGTGCAATCTTGTTTTCAACACAGGTTTAATGACTGTTTTAGTGCCACCAGTGTCCATCAGTAGTGAGCTGTGGGAACTGTGGCCATATGGCCATGATAGGTCACACTAGACAAAGGTCCAGACAGAGTGCATGAACAAACCTATGCTGGCAGGTAAAATTAAAAACACCCTGTCAGAACGCAAACAAAATAAACTGCTTGCTTTAATCCCAAGGGATGCTACCTTGCAGGTGCATATCTGTCAGCGTTTTGGCCTCTGGCCCTGTTTTGGCAGAGGAGTGAAGCATAAGGTAAATGAAGTGGAGAACATGGTCAGGCATGGTGGGTGGCAGGCACAGGGCAGAGAGGTGCAAGCCTGCCAGTCCCCTCCTTAGACAGAGAGGGTTAGGGGGCAAAAGAGACAGTGTCTGAGCTGGAGGAAACAGTCCTAGACATCAAACAGCATGAGGTCTTACAAGGCTCATTAAGAAAGAGGCTGCAAGTCAGCCCCCCCCTTTATTGTGTTAAATAGACACACATTTTTGTTCCCATGGTGAACTACAGGCTCGGACTGGCAATCTGGCAATTCTGGCAATTCTGGCAAATGACAGATCGGCCAGCCAACCTAATGAGCTGCAAAGTCACCACCAGAAATGTTGGGAAAACTAAATGTTGGAACAGCCCATCTGATTGGGAGTTACACTGTCCCAAAATTGTCAATAGGCTACCTATACTGTGAGGCAAATGCAAGTAATGGTACTGACCATGGTCAACTCCCCCCACCACTTCAAGTGGATCTGACCATGATCCATGTGTGTCAGAGGTCAAACGGGAAATATCAAATGAAACCAAGACAGAAAGAGTGAAGTTTGAATAGAAAATACAAACAGATAATGGACTGAAAAAGCTCGTGTGGAAAGGTAAGAGAAAAAGAAAACAAATCTTGAAACTGATGCTGCAAACTGTTTTAAGTTAACATTTATTATTAAAAAATAACGTTACCAATTATAGCAGTGCCACGAAAAATCCTGCTGGCAGCAGTGATAACATTAAGAGTCTGCCAGGCACATGTCCTACTGTTGGTGTGTGAGGAGGAGCAGCGGTCATTCTCTCCCCTGTCCAGAATTTAAAATTATTGAGCACTAAGATGACGCAAAAACACCTCAATGTTAGGTTTGAGTTTAGTGGACCCAGGACCAGACACAGATGTGTTGGTGGTTGTAAAGTAAAATTATATTTTAATTAATGAACAACACAAGGGAGGCTGGGGAGGTGGAGTGTGGCTGACAGTGGTAGAAGACAGGCATGCAGACTGAAGAGAGGTTGGGGATTGGTAGTGGTCTGAAGAGTATGACACAGGAAGGCACTGGCTCTGAAGCACAGAGACAAAAAAGGAATAATAAGTCAAAACAGCAATTCTAAAGTACTTGAGAGTACAAAAGTCACTACAAGGTAGTAGAGCTGAGCGAATATGTTACCATCAAGTAGGCAAAAACAATCTGCTGCTGAGTGGCAGGAGACCAAGAGTATTTGAAGAGCAGAGTTGATTAGGTGATTTGGATCGGGTGTGGAGGAGAGCCAGGCACCAGAAAGTAGCCAGCCATGCCAACTTACAGACACAGGGTGCCTTTCCGAAACTAGACCCTCGCCACTTCCACTCCGACATGCAGTCGTATGAGTTTAGATATTTATGAAAAAGATATATATTCTATATATTCTTTTATGAAAAGATTGATATTCATTGTTAAAGAAAAGTCCATATAGCCTAGGCCTATTTGAACCTCTATCCGATATGAAAAATATTACATTCACAAATAGGCCTGCAACATTTAAAAATAAATCAAACATTATATCGAAGTATTATATAGTCTGAATAATTTGAAACAGTTAAAATGTATAAAGACTTAACTATTTTTCTTTAATGCCTTTGTTGCTTGTTACGTAATCCCCCTTTGTCTGTAGTTGTGACATGTTCTATTATTCTATTATTTGTATAATGTAGGCTATTTTGTTTTGACTGAATATATTCATATGAGATGAATATGATTCAATAAAAACAACAGTTATATTGTCTATCAGACCAGAGCATTTTTTTTAATAAACACAACCTTTAGGCTACGTTGTTAACCTGTGAATAGTGATATAGAAATGTTAGTGTAGTTTCGGAATTTAACAATCCTACATGTCTAACGGGCGTAGTCACATGGAGCTCACATTTGAAAGAAAGGTCCCACATTGTGCAGCAAACGGTGTTACACACCTTCAACAAGCCAGCATTGGAGGGTTTAATAACCCTACCACTCCGCCCTCATTGGTTTTGGATGGCACTCACTGTGGTGGACCCACCATGTTAACGTGCACACGGAGTAGAAGTAAGTAGGGAGAGGGAGTAGCAAGCAGTTTCGGAAAGGCCCACACATAGGCCCAGTCCCAATCTCCACCCTAAAGCCTAAGCCCTGAACCCTCACAGACTTAGCTAATGTCACCTGGTAAGTGCTTAAGTGCGAAAGGCCAAAAGGGCCTTTAAATTTTTTACTTTCTTCACGGGCACTGAAGGGACCGACTCTCTGATTTGAACATGTTCCAGGCTCTTGCAGAGTTTACTGAAAAATCAAAAATTAACTGTGGACAAGTGGTCATTTTCAAATAATCAATCAATCTTTTTTTTTTGTAGTTGCTTCTTCATTGATGTCACAACGCTATGAACAACAGGCAAAGTCTACAGAGATGCTGACCATAAAGGGCTCAAAAAGTCTGCGAGAGAGCGTTCATGCACTTGACAATTTGACAGTGAGACAGCGCTAAGCCCTCATGGTCTTAATGTGAACGCACCTCAAAGTCTGTGAGTTCGTAAGTGTAGAGACTGGGATTCAACCATACACACAGGGCCTTTCCAAAAGTACTTACCCCTACCTACTTCCGCTCCATTTGCACATTCACGTCGATGGTCCGCCACATCGAGTACCATCCGAATCCAATTAGTGCGGAGTGGTAGTGGGTTATAAAACCCTCCAATGCTGAGTGAGCTATCTTGTCGAAAGTGTGCAACAGCCTTTGCACCATGATAGAGGAACCTTCTTATTAAATGTGAGATGTATGTGATTTTGCCCGTAAACATTTTGGATTTTTAAATTCCAAAACTACACTAACATTTCTATATTACCATAAACAGGTTAACGACGTAGCCTAAAGGTTAATAAAAAAGTTCTCTTTTCTGATGGACAATACAACTGTTGTTTGTTTGAAACACGTATGATATCAGTGAGTGTTTAACTCTCAGTGCTGGTTTTAAATTTCAAGTGCGTTTTTTTCTACCTGCAATTTGGCTGACATGGTATTATATGCTTACATTTTGTTGGTACCATTGAGAAATCCAAGGAGCTAACAAAAAAGAGAATGGACAAACAAAGAAACAAAGAAAAGGATGCCACAGGGGAGGCATGGGAGTAAGTTTTATTTCTCTCTATAGGCTTAGCCCTACTGTGGACTGAATGTATCTGTCTGTCACTTCACTGACCCTATCCTATTATCACTATCATAACATTTAGCTATCCAGCTTCAACACCAAAAGGCACCTCAAATTTCTCCCTTTCTCCGTCACCGTTCTCTCAAGGACCGCATTCTCACATTTTGCAACATCTGGTGGATGATCACAGCTATTGCTGCTGCTGCGAGATGCTGATTTGAAATCAAACTGTCGTACGGTTGCATCAGAACCTGTTTTCACTAGGGAGAGGGAAGTTCATCTGAAAGTTGGCTGCTGTATTTATACCCTTCGCATTAATTAAGAGAACTTGTTTTGGCTTTGAGGGTGATTCCGACCAAAGTACACTCCTGGGACGGGGGAGGGTCTAGTTTCGGAAAGGCTCACACAGAGACGGCAGGAAGGGGTAACAAATTTTTCATGCCAATTTAGAGCGAACTGAACAATACATTGAACATTTATGACATTGTGTATGATTCTGCACTGGGGAAAAATGCATTGAATAAGGTTACAGAATTTATTTAGGATTAAAAAGTCTTCCTGTGTTTGCTCAATGTGACACCATAGCTTGCCCTCAGTTCTTTTTTTAAGCTTTGCTTTTGTTAATATTAGCAACAAACAATAAAAGACGGCGAGCCCAAAAGTTCTGTTTCATAAATAGTTTACAATATTTTATTATATCTTCAAAATGTGATTTTTGAGATGAGATATATATGGGAATTGTGGCACAGTTTATATCTTTTGTTTGGCTTCATGTGGCAGACAGTATGTGCACTGCCTTTTTGTACCAAAAATATGTTTCATATCTTCATACCTTATATTAAGACAAGAGGTACAGAGACTCAGCATTTACTCAGTTTGGATTTATTCACCATGAAATTTTAAACTTTTTAAGAATAACAGACTCTGTTTGTCTGTATTCAAGTAACTTTTGTTTACAAGCCTTGGTTTGCTTATAAATGGGTAGTGTGAAACTAAACAAAGGAGGGACATTTGCAAAAGGAAAGCTTTCCACTATACATTGAAATCAACTCCACAGTTTATGCAGCTTAAGATCTGTAGTTTGTGGTGAGTAGTAGTTAGTACCTCTGATGTCTTGCTGAGTAAATGAGTGGTTGTATTTGCCTGTTTTTTTAGCAATGTCCATTATGGCTTCATTTTCTCTCAAAACTGCAGCTTTAAAACAACATACTTTGTTGACAGTGCTGTCTTTTATACCAACCTATGATTTAGTTTCTATTACAACCCTATTTCCAAAAAAGTTGGCACACTGTGTGAATGTAAATAGAAAAATAATGTGATGGTGTGCAGAACATTGAAAAACCATATTTAATTTAAAATAAAAATGGTGGCCAAACAGAGCATGTTTCATCATTATGTTGAATATGTATGAACAATAAGAAGAACAGGTAACAGTAGTAGTAGTAGTTGACTGGTTTGTTAGAAGTAAGAAAAGAAGAGAAGTTTGGACAAATGGATTCCCACACTATTATTTAGCACATGAGATGATTTTTCCTCCTTAAATCTGTATTGCAAAAAGGGAAAATAAAGTGTACATGGAACATAAAGAAGTATACATAACTTTGATTTGATATACATATTTTGTAGTAGCGTCCATGTTGATTCTACATTCCGACTTAAGAGCACATGAACACACACTGAAGTCGGAAGAACGACTTCACAACTAGGGACCTGGAACCATCCGAGGAGCACATGAATGCACCCGAGCAGCTTGTAGCAATTTGCAACCCTCACCACTAGATGCCACTAAGGCTTACACACTGAACCATTAGGTGTCACTGCATTTTTCTTTGCAAATGCTGCGAGATCCGTCATTGCTCTCAGCTCACAGTAAGCTCATGCAGGTAGAATGTGTCCGAGTTGACGGCGCCATTTTTATACCCCGCCCCTGCAGTCACCTGCAGCTCACATTAGACTATCAATCAGCGAAAGTCATCCGCAGTCATCTCGGACGCACCTATTAATTGTCTACTTGACTATTTGTGGCAGCAATAATATAGCAAGCTTTTTGAAAAATAATATAGCAAGAAGGAGAATCCATGCACCAGGCACATCTCACAGCCTTTTCAGATGGGGCGCAATGCTCCGCCTACGTACTTGCTTGGATCTCCAGGGTCACACTGCGTTCCTCATGTGAACAGACGGGCAGAGAATGGCTCCTCGAGTAAAGACCAGTGCTCTATGGGTAGTAACAAAGGCAACAGCTTCTGTCAACAGTCAGTATCTGGTGTGAACACCAGATACTGACTGTTGACAGTGCAACACATCTCCTTCACATTGAGTTGATCAGGTTGTTGACTGTGACCTGTGGAATGTTGGTCCACTCTTCTTCAATGGCTGTGCGAAGTTGCAGTCAGGTCGAGACCCCGATGAGGACGACAAGTATGCAGATGAGCTTCCTGAGACGGTTCCTGATGTTTGTGCAGAAATTCTTCGAGAAAGTCTTTGAGTTCAGCTCATGATGAATGGGGGCAAAAACAAGTGTTGCATTCATAATTTTGTTCAGTGTAGTTACATTACTCGTTACTGCCCCCCTCCCTCTCAAACAAAGCAGTCTCTCACGATTTTTTAACTAACAAATTATATAACGCCACCGGCTGAAATAAAAAAATAAAGCAAGTAAATCCCGACTTTTGAACGTCTGTTTTTCTATGTATTTAAAACAATAACCAGTATTTTTACAAAATGTTTTGTGGCTTCACGCCACTCTCTCCCGACGAGTCCAAGCATTACTGGCAGTAGCTGTCGGAGTTTCTTTGTGTAAGTTTCACGTTGCTGTGCTGCTTCAATAAATTAAATGTAGAATTGTTCACGGTTGAAAGCTTTTTGCTGGTTGCACAAATTTACAATGGACAATGTTATATAGCGCCAAATGACAACAACAGTTATCTCATAGCGCTGTTCATAAAAGAACAGGTCGAGACTGCACTTTGTGATATTATTTACAGAAACCCAACAATTCCCACCAAGAGCAAGCCCTAGGTGACAGAGGCAAGGAAAAACTTCCTTTTGAGAGGCGGAAACCTCAAGCAGAACCATGGCTCAGGGTGGGCGGCCATCTGCCTCAACCGGTTGGGGGTGAGGGAGAGAGAGAGACAGAGAGAAATAGCAAGACAGTGCAAGAGAGAGAGAGATAGCCGTAAAGAGGGAGAGAGGGATGGGGGTAGGGGGTAGATGAAGACACCACCTTGGGTACCCAAGAACACACTAAGACAGATGCTGGTACACCCCAAAGACCGCACACCCAAACACAAGAAAAGCAATCTAGTGTATGCGGTCCAATGCAGTGAGGAATGCACAGACCTGTATATTGGGGAGACTAAACAACCACTACACAAACGCATGGCTCAACACAGAAGGGCCAACTCCTCAGGTCAAGACTCTGCAGTCTACTTACATTTGAAGTACAGAGGACACTCGTTTGAGGACCACCAGGTGCACATTTTAGACAGAGAAGATGGATGGTTTGAAAGAGGTGTCAAGGAAGCATCTACACCAGGGTTGAGAAGCCGTCATTGAACAGAGGAGGGGGTCTACGCCACCACTTATCCCCCACTTACAATGCTGTCCTTTCATCACTTCCCAGGAAACTCAACAAACGTAACCAATTGGCCTCAGGTGAAGATACCAACGATGGTCGTTCAGTCTAGGCCACAGGTAGTCTTAACGACTGTAACGACTGTCGTCACAGCAACAAGGAACACTAACGAACCAGCGGTATCGATGACCCGGGCCAACGACCCCACTGAGGTTAAATAGCTGAGTTTCCCTGCCAGTCAGTCAGAACTGAAGAAGTCCTTTGGATGAGGGATGAAACGTCTTCCAGTATCTTCAACCAAGTCCAGTTGCCCTTGATTTTAACCTTCGTTGGATAACTATGACCTGGATGACTGAGAATCTTCATAGACTGTAATAATAATACTGTTTTGGAAGAGTAAAGCGTTACTACCAGTTACTGGGAAAATGCGTTACTACCCAACACTGTTCCTGGCATGAATTATTGTGCCAGTCTATTTTCATTTTATGCAGCGTGCAAACTTTTTTGGAAACAGGATTGTAAAACCAGATTGTTGTCTGCCTGCTAAACTGCGCATGAGAATCCAACTTTTCTAAACTGTGAGCTATAAGGATCCAGTTAAAGTGTCAGTTTAAAGACTGGGTTAAATACAAAGTGATTTGCTTTTCTTGTCTTACATGACTTTTGCATAACTATTAAAAAGGCTCCCTGCCCGAACTTCCATTAGCACCATCTTCCCTGTGGAGAGTGTCGTCATAATGAGAAAATGGCTTCACATTTTTAGACATATTGGCATTTTCAGACTTCTGATTGCTGATTGCTGTCATACAGAGATTGTCTAATAACATTCCCTTTGTATCACAGTTCTGTGGACTCTACATTTAAAGTAGAGTGAAATGGAATATACATTATGCAGCAGCTGTGACAGATTCTCTTAAAACTTTCTGTTCACTCAGAAATGGCAAATAATTATTATGTTAAGTAAAAAAAGCATGCTCCTATTGTTGAAGGAGAAAACAGGCTGTTTTATTAATATTAGACAGTGTGCCGCTTTCCATTAAACCAAACAATTATACAGCTTGATCAGCTTCATAAAGACATGTCATTGGTTGTGGGCTCAGCTGAATGTGTTGCTCACAGTCAGGATATCAGAGTTCCCCCACTTGCAATTAGCTGTGATCAATATCTGAAATGATGGCACTAAATTCCAATAAATTAGTGTTTAGCAGACCTGTCAACAAGGAACACTTGCTAGAGGCTTTGCTAGCAACATGGGTCGGTCTACTTGTCTGACGGAAGAGCATCACTGTGGTCCAGTCTGAAATATTAAAAGAAAACAACTATTGGATGGATTTCCAAAAATTTTTGGACATATCCATGGTGCCCAGAGAATGAATGCTAATGCAATTAGCACTACATTTACGTTGTAGTAAGTAGTAAATGTTAACATGCTCACAAGCTAAACTAAGATGGTAAAGAAAGTAAACATACTGGTATGGCTCTAGAATCTGAGTCTAAAATTAAATTTGAAACACATGGCCTTTGGCTTTAGCCTGTTGTTAAACTGTTTCCAGACCAAAAAAATTCAAAACACTCAAAATAAGCATCACTCCTCCATTATGTGCCATTCTACTTAATGGACATGCAGCCTTTAATGCAGTTGACTTCTTGTAGGAAACAGCACTCTTGTTCTGATAACAGTACCACAGTAATCTCTTATTTTTCATTTCATCATTACTTGTAAATGCAGTTCTTATTTGTGTCTTTTATGTTGATAATATCCTACTTTAAATCCCAAATAGAACCAATTCAAACATTAATTTAAATAACCTAATTATCAGTGCCCTTAGTAAATTCAGTGACTGTTCAATTGAGCTGAAAAATTCTTCTTTCACCCTTTAGCTTTAGGTCTTCTTCTCGTTTACTAATAATGAAGAGGGGACTCGTGCTATTTTTATTACAAAGCTGATGAGATACAGATAGATGTGTTAATTTGTTGTTGATGAAGGCAGAAAGACCTAATGTGTTTTCCACACTTAATTATTTTATCAGCAGAAAATAATCATATTGAGGTAATGCCCTACGGACATTATAAATGTGGTCCTGGTATACTGGGAAGGAACTAATGCTAGTTAAAATATCAACATTTTGTGGTGTATAAAATTAATTTGCTATTGAATAGAAAATCTAAATACTGTCTGCTTCCTCTTGGGTATGATTTTCCATTTGTGAAAATTAAATAGAAATTTGGAGCAAAGAAAAAGGACTGACTAAAGGTCAAGTGTCTGTTAACAAGCCTCATGTAAAATCTCATGTAAAATACCTTGTATCTTTTAAAATGCCTATTTTTATACTGTTAAATGTATTGGAGAAAGGGTGCAAAAACAATTAAATCATTCTTCATTTTACCACGTGACATGTGGCAGTTGTCTCACATAAAGTATGTACTCAGATAATGTTTACCAATAAGTTAACAATATTTTAGAGCATAAATTAACAAGCTGCTCACACATTTATTCCTGTGATCAAATTTAGCTTTTGGAATTCCATTAACTGATCATTAGCTACCAATCTCCCCTGGCAAAGAAGTAGTGTGCTGACATGAACAACTAAATACACAAAACAATAATAGTTTACTTCAGTGTGTCTGTTTTACACAGCCTTCCCCTGCTGGCGTGCCTCCCGATGGGTGTGCAATCATGGAAATAAAGTGTCATTTCCCCTTTTCCAATGAATTATTGGCTGTTAATTTCTGTTTGAAATCTACAGTCTAATTAACAGGTCTGAAACTACATCAACGGTGGTGATAACCACTGTTTTATTAATAGAACATGCCTTTTGTAGAGTCTACACACAAAGCAGAGGCAAGGATTGATGTCTTGGCTTTAATTAACCAGAATTATTTACTGACTAGGGCAGGCTTATGGGAGCATCACTCATGTAATGGATATATTAGCAAAAGACTGAAGGGATTAGCTTCTGTGGAATTAACAGACTGTGGGCAGTTCATCATGTAGTGATGGCACTATACAAAGTTTATACTACATTTATAAACCAATACCAAAGTCAGTGCTATTTGTGCATATATATTTTCTATTTACCTCACTGTATGTGAATGCACATTTGCTTATGTCTTGTGTTTTTCCAGCAAAAAATACTTTGCATCCTTGACAAGATGGATAACAGAATGGTACCATCTGTTGTTCATTATGAAGCCCATGACAAGTGTGTTTTCCTATATCCTAAATCAATTTTATATACTATGCTATGCGATGCACATTCAATGGGACTACACTGCTGTTACATTACTGTGGATTTCAAAACTTTCTTGCAATTCCTCTCTTCTTTTTATTATTGTCACACCACACACTTTATGATCATGGAGCTCGAACTTGAGCCATCGTTGAGGTCTTGCCTTTTCAGCTGGCAAGCAGCCAAGTCAACAGCTATATAATAAGTTCCAGTGATGTCCTCTGATCTGCAGCTCCTCCAGGGCTTCTCCTCTTTTGAGTGTGCCTCTCAGTATTTCAACTGTTTGGCCTTCAATTCTAGCAGTGGATCAGTGCATACATTATCTCCTGTACACAGTATGGGCTGTACTGAACATATTTGACAATCTATGATTATTTTCAGTGCATTGTTCTTCGTATGGTATATACTTATCCAGTGTAACAGTGACTGCCTGAAAAAACTTTTTCCTTTTAAACTGATGGATGCCATGGATAAGATGCTTTTTTAGTAAAGGATCACAGCTTTTGAAAATCATTTCATGCACTCTTTGTGTGAAAGTAACATTATGTACTGAGGAAATGTTATTGGTTTCTCTGGTTCAGAAAGCAGGCAGCAACCTTTACCTTAACTTTCAAATACTCAGTGACAGCGGTTGTATATTCCATAAAGCATGTTTCTCCACTATGTGCTGGCTGTTTGTTGGAATGGTACATCCTGAACCCAGAATTGCATTGTGCTGCTGGACTGTTTGACTGCACATCTTCACTGGCTCAAGGTTAGTCACCTTTGTCCTTTTTTTTGCTGTTTTTTGTTTGTCTTCTGCAAGGGTATTAGTGGGTCCTTCTACTGCTTTCCTGTAAGCTGTTTTTATCATCATCATCAAATACATGTTTTTCTTTGCTCACTTGTTCATGGACAAAATGTTTCTGCTGTAAACAGGTATGCTAGTCCCGCCCTGGATGCAAACAAAATCTTTATTTAAAGTGGAGGTAATTTTGAGGGACATTAGCCTTAGTTTGGCTTTGACTTAATCTTGGCTGCTACTCAGTACCCCCTGAAGAATTGCATGAATGCAATGCTATGTACAGATTTGTCTTGCATAAATGTATACATTCACACACACACACACCCCTTTAAATGGCTGAAGTAATGTCTTCCTGAAAAACCTGTGTTCTTAAATGTCATGATAACTAAAGTCACATTTAGAATAAGGATTGAAGTCCAATCAATACTTTTGTTCATCTGAGACAAAGAGCAATCTATAATGTCTACAATATGTGTGAACGCAATCAGTGGTCTGGCATACAGCAATGAAAGCTGTAGAGCAGCTGTCCTCACTTTATTCTGACTTAGATCACCCTCCGCCTCAAGTGCTGGTGTCCTTCAGTTATGTGGTCTGATGTGGTCATATTTTAACTTGTGGTAAATGTCAGATGTTATTGCTATGATTCCTGTGAAATGCGAATGGCCAGAAATGGTAAACGGAAAATGGCAAAATCAGCAGGAGATTGTTCTGTGTTTGCAGTTATGCCGCTGGTAGCCACTGGGTGCTGCTTGGCGTTTATTTAACATGACACATTTCAAGAGCACCTGGGGAGCAAGGTCATGGCTGCACACTAACACAATTGCACATGCATGTATGCAGGCTCACACACACACACACGCACACACACATGCAAACACACACACACACATGCAAGCACACACTATAAATTCTCAAAATGATTTATTTCATATTGGACATCCCTGCTGCTTTCTGAAGGAAAGCCACTTCTTTTCAATTCCTGAAGGGTGACCTGTTTTTAATTATTGACATTCAGGTAAGGATTAGCATTTTATGATGCCTGACCATGTAGACATGAGTGGCAGTGTGCTGGATATGGAGAAGGACAGGTAACTGTGGGCTGGCGATTTTCATGGACAAAGAGCGTACTGAAGAGGTAGAGGAATGGGCTGGGGAGGTGGAGGTGCAGTGATTCACATGCAGGGCAGGGGGCCTCTCTGTATTAGCCCTACCCCTCCCCCAAATCCCAGGAGGGCAGGGGGGAATTGATGAAACGAGCAGGAAGGCCTAATTAAAGGCTCTCAGCTCAAACGCATTGATGTATTACATCTATTATGCCACAGTTCGATAGGTCTGCCAGGCTGGGGCTGCTGCGGCTACTGAGTCCCGCTAAACAAACTGAATAAATAATAGCAGCCGAGAGAGAGAGAGAAGGGGAGATGAGTTTAACAGGTGTAGTTGTGATGAAGCCCTCTATAACCATAGGCATTTTAAACAGGCTCTCAGATTTATATTATGTTATGTAAAGCTCCATTTACAATCTATACTACAGGAGTTGCAATCAGGGAATGAAAGAAATAAAAAAAAGCATCATGAGCCAAAGTCCTTGAGTGATGATTTAGGGATAGCTTTATTGACATAAAATTTGCAGCTTGTTTTAGTTATTAAGAATTGTTTACCAGTAGTGAAAATAAATGGCATTAGTAATTGTGACTAATTAATGGACAGAGCATTAAAACATTCAGCCGAAATGTTTAGAATTCAAAGTGTGATACAAAATATGAAGAAAATGAAGATAACCCCTGTTGGACCTGGAAATAAGGTCAATTCATACTGCACTTCATGCCTTGTTGATTAATGTGCAGCCTTGACTGCTTAGCTTGCTTATATTAATTCTCACACACAAGTTTGGCTTTGAGGTCAAAGGTCAAATCCACCAACAACTCAGCTGCTCATGGATATTAGTTAGTTTGTCACATGTGGTACATGGGAGGAGTGGAGGAGGTAATGGGGTTGAGTTATGCATTTATGTTCGTTAGGGATGAATGAATGTGGGTTTATCTGGTGTGTGGTTGTGCAGGACAAGAATGTGCATATATAAAGAGAGGTTGGGAGGTGCAGTGACAAAGAGACTAGAAAACAATGCATGCAATTATGTATGTATTTATTGTAGTTGTACAATGAGGGATTGAAATGAAATTGGTATTGGGTACATAAAAAGATAAAAAGCCTCATTCTTTTACATTCTACTCTTCACCAAACTCAATATTGTTATTGGCTAATTTACCAGATATTTAGAGTGTGTTAATGCAGTCAGTCTCTTTAAAGGCAATTTTTCTCTATGTTATTGTATGTTATTTTGTTCACAATTTAATATCTTAACATGTCACACATGAACGACACACATTAACATGTTTTAACTTGATGGAGTTGCCTTGCCAGTTTTAACTTTCAACTTTTACATTATTGGCCCCCTAGGGAAATTTGTCTTTCTGCGAAACAAAGAACGCACACCAACTTGAATATAGGACACATAAAACATAATAAAATACACATATGCTTAAGCCCACCATATGAGTTCTCATAAAATACAGTGTACATAAAACTGACACAATTAACATAAAAGCTGGAGTACATCCAGCCATCATCATCCAACTCAATCGTCAGTGCTATTCCTCCTTACTGTGTGCACCATCCGCTATTTCTTCACTATAGTAACGTCCACAAACAAAGGTAACTGGTCCAGTACATTATTGAACAGCATGAGATCTTTGAGATGATTATTCAAATTTGAAAATTAGGAAAATTTGTGAAAAATCACAAAAAAGAAACAATAATTTAAATTAAATCTCAAAAATGGTCCATGGACAAGTTTCCATCCAGTATAGTACGCGAGGATATGTGGCATGGTAAGCCCTTAATGCTCAGATGAGGACAGTAAGCCCAGGAAACATGGAGGACATGAGGTGGATTCTGTCATTGTAAATCCAGCAGCCAACTACATAGAGAGAGGGATATAAAAAGCAAGGCAGCGACAAATTCAGTAGTGTTTTTAGGTTCTGGCAAAGTAACGAAAGAATCCTGTGTGTTTGTCTCTTCCTGTCTGTGTGTGTGTGTGTGTGTGTGTTGTAGTGACGGTGTGTAAATATATGTCTTTGCTTGCGGAGCACACGGAGGAGCAGATTTGTGAGACAAGCTCGAGCAGTTGCCTTCACAGCAGTGGTGAGATTGGAGGCGAGTGGTTTCTGAGCCAGTGTGACTGATGGCGTCTGTTAGCAGCGATGGCCACAGAGAGGACGTCTTGTACTGGCGGCAGGGGGAAGCTGAAGCTTCCGCAAAACAATGCTGTCCACAGAGAGTCTGCTGAAATGACAGGACAAGCAAGGCCAGTGTTTCCATTTACAATCCTCTCAACCTTTGGACACTTTTCTCACTTCCACCTCTCACTTATCATGATGCCCCTTAACACTCCTTCCATGTCATCCTGCTTCTATCACCTCCTTAACATACTGCATCCCTACCACCATAGCTGAGCCGCCTCTGTCACAAACAGATGACTTTCTTCGCAGTCCAGTCCTGCCAACATGTTGCTGTTTTCCACCCAGACAAGGTTTATAATGCCTTTCCTAGCTTCACATACATGCAAAAATAAGCCAACTTCTTTCAGTGTACCAGCTGCCATTGTTTTTTTGCAATCTTTTTCTGTGATCTTTCTTTATCAAAGGCATGACTATTCTGAATAATTTCTTATGACATATTAAACTACATGTAGCTATGACAGCTGTTCATGATCTTCACAATATTTAGTTTATATTAGCTCATACAGGTTACAAGACAGACTATGACAGCAGAGTGGCAACCCTGTCTCCTTCGTTTTAGTACTATAAGTAAGTTGTGGGGAAAACTGGTAAAATTTTTGTGTGCACGAATTGTTCTTGCATAGCATGCGAGTCATAGGGGGGTGTTCAGGGTGGATGGTGGGTGTACAAAGCACAGTGCTTTGATATGAGTTTTGAAACTTGCTTTGACATCCTACACAGTCCTTTCAGAGATTCAATTCTCTTTTTTCAGAGTTTCAACACTCCCTTTTCAGACATTCGAATCCGCTCTTTCAGCAGAAGGAGTGTGCTGAATGTCAGCAAAGCAGGTTTCAAAACTTTGAAGACACAGATTTGCAACATGGAAATCATCACACTGCAGTCTGCAGACATTGTCAGAGTTAAGCAATTATTTCAGACATTCATTATTATTATTTTCAAATGTTTGAATCCTATTTTTTTTAAAAGCCACAGTTACACAAATTTTGCAACAGTAATCTAACGTATTACCAGAGACATCCTGATTGTGGCATGTTTTAGGCAACAAATGGGTATGTTTGGAAAAGACTGTGATTTTGGGTTAAATATTAATAAAGTAAACACCAACATGTTTTGTGGTTTAAGTCACTTTTGACTATCAATATTTAATCAAGATGACATTTCCCTAACCTAAACCAAGCACCACCATTCATGTTTCAGTTACTACGAGCGGATATTGAGTATATTGTGGAAAAACTAAATGTAGTGAAACAATGTTTTGCAGATACAGTATGCTCACTGTCAACATTTTGGACATGGCAACTCTGTTTGAAATAATGAAGTTTGAATATTATGTTTATGTACTCCAACTGAACTCCAACTGTGTTGTATGTGACTACATGTAGTCACCGTGCAGTTTTATGTGAAACTGCTTATACAGCTGTCTTGAGCAGGACTCGCTGGAAGAAGAGATCTTGTATATCAATAGAATCTTCCTAGCTTAATAAAGGAAAAAAACAAAAACAAAAATGTATGTGAATCTGATGTTGTTTCATTTTTGTTAAAATTGCATTACAGAAATACAACTGCATAATGAGGTTAATTTGTTAACTTAGGTTCGGGAGCGGGGCCAAGCCTCAGCCACACCTCCAATCACCTGTCAAGGCTACATATAACGCTCCGCTCAGCCTGCCCCGCTTATTTCCGATTGCTCGATGCAAGTCAGACAACGATCTACGCTCAACAGCACACGCTTAACAGCACACTTGTTTCTTGTTGAAGATATTTTAGGTTTCTTTTTGTTTTGGAAGATTTAAACCCCCCAAAAACTTACCCTGGTTTTATTTTCATGTGAACATTATGTCATGGCTGCAGAAATTCACATTTCAATAATGTTTATGTTTAATGTTGCAATGACACTGCATACTCGGTGGTAATCATTGCTTCACTAGCAAGGACCACGCCACAACAATGTGTGATTTAGAGGTACATGCAAATATATAATGCATGGATTAAGGAAGATGGATTAATGCATATAGAGGGGAAGGGTGATGGTGGAAGAAGGATGTCCACTGATAGGCTGGTCTGAGAGGATGCACAGAAGAGGGACTCAGTGTGGGGGTTCCGTCTCGGAAGTGTTTTCGCCCGAGCTTATTTCAAGCCCCCCCAGACGGTACCTAGATGAGACATGAGAGAGCTGTGCCCTGATTGAATAGGAAGGGATGAGGGGATGAAGGGAGCAGGGATGGGGGATGATGGGATGAGGGATGTAGGGATGAAGGAAGCAGGGATGAAGGGGTGATGGGATGAGGGATGAAGGGATGAGAGCAGCAGGGAAGAGGGGATGAAGGCATAAGGGAAGACAGGATGAATGGATGTTTGTAGGGATGAATGGATGAAGGGAAGGGAAAGGGAGAGTGGGTCAAGCGATCTGAAACAAGCGTACTGTTAAGTGTGTGCTGTTGAGCGTAGATCGTTGTCTGACTTGCATCAAGCAATCTGAAACTAGCGGGGCAGGCTGAGCGGAGCGGTATATTAGGCTTGACAGGTGATTGGAGGTGTGATTGAGGTGTGGCCGTGCTCCCGAACCTAAGTTAACAAATTAACCTCATTATGCAGTTGTATTTCTGTAATGCAATTTTAACAAAAATGAAACAACATCAGATTCACATATGTTTTTTTATTTTTTATTTTTCCTTTATTTAGCTAGGAAGATTCTATTGATATACAAGATCTCTTCTTCCAGCATTCCTGGTCAAGACAGCTGCATAAAAAGTTTCACATAAAACTGCACAATTATTTTGTAGCATTACATGTATATTAGCGCTGTACTAGAGCTCCTAAATGTTGGACCAGTTTCAAAATAGACCAGTGGAAAACCTTTCCATCCTGACTTACGTAGACTGAATCGCAAAAGGTGACTGATCCAAAAGGGACCCAAGGACACAATCTGAATGGACCTAAGGTCACTGTTGACATAAAATTGTTGCCAAAAATTAGTAGTATATAAAGGTAATTTCTAAGAGACAGGTTTGTAGCAAGATGGTAACATTACATACTGTGTAAGCTTACAGCTTTTTGATCTCTTCGTTTACACTACAAGATCTGTTTTTATACTGTTTGTATGGTGCAAAATAAACAAAAACTGAAACTAAACTAAAGTAGTAAATGTAGCAAGTTTCTACCAGTGCAAGATTGTTGAGCCATAGTTGAATTACAGGGTAAAACTGACGTACATTTTCTCTTCTTTTCTTCACTGCCGTTAGCAATACAGACAACTCAGTCTGCCAGTCTGTCTTCAACTTGTGTAATGTCCCTCACTTGAGGTGTGCATCACCACGTTTACCTGTCAAAACATTTTTGAGGGATCCTGATGAAGCGGAAGAGTGGCAGTTATGGAAAACATCAAACTATTTCCCATTGGGAAGCAAGTGCAGCTGGTGTCATAATACAACACATGGCACATCTCCGCCTGCTAAAGATTTGCTTCAGTGGAGTATCTGACATCTCCACAACAATTTCCTTAATTGACATAGTTAAG
Organism: Micropterus salmoides; assembly: GCF_014851395.1. Classification (NCBI taxonomy): domain Eukaryota; kingdom Metazoa; phylum Chordata; class Actinopteri; order Centrarchiformes; family Centrarchidae; genus Micropterus; species Micropterus salmoides. The sequence continues at coordinate 15,127,163 of NW_024044348.1, read as the reverse complement.
TATGCACCCTCCATCTCTGAATTGTAAATACCTGCTGTAATGTAGTGTAAAATTATTATTCCGGCAAGAAACAGTCATAATTTGCAGCTGTCAGTTCTGCCGCATATTAATTTCTCAAATATACTGTTGTTTAGGAGCAATTACTATGAATGGAAGGTATTGCACTGTTTTGCTACCATAAACTGTTCGTTACCTCACAGGCAGGCTATCTGAATCCAGCGTCAGTTCCTAACTTTTAATTGTTAAATCACCCTTCAGTATTATTTATTATTATTATATTTAAACTGAGGTTATCTTGGATGTGCTATTAATCTTTTGACAGGGGCTTTTGGAAATTCTTAAACACAAGCGTACTGACATATTCACTGCAAGTTTAAAATGCTATAGTGTCAAGTCTTAAAATTCTATGTGGACTTTATTCAATGTCAGCTTATTGATAGCATGTTAACCTTCAAAACAGCAGCCTTCTGTTACAGAGGACAGGTCTGGGAAGGGAATGATGGAGAGGGAGGGACTATTAAAAATAGGTTAAGCTTGTCTCTGCACTATTTCTAACAGGCTCAGTTTGTTCCCTCCGGGGTCTCAGTGATTTGGAGTGTGACCCTGACCCTTTGCTTCTACACAAAGACAGACAGACAGACACATGCATACACGCACACACACACGCACACACACACACACACACACACACACACACACACACACACACACACAAAGTTCTTCGCCCTGAAGATTGCTGTGCACTTCACTGGAACTAAATCACAGTGAATGTACTTGTCGGTTCCACTGCCCCTTAACAAGATCTGTGTAGCTGCTTTCGTCGCACAGTAGAGCGCCTGACTGAACGTGACTTAGTCTCACAGAAGCATTAAAGAAATACAAAGGAAGGACAGGTGTCACCTCTCTGATCATGTTGATGTGACTTCACTCTGCAGGCCCTCCTGCATGTGAAGTCCCATGTGATCAAATAACAACCTGAAGATAGAGTTAGATATTTGTTTGAAATATGGACAACATCAATTAAGGGTCATGAAGGTGTATTAATACATGAATGAATATAAAACGGAAGGATAATAGCATGTTAGTTTCAACTCACCAACCCTCAAGTTATGTTTGTTCGCTTGGTTTCACATTCCCTCAGGCAACAATGAACCACTCCTTTGGCAACATATTAGGTATTAATCCAACCATCGTTTCATCAGTTATAACAAGAGGGGCATTAAGGATGAAAAGTAGTGTACTTTTCTGAAGAACACAGGCCTGTACCATTATCAATCACATCTAAGTGAATCTTGGCAGAGGAAACTCTTACTGTCATCAGACTCCATTCACCATGGCCAATGTATTAGCTTCACTTAATATAAAAAAGGAACATTGAGATAATAAAGATGGTCCGTTGCACTTTCTGTTGTAAGTTCTAAGCACCGGACATCTGTGTTTGGAGGTAACAGTGCTTAATGAAGTGAAGAAGTTTTTGCTTTTTATTTCATTATTCTTTGGTTCCTGTAGAGCAGGGGTATTCAATTAGAATTCAAAGAGGTCCAGTTAGAGAAAATGTCCTGAAGCAAACGTCTGGAACATCAAAACGACTAACTTGCGTTATCATTCAGTACCATATATAGTTGTTTCAACATATTGTAGCGTCCCTCAAATGAGAAGCTAGGAGAAGATAGCTGGTTTTGCTCGTTCTTTATTTCTGAACAAAATACAGGCTACTGTGGGCTGTAGCCAACGCCAAAAAAAACTCTGCCGTCACCCAACGGTACACGCTAGCTTCAGCTCGCTCTCTCTCCTCACACACACCCTCCCTTCGGCCTAGCAGGAATAATAACAACCATCCCTCTTAACTCTCTGCCAATCACAGGTACGAACACAGTTGACTGACTTCTGAACATATCGCACATTACTCACAGGCAAAACACATTCACTGACATCCTGGAACATTGGAAAACACAGTGCTTACGGTAAACAGTCCTTTCTGCCTTAGCTGACTAGAACAATCTTACTAGTGACATTCTGACTCCACAATAAACACCAAGTAGTATCCAGTCCGTTACAATATGTTTTAGTCAACAACGGACTGTCAAATCAAATAATATTTATGTCAGTTTTCACATCAAACTGGTGGGATAATAAATAATAACTACTCTAATAATAAATTCTAAATTTAAGTAAACTAAAATAAAGATCTAATTTTTAGAAAAAATGAAATAAAAAGTGTAGCTTGAAGTGATGAAGTGTAGTCTTAACCAATTTTATAATAAACACTCAACACATCATAACAAATGAACAGCTGTAATGTCTCCTCTTCTCTTTCATTCCCTCTTATAAACCTCTTTCCTACTTTCTCTTGTTCAGTGAGAAACGTGAGCTCTAGTTTGTCCTGCCAGCTAGGATTGGAGATCTACGAGATATTCTGGTTCTGAACTGCCCGTGGGAGGAATGTACATGTAAGAATGTACAGGGATTGGATAGTCCTGAGAAGGGCCCCCCTCACCCCATACTCCCACAGCACCTCCCACAGTATCTCCCGGGGGACCCGGTCATACGCCTTCTCCATCTACAAAGCACATGTAGACTGGATGGGCATACTCCCAAGCCCTCTCCAGGATCCTTGTGAGAGTAAAGAGCCAGTTGCTCTGGTCAGTTGTTCCACGACCGGGACAAAACCGCATTGTTCCTCTTCGATCTGAGGTTGACTATCGGTCGAACCCTCGGTTCCAGCACCCTGGAGTAGACTTTTCCGGGGAGGCTGAGAAGTGTGATACCCCTGTAACTGGCACACACTCTCTGGTCCCCCTTTTTGAACAGGGGAACCACCACCCCAGTCCACCGCTCCTTGGGCACCGTACCCGACTTCCACGCAATGTTAAAGAGACATGTCATCCAAGACAGCCCCTACACTCCCAAAGCTTTTATCATTTCTGGGCAGATCTCATTAATCCCTATTATTATTATTATTACCTCCTCAGTTGAGGTCAACAGGGTCCCATCCTTACTGTACACAGCTTGGACGGTTCCCCACTTCCCCCTCCTGAGATGGCGGACAGTTCTCCAGAAGCAGTTTGGTGCCGACCGAAAGTCCTTCTCCATGTCTTCTCTGAACTTCTCCCACACCCGCTGCTTCGCATCTGCCACGGCAGAGGCTGCAGCCCTTCTGGCCCATCAGTACCTTGCAAGCGCCTCCGGAGTCCTCTGAGACAATAAATCCCGGAAGGCTTCCTTCTTCAGTTGGACGGCTTCCCTGACCACCAGTGTCCACCACGGTGTTCGAGGGTTACCGCCCCTTGAGGCACCTAAAACCTTGAGACCACAGCCTCCCACTGCGGCTTCAGCAATAGAGGCTTTGAACATTGCCCGCTCATGTTCAATGTCCCCAACCTCCACAGGGAAAAGCTCCACCGGAGGTTTGAGTTGAAGATCTCACGGACAGGGGCCTCCTCCAGATGTTCCCAGTTCACCCGCACTCCCCGTTTGGGTTTACCAGGTCTGTCCAGAGTCTTCCCCCACCCCTTGACCCAACTCACCACCAGATGGTGATCAGCTGTCAGTTCCGCCCCTCTCTTCACCCGAGTGTCTGAAACATGCGGCCTCAAATCAGATGAAACAATTACAAAATCGATCATTGATCTTCGGCCTAGTGTGCTCTGGTACCACGTACACTTATGAGCATCCTTATGTTCGAACATGGTGTTCATTATAGACAATCCATGACTAGCACAGAAGTCTAACAACAAACACCCACTCGGGTTCAGATCAGGGAGGCCGTTCCTCCCGATCACGCCTTTCCAGGTATCTCCATCTTTGCCCACATGCGTGTGAAGTCTCCCAGCAGAACTATGGAGTCCCCTACTGGAGCCCCATATAGAACTCCATTCAGGGTCTCCAAGAAGGCCGAATACTCTGAACTGCTGTTTGGTGCATATGCACAAACAACAGTCAGAGTTCCCCCCCCCCACTACCGGCGTAGGGAGTAAACTCCAACGTAGCCGGGGACTTGTGAACATCCCCACACCCGCCTGGTGCCTCAAACCTTGAGCAACTCCGGAGAAGAATAGGGTCCATCCCCTATCAAGGAGTATGGTTCCAGAACCGAGACTGTGCGTGGAGGTCAGCCCCACCAGATCTAATTGGTAGCGCTCCATCTCCCGCACAAGTTCCGGCTCCTTCCCCCCCAGAGCTAGCCTCTAACGCCCGGGTCTGGTCCATTGAGGCCCCTGACCTTCACTGCCACCCATGTGGCAGCGCACCCGACCCCTGCGGATCTTCCGATGGATGGTGGGTCCAAAGGATGGAGGGGGGGGGGTGCCACGTTGCTTTTTCGGGCTGTGCCCGGCTGGGCTCCATGGCAATCCCGGCCACCAGGCGCTCGCCGGCGAGCCCTCCCTCTGGGCCTGGCTCCAGACGGGGGCCCCGGGCTTCCTCCCGGCAGGGTCTCTCCTCCTCTTCCTCGTTGTTTCATCAGGCGTCTTTATGAACCATTCTCAGTCTGGCCCCTCACCTGGAACCACTTTGCCTTGGGAGACCCTACCAGGAGCGCTAGGCTCCAGACAACACAGCCTCCAGGCTCACCGGGGCACACAAACCTCTCCACCACGATAAGGTGATGGTTCCCGAAGAGGAGACCAGATTCATTGGATCTGAAATGTGGTCAAATCTAAGAGACCCAGGCCAAGAGAGAACACCAATGCTGAGTGTACCCTTGAAGACCGCTAATCTATATTGCACCATTATGTCCACCTCATGTATAGGAGGGTTGTGATCTTTCTTCACCACAGTAGTCTGACAAGTCATTCAGCAATCTTCTTTGTCTGCCCTGTTTTACAGTGACATATTAACCACATAAATTACAGCACTTGCATAGATTGTTTAATTCTGTCTAATAATGTAATGTACACATAAAGAGTGCAAACTCTGAATTATACCCTTAATAGTCCTTTACAGACAACCCCTTGATTTACTGAGCATATTAGTGCTGCTATAACATTATCAGTGAGGTTAGTATTTTATTTAATTTATCAACCCAGAATGACCATCTGATGAGACCAAAATTAGTACTGTAAATTAGTTACACACCAGTAAATTAGCTGCATACTGACCTTTTCATGGGCTGGTGCACATAAACCCCCAGATGCAACTAAAATACATCCTCCCTCAGACAGCAGCCTATAACATGGATCTGTGCATGTGGAGGACTTCCAGGATCAGGTGTAATTGGCTTGAACCGCCTTGTGACTAATGGACAGTGGCTGGGACATACAGCAGTGACACAAAAACAACAACAAAAACAACACAGCAGAATACAACAGAATGCAGAGGTTGCTGAAATCCACATCAATGTTTATCTAAAACAAAGGAAATAAACAAGAAAGACAAAAAGATGCTATTTTACATATTTGTCACGTCTCTCTTCCAAATGCTAAACAGAAGATGGAAATCACATTTGTGAGTTGAACAATGAACATCAGTCATGATCAATAACAATCAATTTATGCAATAGAAGCAGGGCCTAAAAGGGAAAGCTTGACATTTTAAATTCAAATGTTACTCTCCCATACAAGGGATTTGTAACTCTGGGAAAAAACAACTTCTACTCTTATCCTTCAGCAAGCTGCATGGCTTGAATTGTTAATACGTCCTTTACTGCTACCATGGAAGCAAATAAGCTAGATTGTGGCTTGTGGTGTCTATTAGTTTGAATGAGAAATGGTCATAGTAACTGACTAACTGAAGAATCTGCCTAATATTGTTCCTGCAGTGAAAGTTTAAGAATTTGGTATAATGGTGTCTCTTTTACTGCAAAGGTATGGTTATTGATGGGGAGAACCATATGCTATTTGTAAGCCTGAATATGACTTGAATATGAAATCTTATATCTTGGAATTGACACAATTGGTGTGTGCTCATCCCTATGTCCTATGTTTCCAGCCTGTCTGTCTCTTGATATAAACTAACATTGTAAGAGATCGGTAAAGGTTATCCTTGCAGATTGCAAGGATAAAAAAAACTGTCTTGCCTGAGAAACATACATTGAACATTTGACCTAGGGAAAAAAACATTGCAGAGAACATAAAACCCTTGAAAGGTTTCCTTAATGTGTCATATAAAAGGATATTGAACTGGGGAACATATGAACCTGGGGGCATAGGGCATAGAACCCTGGGAACATAGATATGCTCCCTGTTCCTTCTCATGTTTGCTCACTTCCTGTAAAAATACTATTAAATTCTGACACCACCAACATGGTAAAACATGGTGTAGTCAGATTTAGAAGTCTGGAAGATTTTTCTAGTGGTAAGAGCTTCCAACTGTTTTAATAGACTTGTCCAAATATTACAAGAAAAAAGTTGTGTTGCATCAACACATATTTGTGTTTTTGTGCCAGAGTGATCAAAATGGCAAAGGCACGGTTACAAATCAATTAAGACTGAATGAAATTCCACCAGCAGAAAAGACAGAGAACAGCTCAGTATACTGAAAGGAAGAGACAGATGGGAAACAAACAGGCTCTCAGCGTTGCTCTGCAGAGTGTAACATGCTATTTGTGTGTGTGTCTGTTGGTATGTGTGTCCAGCACATGGGCACGATCCCTGCATTATAATGTAGTTTGTTGCCAAATCTTCTACACCCACTGATAGTCTGCTGTATTTGTGGAGGAAACTGTAGAGCTGATAACAAATATATGGACTACTTGTACCCTGGTTTGGATTTAGTTTTGGGATTATCCCATGTATGTGTTTGTTTATGTAATCATCATATCCTGATTACTGTTGGGGATTAGGGTTAAATGGCATCAGTATTTATATATATCAATTATATAACAAAGATTATTATTACTATTATTTAAGAATTAATAATATAATATAACTTAAAGTTATGTTAACCTCGGGGCACCACTCTTTAACAAGATAAAACTGATATTCAATTACCTAATTGAGTTGTGTTAAGATATACAGGGTTCATACATTCATGAAAAACCTGAAAAAGTCATGAAATCTGAAAATGTCTTTTTCTAGGCCTTTTAGAAAAAACAAAATCCCCAAACTTTTGGAGAAGTAATGGAAATTATTTTTAATAACACTAATTGGGTGTGTTTTTTCCGACCTGAAAATGTGACCCAGCTGAATCATGCACATGTAAAAAATATATTGTCGCACTAGCTGCTCTGTCCTCTCCTATGCGTTTGGTCGAGGGTGGAGCTCAGATTGTACAGACACAGTGGACAGCAGATAGGCCAATTCATAACAGAAGTTGTTTAATTGCACATTTCATATAGAGCGGGTCTAAAACCATACTTCTTTGTAATATTATTTAGGGCTCTACAGTGCAAGCATTATACTCGCATATGCCCCTAAAAATAGATACGTGTCCCCTCAAAGTCGGATTGACAGCTGTCGCTCTGTGGCTGCTTGAGTAGCTTGCTATACAAAAACAGCGACAGAGATGCATCATCTGCAACTAATGCAGTAAGACAGAAGAAAATGACGATACATTCAGGAAGGTTTGACTAGCTGGCCATTTTGCTATATTGGGTGACTTTTGTTTTGTTGCTGCTACAGCAAACTTTCAAAACCCTTTGTTCTGCATTGATGGTTATGATTATTGATGAGTTAGCACTTAGCATTAACAAATTAGACCATTTAGTTGCAGAAGAATTTAATGAATGACAACAATTTACAAAATGAAACTGCTGTATTGTACAATTGGAATTAATATTATACCAGTGGTAAGTTATACAGTATACTATTATATGAAATCATAATGAATATAGTAACATTACATCATTAATATATAAACAGTATACTATTAAATGAACATTATACTTTTTATAAAAATACACACTGCCAGGGAAATGTAGATTAATGCTGGCGAGGATACCAACTGCAAACAGGGCATCTCTCTTCTCTATTACCAAGCAAACGTCGATGACAGATGCTTATCCAAACATGAAATTCAGATGTACTATGGGAGCTTCTAGAAGTCTAATTATGTGATCTGTGTAAAGGTGCCAATTAAAAAGAGTTTGTTAGCATGCAAAGACTGTGTGAAGCATAGCATTCCTGGCATTTTAGCATTGGCTGAGAGCTACAGTTTCGCAATAACCTCACATTAAATGATTACAACAATAAAACCTCAGTAAAAAACACATAATGTACATTGATCACAGCTAAACAATCCTCTGCTTAGCCAACTAATGTTACAGTTAAGCTATGGCAGTGGTTCTCAACCTTTTTTGGGCCAGCGCCCCCCTCTCCATTATCCAGGTCCCTTACCGCCCCCCCCCATCAAAAAAGATGTTGCCCTGAATATTGTTGATTTTTTTTATTGTTACAATTGTTATTAAAAACATGGAAAATGTAACAAAAAGTAATTATATTTAACTAATAAGTGAATGTTCCTCCCAGAAACTGTGTGTGAAGCCAGATAGTTTTCTTGGATGGGGCACTTAATAAGTCGGGGGTATGGGGGTCCTCAAACACTTAATTTACTGCATTCTGGTGAAAATTTCTCCCCTAATTTCTACCTTTTCTGCACCAATTTATGGTGGAAATGTCTAAAAATTCAGGTTGCAGGTGACAAAATATATAATTACAATAGAATATAATGTTGTGAGGCTCTCAGGCATTCTTTTTGCTTTTAAATATTTTTCTCCTGTAGATCAACTTGTTTAATATCCCTGCTGAGTCAACACACATGATTAAGTCTTACCTCCTCTTTTGTGGGGAAGTAACCTATTTAAATGTGTTTGTGGCCCCTTTTCATCTCAGTGATAAATTATTCCACTTTAATTCAGTTATTGACTGGACTTTATTAGCTCATCTGTTAATAACTTATCATATCGAAGGTTACGATATGGTAACGCTAGTTCTATAAGCACAGGCGGAGCCCTCTACTGGACTCTATGGGTACTACCTCCTCCAATCACACACACGCACTTGCCCGCTGAAATTTTATCGCGCACGTAGCCGACCAATAGGACGTCGCTACCGATATGTGCGTGATGTATAAATAACAGTGTCCCTACTGCCTCAGCATCTGACTGCCTCTTCAGCAGACGGCGTCAGAGCAGCAGGGCTCATCGGTAGAGGGCTCAGCCTGTGCTTATAGCCTATACATATATATAACCTTCGTACAATCTCACACAGGCCCTCTACTGGACTCTATGGGTACAGTTGGTGGAGCCCGATGACTGTCCGCCCTAGCCGCGACAAGCCAAAGTCCACCACACCAACCACAGGCCGACCAAAGCCCCGACCACCACATCACCTAGTGACAGAATGGTGGGACACCCCTGAGAAGGTCGCTGGACCAATAGGGGCTTGGCCTGATCATTAACACCTGGACTGCCCTGATTTCTCACTGGAACGTCAGGCACCCCTCTACACCCAGTAGTCACCAGATCCTCACTTTTCAGATCCTAGGTCGCACTTGCGAGCTGGATCCCGAGAAGGAACCTGACATATTCAAGAGATAGAAACGCACAAATGGGCACAGAAAGGGCCAAGATGCCATTGTGCAGATCTCTTCGACACACACCCCGCTGAAAAAGGGTCGTAGACACTTCCACACTTCCGAGTGGAATGTACACGCACCGCTAAGGGTGGGTCTGTTCCCGCCCGTGTACAGGCTTGGGATATTCACTCACAAAGCCAGCTGGCTCTTGGACAGGGTTTTACTGACTGCACTATCACTGAAACAGATGAACAGCTGACCAGTGCATGGAATGGGGGCTGTGTGCTCTACATAGGACGTTAGCCTAGGACACATGGACACAACAGGTGCACTCTCACCTCCCTTGAACGCACTACAGCCGGTGTGACTGTGGTTGACACGTCACCCGGTGTTGACGTCAGCCTCAAGCTCACAGCTTCTCTGTGAAGCTGCGGCAGGGTAGACAGCCTTGCCTGCTGCAACAGGCACTACGAGCCGCTCGTGGAGGAAACGAAAGCAACCAAAGCAGCAAGCGATCTCTTTTGTCCCGCTATACCGAGAGAGACCTGACTTTGGCTGTCTCTCTCTGGCTATAGCGGACTAGCCTAGCTGCGCTGTGACCGCTCGGCGAAAGAGATGTTGGCAGGGCAGTGTGTCTGTTTATGTAACAGGCTTTCACCTCCTGTGAGCTAGCAATGCACCCGTGTGAGTCCTCATGGGCACGCTAGGAATGCAGACTCGGCGGTCAGGCTAGCGAAGTGGACGCCCGGGCCTCACCCACCATCTCACTCGGTTCTGACCGGGAGAGCGGCGTGGGCCGCGGGGAGAACCGTTAGCTTAGCGTCGGTGAGCTAGCAACGCGCCCGTGCGAGTCCTCGTGGGCGTGCTGGGAATGCAGCGCTACAGTAGACTGCTGCATTGCCCAGTTTCCACGGTAAGAACAGCTTGTTTCTTACCGGTTTCCACATTCTGAAAAACCTTACCATTGTTTTACACAAGCAGCACATGTAAAACAATGGTGTCTTGAACACCAGATGGGGGATTGTGGCAGTGTCAGAAGGCCTCTCTCCCTCCATAACGTTCACTTGGCCAGTCGCTCCCTTCCCCAGCCGCAGGTCGGCTGGCGGAGGGGACTGGACTCATCCGGGCAGAACATGGGTCACCTCGCCCAGGTGCAAAGATCAGTTTCTATAAGTGGCAACTCCATCCATGGAGGTAGTGAATTCAGTGAGCAGTTTGCCGTTTGCTGAAGAAAAAAGGATGCTGAGGCAGTAGGGAGACTGCTATTTATGCGTCACGCACGTATTGGTAGCGACGTCCTATTGGTCGGCTACGTGCACAATAAAATTTCAGTGGTCAAGTGCGTGCGTGTGATCGGAGGAGGTAGTACCCATAGAGTCCAGTAGAGGATGGAGCCTGTGTGAGATAGAACATAACTCAGTGTTTCCCACAGAATGACAATATAACTGTGGCGCAGCTATATATAGCATGCTAGCCTCGAAAACCCAGCTGTATTTTAATGTTAACTTAGCTCTCCTCATTAGGCTCCTTACATGTTTGCTAACTTTTAATAGCTGGGTCTCCGACATGAGGGAGAGAGGGCGAGAGATCGAGGGACGGAAGGGGGAGAGAGGGACGAGCGAGAGGATGTGCTGCTCGAACAAGCGCCGCCTGCAGCTCGCAGTCAAATACAATTTTAAATAGGCCTAGTAAAAAAAAAATCGAGAATGCTTTCAGGGCAAGTCCGACAGCGGAATATCCCTCTTGTAAATGTGTAACCATTGTGATAACAAGACATTCACGGTGTATTCCTCTTTTCCACCAAGAGAGATTTTACAGAGTTTACACAGTAAACGCTATGTGGGTAAAATTTTAGAGATGATACTCTGACTTCCCGTTTCCATGAAGGCAGCACGAAGCTGCACCACAAGTTGCTGAAGGAGAAAAAATACACAGTTTCGTCCAGTTGCAGTGGACTAAACTGGCACGTTTTAATGTTGCAGACCACAGTTTTTTTGCAAGTAATTTAAAGTTTAAACTCATATTGTTGTGAATCTTCAGTGTAAACTTGCCTTAGAATTTCCGACCAACAAATGCCCCCCAAAAACAGCTCAGCGCCCCCCTTTCCAAAATATTGCTTCCAGCGCCCCCCATCGTCCTCGGAACGCCCCCGTTGAGAAACACTAAGCTATGGGAAGCTATAATGCCTAGTTACCTTATCAAGTCATAAAAGAAGTTGTTTGCTTGTTGTCAGCCAGGTGGAGGAGAATTGTGTTTTGGTGTCTCTGCTGTGTTGTGTTCCAATAAAGATGAGAGGGTCTGGTGTTATGCCGGGTTTTGCATGCCTGCCGAGAATTGCATGCACCTCCAAATACTGCTTTTAAATGCTATACTATTCTTTGTTGGGTTCATCAATGGTGATAAATGATTTGAAGTACATATTTTATTACACTTAGTAAAAATACCATTCCTTGTATTCAGCACATTTATGTGGTGATAACCGCGTTTGATCCATGTGCACAGCAAAGTGTCCTAGACCTAAGAGGTGCATGCATAATTCAGCAGAACAGATGATGTAGGCTACCTGCCGAGATTTGCATCAGAGTCAGAATCAGAAGGAGCTTTATTGCCGAGTAGTGTTTTACACATACGAGGAATTTGCTGTGGTGATAAGGTGCTACACGTAGACAAACATACAGTCAACATAAATAAATGTGGAAATATATAAATATGGAATTGAAGAACAACGTTGCAGATATATACATGTGCATTATTCTGGGTCTGTGCTGTGCAGAAGTAGCGTAACGGAAGAGAATATTGTGTACATATAAATATATAAACTGACAACATAAAAATATACAACAACAAACAACAAATATTTGCGATGTGCCAGGTCTGAGCCTGACACGAGATGAAACGGTATTTACATGTGCAGAGACATTTGTATGGTTTGCAAGGGGGGAGTGTCAGTGGGGGACCCGAGCCTTGTTAATGAGGCTAGTTGCAGATGGAAAGAAACTGTTTTTGTGGCGAGAGGTTTTGGTCCTGATGGACCGCAGCCTCCTGCCAGAGGGGAGAGTCTGAAACAGTTTGTGTCTGGGGTGGGAGGAGTCAGCTGCAATCTTTCCTGCTCGCCTCAGAGTCCTCGAGGATTACAGGTCCAGAAGAGAAGGAAGATTGCAGCCAATCACCTTCTCTGCAGAGCGAATGATGCGCTGCAGCCTGCCCTTGTCCCTGGAAGTGGCAGCAGCGTACCAGATGGTGATGGAGGAGGTGAGGATGGACTCAATGATGGCGGTGTAGAAGTGCACCATCATTGTCTTTGGCAGGCTGAACTTCTTCAGCTGCCGCAGGAAGTACATCCTCTGCTGGGCCTTCTTGGTGAGGGAGGTGAGGTTCAGCTACCACTTGAGGCACGCTCAGCTGGGAGAGTTTGTCCTGCAGCAGGGCCGGGATGATGGTGTTAAAAGCAGAGCTGAAATCCACAAACAGGATCCTGGCGTAGGTTCCTGGGGAGTCCAGGTGCTGGAGGATGTAGTGAAGGGCCATGTTTACTGCATCATCTACAGACCAGTTGGCTCTGTAGGTGAACTGCAGGGGGTCCAGGAGTGGGTCTGTGATGAATTTTAGGTGGGACAACACAAGGCGTTCAAAGGACTTCATAACCACAGAGGTCAGGGCGATGGGTCTGTAGTCGTTTAGTCCAGTGGTCCTTGGTTTCTTGGGGACAGGGGTGATGGTGGAGGCTTTGAAGCAGGCTGGCACATGGCATGTCTCCAGTGAGGTGTTACAAATGTCTGTGAACACCGGAGACAGCTGATCAGCACAGTGCTTCAGGGTGGATGGGGAGATAGAGTCTGGCCCAGCTGCTTTGTGGGGTTTCTACCTCCTGAAAAGAACGTTGACTACCCTCTCTGTGATGGAGAGATGAGGGGAGGGGATGGCCAGCTCTGAGGAGGGAGGGGAAGATGTGGTGGACTGAGGCTGAAGCTGAGCAGAGGAGTCACGGGGGATGGTGTCCGATTGACTCTCAAAGCGGCAGTAGAACTACGGCGAGAATCGTTTATGGAGTGGGGGACTTTGGGTTTATAGTTTGTGATCTGTCTGAACCCCCTCCAGACAGAAGTGGCGTTGTTTTTTCAGAGAACTGGTTTTTTAGTCTCTCTGAGTACAGTCGTTTAGCTTCTCGCACCTCCCTGCTAAACCTGTACTTTAACGCCCTGCACCTGGCCCTGTCACCACTCCTAAATGCCTCCTCCTTTTTCAACCTTAGCTGTCTGAGTTTAGCTGTGAACCAGGGTTTTTAACTCACCCTGGTCCGTGTTGGAATGCAGCTGTCCTCACAGAAGCTGATGTAGGACACCACAGCCTCTGTAAACTCATTCAGACTGTTGGTAGCCTTCTTGAAAACATCCCAGTCAGTGCAGTCCAAATATGCCTGGAGGTCCTCAACAGCTTCACTAGTCCACTTCTTTGATGTCCTCACTACAGGTTTACAGAGCTTTAGTTTTTGCCTGTAAGCAGGGATCAGATGGATCATCACGTGATCAGAGTGTCCTAGTGGAGTGCATGTGACGGCGTGATAGGCACAGCTAACTGTGGTGTAGCTTCACAGCACGAACGACAGCGCGAACGACAGTGCGAATGACAGCGTGAACGACAGCGAGCGAGCCCTTCACCAAAATGTCCAATAATTCCACTGATGACGCAAGAAAAGTGTGAATTAAATCCGCTGGAGTTGTTCCCCTGATGTTCATGAGCTCCTCCCTGGTGAAAGAGCACCGGGAATCACAGCCGAAAACTGAATTAACACACAAAAACAAAACAAAGCACACCAAACACCGAGGCAGCTATACTCATCACCATCTTGGATGTTATCCGCCTCTAATCGCAGCATAAATGAGCATTACCACCCGTGAAATGCATGCAATTCTCGGCAGACACACAGAATTCGAACACCGGCTGTACTGTCTGTTCTCTTCAGAGTTAGCCGCTGGCTAACTGAGCTGGTTGCAGGGATCTTAAGAGCGGATAAAACAGAGAGAACAATGTTGCTCTATGAATTTTGTTGATGAGGGGACATCCAAAGTCACAGGTCACTGACCAATCGTAGCTGTAAGCAGGGACCATGGGCTGACTTCACACCTAAGTGTGACTTTCTGAAGGATTCTTGGGAAACTGAGTTCACTTCTCACGTGATGAAAGTTCAGTTATGATCACAAACTTCATCTGTAAAGTCCCTTTCATCCCAACATTAGAGAAACCGATTTTTGTCATCTTCCTGTACTGGTATTAAGACCTAGCAGGCAGTGTCCAGGCAGCCATCAACAAAACAAGAATCATCCCCAGTTGCTAAAATAAAAATGACAGACTGATGGTGATTTATATAAATTCAATCCAGTACTTTGCTGTATAGTACACATTATCTACTTTTTTCACACTAGTAACTGCATTACTGAAATTGCTGAATTCAAATTCTTGCAATTATAGTAACTTGCATTTTATTGTACTTGATTGTTGGTTATGTTGTGGAGCACCGTGCTGTTAAATGATACACCTGATAACTGTAATGTATTTTCTTGTGGCTGTGTTTATCTGACAGTTGCCACAGACACAGTATCTGAAAGGATGATTTAAGGAATTGAAAAATTTACTTTAAAAAAGTACATATGAAAATGAAAACCCTGGTTAAATTACTTAAAAACATCACATCCCACATAATGATCAAGGTCAAGAAGTGGTTGATTTTTAATTCTCTAAATTTCATCAAAACACAGTACTGGGTTCAAGATTCAATAAAGATTAATTAAAGATATTACATGCATGTTTGAAAATTAAATTACAATTTTACTTCTATCTTTATATTCAGAATGCGTCCCACAGTCAAAAACTACCATACCACTACTGCATGTTCTACTGTAGGTTTGCCTTACCTACCAATTTTGTTTGGCTGTCATTGTTTAATAAAAACTGTTTATGGAGACATGTTGCTGCATTTACAGTTTTCACGGGTAATGGTTGTTGTTGCAAAATAACTGATGACCAGCAAAACATTTAACCTTAATATATAATTTTCATATTAAGAGCATACTGTAAACATATGTTTGTCCCACACATATTAGCAACTGCAGTTGCAGACAGTGGCCCATGTTTTTAGAGAAAGGGACCAGAGGGTGTTTTCCAGTGTTATTATATTGCTGAGCCTCTGCGTTCAGTGTTCTGGAAGGGAACCGCAGGGAATAATATGGATATTTTCATGGGAGTGAAGCATGTTTAGTGTTGGAATTGGACTTGACAAGAGTGCTCCTTGTTACCTCTCCAGTTTGTGATATACATGGAAAGAAATCAGGAGACAGCCTATTTGCAGATGGTGTCCTTTTGACTGAACAGGATGATGTCTTATGAGCAATGGAGAAGTTTGTAGCTGACTGTAATGTGCTTTAATGAGTATAACAACAAGTCATCATACCTAAACGACAAAATAGGTCAAGTGTCCCACAACGACATATGTAAATATATAGAAAGTACAATAGCATATACAGTATTACCGTTTCCCAAAAAGATAGGTACGAGCACCAGAGACAGGCTTACCAGACCTTTAGTACGTTACATACTGTAAGTCACGGGACCTAAGTCACATGACATTAAACACATGGAAAACATAAGAAAGAAGTTTGGTTAGGTTTAGGCAACAGAACAAAATGTTGTTTAACTTAAACCATGTCAACTTTGATTTTCTTTCACACGGGATTCGAACCTCGGTCTCCTCACTCATTCCCTCACCCAACTACCCACCTTACATGGATTATGACACCCTTTATTCTTCACCTGACTTCTTTTGCCACTACAGGTCGCGGTATAACTAAAAACGTTTATATGAATCATAATAGCTATTAATAATTGACCTATACAGCAGGACGGGCTGGAATGTAGGCAGTCCAAAGTGTCCTATCGATGAACACGGTGGATTGCTCAGTCTAGATGAAGTGACTCAGTGAGAGAGTAAGCTACTTTCAATGAAAGGACAAACTTGAGAAGGTTAAGGCGCCTATGCCATAGAATGCCTCCTAGTCACTTCCTTGTGGAGGCCATACCAAACATAAGGTTAGAGAAGACGCTGCTCCTCACTAGAGTTCATAGTTTCATTACTTTATTTCCAATTTCTGTTGTTTAAGGTCTAGAATTGAAGGTTTAAAAATCTGTAGTTACGCTTTGCTTTTGATGACATTGGAAACAATCACTGGTATAGTGGTATCAGTAATTCTGTTGTGAAGTTTTCAGATGACACCACCATCATCAGCCAAATTTTAAACAACGATGACACTCCATATCAGGAGGAAATAGATGATCTTTCAGAGTGGTGCTCATAGAACAACCTACAGCTCAAGGTCAGCGATACCAAGGAGCTAATTGTTGATTTTAGGAAAAAGGAGATAAAGACACACATTCCTGTCTACATCAGTGGTTTTTTAAGAAAGCTTAAGAAGGCCAAATTCCCGTGCCAAGTTCTTGTCAGTTATTCCAGAGGAGCAGTAGAAAGCATCCTGACTGAAAACATCACTAAATGGCACGGGATGTGCACGGTCCAGGACCGGAGGGATCTGCAGTGGATGATTAACACTGTGTAAAATGTAAAATGGTGTAAAATTTGTCTGGCAAGCCACTGGCAGGAAGGTAGATCTCCCATTAACAGGCTTTGCTTGACTAATATGCTTTCATCAATGACATTGCTGGACCAACTAATAAGTCATGAGATCTGAGGTATACTGAGATATTATAGGTAACAAAACACAGATCGATGTTTTATGCTTCTTGTCATCATATCTAAACTTTTGTTTTATTCTAGAGCACACAACAAATCAATGTGGCCAGATTCTGGCACAAGGTACCATGCCATAAATAGGCTCATGTTCACAGCTGCATTCACAACATGATTTGTTTCTTTTGAATACAATATTTACTTGCTTAAATGTGAACCAAACTGCATGTTTCAAACAATCTGAATGATGAGGAAAGAACAGAAAAGCAGGAAATGGGAGGCAAATGGTTTGGTGTGCATTTTCTGAGCTTAACAAGCTTCCTTGAAACAACCTTCATGCCAAAGTTATGCTCACACAACTTCAGTTATGGATGGCTGGTTGCTGACTTCCATAAAACACATTTGTATATTTGATCCGGGATATATTGTCATGTTCTCGGCCAGCAGTATTTATAGCTGGCATTCTCTGCTGTCAGGGAAAGGTTGCTGAGATAGACAATGCGTTGGAGGGTTCAGACAAGTCTTGTGTAGAGAAAGAGTCAAGATATTGACCCCTATTACAAAGCTCTAGTGAAGTATTGTACTGTAAATGTGCAGTACAGAGACACACACTATAATAGCCATAGTCTGTGTGGTATATCTGCTCCTTAATCCTAATTTAGGTGTTCTATTTAGTCTTTGCTGAGGCTTGTCCATCGACAGACACAGTTTATCCTTTATCGTAAATTTTTTAAGCAAGTATCCATGTTCTCATTAAACTGTTTTAACTGTCTCCTCAATACGACATCCTCACAACCTATTTCCAATAATGGCTGTTCTGGGATGTACATTACAGCTACAGTCTGCCTATCTGTTGTGTAAGGGCTCTCTGAGGTATTGAAATGTGTGTCTGAGCCTTGTCCAGGGGCTGCTGATGAAAATGCATGAGGGTGGTTTTGCCCTTCACTTATCAAACTTAGTACATTACACTGTGTGCTGAATCACAGGGGTGCTAACTCCAGTGTTTATCAACTTTGGATTTAGTGCACCCACAGGAAGACATAGTTTGGCTTTGTCCTCACTAAAACCACCCATTCTGGTGAAAAGAGTGCTATGACAACGTTTATTTGGTTCCATTGTTATGCAAATCATTTTCAACCAGCAACTGCAGTACTGCAATTTTGGTATACTGAATTAGCAGCAATAACTGAATGCTCTCAGTAATCATTGTTTAACCCGCAGAACTGTGGAAGCAAAGTAAAATACATTTTATTTGTATGTCCGCAGCAGACATCTGTCCCCTTTTCATATAATGCCTCTCCATAGGTCTTTAAGATGGAGGACATCATTCTATTACATCATACCATCGTGATAATGATCTCCAATTAGCTTGAATCCATTCAGGGAATTAAATGGTAAAAGGGAACAAAGATCAGCCTGTCCTTATGAGTGTGAAGCTGTTGACCCACAGTACTAAGCACTCTGATGTCTTTGAGGTGAGTTCAAAAGGCAAGGACTGTGATTCAAAACTCTTTCCAGTTGACTCCTAATGAGTCCTAAAATTGTGGCATCCCCTCTTATGCGAGGTTGACCTTTGGAGGCTAAATGTCTTTTTATTTTGTAGTTCCAATCATGGTACCAGTCGGGACAAGTTGTTCTTCTCACATAATCCATTGGTTCTTACAGTGGTTCTTTTCGTTGATTTGCTGGAAATTTCAAGTTGAAAACCCATTTAATCAAAACTCCTTTCAGGTTTATAACCATGTAAGTGTTATTAATTATAAACTTATGTTTATAGTAGGTTATAATGATGTGAAAGTAATATTTTGCAGCATCAATTTCTATGGACAAACTTGGACTAGAAATAATTCAATTTAATTTCAGACTAGATAAAACTGCCGTTTACTGTAGCAATGTACTGAACTAGAGTTGAATAAGGGATAAAGCAACACAGCAGCAGCACAAGAAACAGTGATGGTGAACTTAACAGAATTGTCAGTTGACTGGAATTCATTTCCCCAGCTGCAGGAATTGCAAGAGCAGAATCACAAACACACTGATTATCATCAACAATTGAAATGGTCATACTTAAACAAAACATTGATAAAGATAAGTGACTAATACTTTCCAGAGGTTGAGGATATAGTATGGGTAGATAATATGGTTTTTAAGAGAGAAATCACTGGGATGCCCTATCATCATTATCTTTATGCTGAAACAAATGTAAACTAGCAAGGCAAGACTTCCTCCACTTTTTTAAAGTGTCTATAATCAATATTTTTACAATAACAATGGGTCAAATGTGTAATGTTAAAGAGGTAGCTCACAGTGACAAACCCACAGATTATTATCACCCAACTTTGCTGTTCCTCTAAGCTGTAAAAAGCTTCATAAAGTTGATTAACCTATTGTTTTCAGGCCTGCAACTTTACTGTTTTGATTCAGTGTCACCACTCTAATGTTGGTGATATTGAACTCTAAAAACACACTATACACTACCATAAATTTCCCTCAGGAGTTGGTGGAGACCAGAAACAGTGCTAAAAGTGGGGTAAATATTGGACTTACATTTGTTAGGTGGCCAGGAACACAGCTCCAAATTAATAATAATGTTTGTTTCTCTATATGTATTCATTCTAGGAGCAAGATGAGATCAGAATTCATGTCTGATACTTTTGTGGGGGCAGACCTGTGTGTACGATTATATTGTGTAAATAAAGGATTATATATCAATCTTTTTTGATTTATTAAAATTTTTGTCTATTAATGTATGTGTTCATTTTTGTTTTAATAGTGAGAGTCTTGGAATACAAGCATTTCATTTCACTGTTTAACCTGTGTCTGTTGTGCAGAAGAAAAACAAATGAGGGTGTTTCTTTTGGATTTTGGTGCTCGGATTGGATGCTTGGTAGTTGTCCGGAGATCCTGTGTGTGGGGGAGGATTTTGCGTTGGGGTGCATCGATGGTTGCGGCCCTCTGGATCGTGGTTGGGTCGAGTCGTGAGGTGCCGGGAGATTCCCACCCCGTGAGTCCTAGGGGCTGGGTGCATCTGGTGGCCACCTGGGGCTGAGGGGTGACTGCTATCTCTTTTCTTTCGGGACGGTGGGGGTGTGTGTGTGTGTAGGGTGCTTCCCTGCTGGGGAGGGAGGAGCGCGGGGGGGTTGGCGTGGCGGGCTTCTGGCTTGGGCTGGGTGGCCTTGTTTCCTGAGTGTGGGTGGCGCTGCGGGTCTGGGCCTGCCTGCCTGGTGTTCTCGGCCCTTGATGGGTGGGTGGGTTGGTGGTGGCATACAGACGAGATAGTAGATTTTGCTTCGTTGCTAGTTTGGCTGGCGTTGCACAGCGGCTGGAGGGCGTGCTGTGCACGGGGGATGTTGGCTGGCGCTGGCGGCCTTCACCTTTCCGGCGGTTGGGGGAATTGGCGGGTGCACAGTAACCTGCACAGCGCGTTTGCTGCCGGGCTGGGTCTTCCTGCTCTCTCTCTTGTTTGCTCGGCCTCACGCGGGATATGCGGGGGGCTGCCAGGAATTGGGTCTCACTGGGCTCACGCGGTGTTGTTGATGATTGCGTGGCATTTTGGTGGTTAAGTTGTTCGTTCTGCTGCGGTGGGGTGCTGGGCCCGGGGGGAGCACAACTCTATTGAGTGCGTGGCGCGGTTGATCTGGGCGCTGCTCCTCCGTGGGTTCCGCCTTTTGCCTTTCGTTGGCGTTACATTGTCGATTGGCATTTGGATAGTCAGGGTTTTTTTTTGCCATTTGTTGGTCAGGTCGGGGTGTTATGCGTTCGCGTCGTGGTACGTCTGGTAGTTGTTTTTATTCTCCCACCCCTACTGGCTACTGGGGTTCTTGCCTGCCTGTCGCTGGGGTTGGTGTGGCGCGGATGTGGCATCCCACTCTCTCTAACAACTACATTCTGTAACAGGCTTATGCACACAAACACATACAGACACACACACACCCACACGCACAAAGACACATACAGTCTCACACATAGACACACACAAAAATTAAGGTTGTCCCTTGTTGACACCGGTAAAATTATTCTTGATGCATTTCTTTAAGTTACTTATTTAAATTAATTGTTATTATTCCAGCTTTCATGGCTGTGCTATGTTGTTTATTTATTTTGCTTGCTCAGTTGTTTTCTTATGTCAACTGTTTATTGTTGCTGTTTGGCTGGTTGTCTCTTTGTCTGTTTTTTGTTTGTTTTGTTTGTTTGTTTTAATTGTTGTTGTTTTTCTGCGCCCCAAGCCCCTCTACCCATTCTCTTGCAGGTTTCATTGCTTTCTGCAATTGGTGTTTCCCTCTGCTATTTCCTGTTGTCTCCGCCCCCCATCCCCGTTCTCTTGTAGGCGTTGTCCTATCTCTGTGTCTGTTTGTGTGGTGTTTGTGCCCCCATTCCCATGTCTGCCCCCCTGTCTGGCCCGGTTACAAATCAACACATATTTAAATAAATAATAAAATAGACAAAGGAGTATATTAATACTATCTTGTTAAAGTAAAATCTGTCTGGCACAACATGGTATCCAGCTCCATACTCTATGGCAGGACAGATTTAAAAAAAGAAAAAAAAGAATGAATTTATAAGGCCAGTGTTACTATGGAGCTTAAACATGATCCTCATGATTAAATTATTACATTTGTGGTGCAGCATGCCCTAGTTACCAACTGCCATTGTAGCGGGGTCCTCTTCCAAACTCCTCAAAATAGGGAAAAACACAGGCGTAGTCGAAAAATAGTGGCATGATTTTTATCATGCTGGCCTCCAAAGTGCAAACAGTGAAAAAAAACTTGCATAAAGAAAACAAAACAAAAAAAATAACTATTTGAAAAAAAATTAATAACTTACTCAATAAAGTTACACAAAAAACACAAAATACAAATCATTAGTTACCTCCTCTGTAACCAGGCCAAGATTGCCCTCACAGGCCCAAAGCTGCGACTTTTAAAGATTTATGTCTATTACACTTCGACATATTTTCAACAATAATTATATCCATCTCCACCAACATTTTCCTTTCCCTGGAACAGTTATTTACATCACAAATTATTACTACAACCAAAAACCATAATTTTGCAGTTCACATGACCATGAAAGCGCGCGAGAACATGCTATTTAAAAGACGGAAATGTTACGCTCCCGTTTTGCCAAACTGGATGGGAAACAGAGCAGCTATGCATCTCCACACATAGTAAGTGTCTGATGTTTGTTTAAATGTATGCTTAAAGAAGAGTAGAACTACCAAGTGTGCAACCTTGATCGCGCTATTTAAACAGTAGAAGAAAAATGCATAATAGCGAGGTTTATGACCGGCTTAATTGAGACTGGAAGGGAGCTGGGAGTGAGTGAGTATGTGTGTGTGTGTGTGTGTGTGTGTGTGTGTGTGTGTGCGCGCGTCCTGCACTCAGTGACGGAGCCGCTCCGTCACAGCCATAAAAACAATGAAATGCTGTTATTAGTTAAAAAGGAAGGTTAATCACTAGTAAAAACAACAACTTGTACCCCCTACCCACTCACACACAAAGGCATTCCTCCAGAGCATCTGAGTGAGTGAAAAGAAGCTATAAAAATGCATTAATCTAATCAGTGGTGTGCTGTATATAACAAGAATAGATGAGAGGGGACAAAAGGATCGCTGAAGACTGGGAAAACCCTTCCAGAACATCACAACCACTTAATGAAGTCATTGGCTGCTAAACAATTAATATGAGCCTACACTTTATTAAATATGCAATAAAGACTATTATGGCTAAGTGTGGAAATAACAGCCATTCTAGCAAGCATTAAAATGTCTAGCTCCATTTGAGACTCATTTATGGAACCTCTCCCATTAAGGATACATTAATACTGCAGGCACAGTTGAAGGGCATTGGAAAGTAGTCTTCTAAATATTAAAGATGGCTGTCACTGGAAAAATATGTTGTCAGCAGGCTGAAGAATTAGGGCTATGTAAATTTCATCACATCCCCGCACTTAATGACAAAGCAGAGATCAAAATGTCATGAAGGACAAAAAAGCTCTCCATATCTGATTTAAACAAAGTCAGACACAAGATGATTATTTAATGACCGCCTGCGTTCCAAGAACCACGCACGCACGCACGCACGCACGCACGCACGCACACAACTAAACTCACACACTTTGTTGTATTTGGCTTCAAAGCAAGGCAGGAGCTTATGCCACAAATTGGATCATGGCAACCAAAAGAAAACAGAATATGTGGTCACTGTCCAACAGGTTGAGACAGAGATACACTTCCTCCTACAGTATAAAACATTCAGTGAAATAAGGAGCATTTACTTTAACTGTATAATCAAGGACAACTGTATAATCTCAGATTTTAAAGAGCTAAATGACCTCTCAAAATACACACAGCACATGCACGCACACGCATTTTTATTATCTTATTTTATTTATCACTCTATATATTTAATAGTACATGTTTAAATGTCACACTTGCTTTGGCAATGTAAATGTCCGTTTCCCATGCCAATACAGCTCCAATGAAAGAGTGTAACCAAACCTGACATACTTGTACATTTAGCTTTATATCTTTAAGTTTTAGAGAACACATCAGTAACACTTTACAATATGGTACACAAAGATGTGCAAGGAACCACTTACATTTTGTGTACCATATTGTAAAGCGTTATCAGCACATCCTGACATTTTAGTAATTTCTTGAGCACACAGTCACTTCGTATTTAATGTATTTAGCTGTAATTATGATATATCATGACAGACGTAGAAGTAGTTAGTATCAAAAGCTATAAACTCAGTAATGGATCTTCAACAGTTTACTTTATCCACTCATTTACAGTCAACATGAACAAGCAGTATAGTCAAGTGAGTGATGCTCTGAGGTTCAGAAGAAGTGAAAGCAAGTAGAGCACTGGTTACAGGCTTGCCATGTGGGAGTGTAATGCATGAATTATATCGTGTTGTTGTCATTAGGTTATGGTCAGGTCAGATTAAAAAAGAGTTAAATCTGTTAACAATCCTCTTCCAAATCAAATTAACATGTTGCCATATAATGAAATGTATGTGAGTGTAAACCAACATGGTTTATTCACTCATCCACCCACACTTCCTGCTTTAATTCTAAACATAAATATACTGTGGGTTGTTTTAAGCAGTTTCACAACTAAATCTTCTTGAGAGGATAGTATAAGGTAGATGGTGAGTGACATAAAAACATTATCAAAACAATTTTACACATACTGCATACCTTCAGAATAACAGTACGGTGTGCACAGTTCTAGGATGTTAAGTTTGATTTGTCTGAGGATGAATGAAAACCATTCATTTCTGTTGATATATGTGATGAACTCATTGGGATATAGTATATATCTATTTAACAGACTGTACTATCTGATGTCAGTACATAATTGTGAATTTATCAAGTAAAGGCCATGCCAAAATTTTACTCTATATACTTTATGAACAAAATTATGAATGATGATATTTGGGTGTCCTTTAAAATTAAAAAGTGAAGTTCCAAGTTAGGTCAGTTTTCTGGATTGCTGTGGATGTGGACATCAAAAGGATATGGACATCAAAAGTTTTTTAATTTGTGGGTGCCAACTCTTTTCAAGTTCACCAATGCTCTTTTCCTTTGGTCTGACATTATCGTTAAAATGTAACATGGACAGTAATCATCATTATGAGAACTTTGTGCTCGCTACAGCCCTCCCGTGGAAATATATCACAGGGACTGCCATAAGTAATGACTGCAAAGTGTAATTGAATTTGATCATATTCATCACATTAGACTTTGCCCAGAGAAAGAGGCAATGTGGAACCCATTTTTCAATGTCCAACTGACAATTCCCAAAAAGAGGGCTCCAGTTTCACCTTGCTGACATTTGACAAGTTTAGATGGACGTGTGACCCTCTATGGAAAAAAACGGGGCACCACACTTGGAAATATTTAATTTTGTAACCTGAAAATCAGCAGATTAAATTAATAATGGATAATAGTGATGCAATTTCACTGGGTTATATCAAAGGTTAAAACACTTCTTAGGTGGTGTCTTCTTAGATTAGTGCATATGAGCCTAAGGTTAATTCTTTTAGCTGTTAAATGCAGCCACAAAATCCTTTGTTTAAATCCACTTTTGTAGCGTGTACTTATCTTAGTGCACTGTGTAAGGAAAAAGGAAAGGTAAGAAATGCCTTAAATACAGTCTTAAAAAGCATTATCTCATGAGGTTTTTGCCCCATGCACATACAAGAGCAACAATGATCTTTACAAAGGTTATAAGACTGACTGAAATGGGGAACCATTAGTAAGAAAGGTTATATGGATTCCCTAAAAATAAGACACAGCCAGCAAATAAAGACCACCCCCAATTTCTTTTACAGAAAAGGATAGAAAACTTGTACAGTCTACTGAACAGTATTTACAAAGTCATTACATTATTGTTTGTCAACAAACCTAGTCTGACTTGATAAGACAACATGATACAGGGGTAGACTAAGCACACACATTTACTAAATTATTGTTCACCTACAGTGCAAAACATCTTTATGTAATTATATTTAATAATAGCCCTATCTAATTTATGGACAACAGGTCCTGCCAACACAGATAGGTGCTTGAAATAATATCAAAAAAGGAAATTGGTAATAGACAGACTGCTCATTTGTATCATATGTTACTGGCTAAATCACACAAACACTTAACAGCTGTAAGGGTATGTAAACTTGAGGTAATCAGCGGGAGATAAAGTGGATTATCAACTTGCCCCCGTAAGATCCTAAAAAATTTTAATAGCCGCAACCTTAGCTCAGAATCCAAGAGGCTTCCATCAAAATTGAGTTTCCATTATTTATGTATGTGCTAAAAACAGATCATTTTGTGTTAATAACTGAAGAGTCTTCTGAAGATCATGAAACCCTTGCTTCTTTGTTCTGACAAGGAAGACCCTCAAGCAAGGTAAAGAGAGGTCCAATTGATGCTCATGCCGTTTCCTCATGTATTACCTGAATATTTTGCAAAAGACATCCACTATGGTGGTAAGACAATAAGCACTCTCTGCATATCTTTGTCAAAATACTAATGATAACAATAATGTGGGGGCAGCGAGCAACAAAGCATTTCCATTACAAGTTCAAGTCAATGTCAGAATACCTGGGGATGGTCTATGCAAGACAGATTATCCCTCATTTTGCTGCCCTCAGGAAAGGCCTTAAATTGAAGATAGTTTTCTCCTCTTTCCTTTGTCTACTGTTGATTGTCCATGCATGTGAAGAGCTTTTCCATTCGCTGCTGCTCTTGACAAAGGCACACCAAGCCTCTGGGATGTTGATGGGCTTAGAAAAAACACAAAATTTTCCCTTAATGACTTAAATCAACCTCTTAAATTGTGATAAAATGCTTCTGTAGTCAAACCAGACCAACAAAACAATATCTGTGACAAAACTATCCTCGCGAGGGAGTATATCTGCTAATGTGCACAAATGTGGTCCCGTAAGTATGGGGCTGTGACTATTGCTTGCTTGACATTCCCAACGTGCTCACTCGTGCTCAACGTTTTGGCTCACCTGTCAATGGGACTGGTAGATGAAAAAATCCACCGGTCAAAATTTTTTACTGGCCAGAATAATAAATTGCCTTTTTGTGTCACACATACATTTGTTTCAGTCCTTTAATAATAATAATAATATAATAATAGATAATAAGGTATGTCGAATACAAACTTAAGGAAGAGGCCAGAGTACAATTTAAAGCAAAATTACATTAATGCTATTAAATGTGCTTAAGACATAACAGTAAATTATTTTCTTAACTTACTGATGCTTATTAATCATTTAACTTACATATCATCACTGCTCACTCTTAACCATGCTTTATAGTTCAACTTAAACCTCCTCATCAGACTGCTCACTTTCTACTATCACCCTCATCAGAACTTCTGGTTCAACATTTTTTATACAGTCTATAAATCATACTCCTTGATCTCTGGGGAGGACCATTAGAAGATCTGACAGTGTATCAGACACTAGACTGGACCAGTAACCACAGTTACTGCTAGACATTCTATCTCAAGTGTTAATGAGGCTGATAACTTACAGTATACCTAAAGGTACAAACTCTTATTTTTTCAGAATTTGTCAAGAAATAAAATAACATCTCTACAGCATGTCAACTTGAAATATATCCAATTTCTGTTCTACCTGAAAAGCCAGCCTGTGTCAAAACTACATGGACAGATGAGGTAGGGACAGGAATGCAATGTCAGATGATCAGCTCCTTTCTCCAGGGATGGGGGTTTGAGATTGAAAGAGAAATGAAATCTCTGAGAGGGATGCTAAACACTTGCCTCGCTAGGATGAGAAAAACTCTAGAGTTGCAAACTAAATGGTCCTGGTGGCTGCTGCATCTGTGCAACGAGCATGCAAGGGGGAGCACAGACAGCACAAGCCACTGTTTTTTCTTAGAGGATGTAGTAGCAGTGCTTGCTGCTTTCACTTGTGCACTGCTTTTCGCTGATAAATAGGGAAAAAGAGCTGCAGAGCCAAAAATTGAAATTATATTGTATGCACTAAAAATAATGGTTTCACATTCTATTAATACTGTATTTAAAGCATATTTAGTCTACTCAGAACAAATGGAGGATACAAACTGCTTACACTTCACTGGATGGATTCTGACATATTAACAATCCTCTCGTTGTGCGAGTGTAGTTTTCTTTTGATGGAAATATTTGTTTTGTCTAATTCACATTGGTTGCTATTTGTTTTACAGCAATGTCAGGAAGCAAGTATAATATTTATATCTACCACATGTTGATTAAATAAATAGGTAAAACGATTGTATTAAATCGAAATAGTTAAATTAGAGATAATTAACATGAAAAGCAACCTGCATTCCCAAGAAATAGCCATGTTGCAAAGCAGATGAAACACT
Organism: Micropterus salmoides; assembly: GCF_014851395.1. NCBI lineage: Eukaryota > Metazoa > Chordata > Actinopteri > Centrarchiformes > Centrarchidae > Micropterus > Micropterus salmoides. The sequence continues at coordinate 15,099,084 of NW_024044348.1, read as the reverse complement.
TATTGCAAAAAGAGACATGATTGAGTTGGACTTCCATAAAATATTATGAATATCTCTGGTCTGCACACACTAAACAATATTAAAACACAAAGTAACTTGGACTTTGAGTAGTTTATTGACAGTACTTCAATACTTTTATTTGAGTAGGTATGTCAAATGGTAACTTTTACATTTACTTGATTATTTTTTAATGGGAGTATTTACACTTTTACTTGATTGAAGATTTTAGGTACCCTAAAACGTCACATGAGTTAAGTCATGTCAACAAACTATGACCATTTCACAATATTAACTATGCGTTTAACATCACTTGACTTACTTTCCAATGGTCAAATCCGAATATAACCAGTTGTCTGTCATACTTTGTCTATTCAAAGCATTTGGTACATAAACGGTTAACAGTTCTTGTTCTCTTCTATGACTCAGATGAGTTTAAGTTTTGATGTCCTCCCCCATCTTATGCCTCACAGTGGTTTGGTCCGCTGCCCACTTTTTTTCAGACCCTCACCGATTGTATTTCTAAAAAGCAACTAGCAACAAATCTAGTGAGTTATTCCAGCCATTTTACAGAAGTCTGTTATATTGTAGTCTAATTTAATCTCTTGCATGCTGCTTAGAGTGATCTCAGTAAGCATCTCTCCTCTCCTCTCACACAGTGCTCTGAAACTTTGCGACAACATGGGGAAAACAGGGAGATGGGATGGTAGGTGAGCAGAAGTAATGAGATTGCCCTACTGGGAGATGTTTTTTTATTGTCCCCACCAACAGTGACATGACACAACAACACAATTTTAAAAGCCAACAGGTAAACAAACAATTATCAATTTCATGTTACTATTACTTATACTACATGAGAATTTGGATTTATTGTAATTTTTTATCTCATGTAAACTCCCTTTTACTCAGCAAAGAAGAAGCTTAAAGTTAAGATTATTATTAATTTTAGTACTTTATTAATAAATTTAATTTTTATTGTTAGTATTTCCATACAGGTCTGAAATACACAAACATGCACAAACAGGACCCATACGGAGACATGTCAGAGGGGGCTGCCACTCAGTGCAGCGCCCCGAGCAGTTAGGGGCTTGCTCAAGGCCTACTTCGGCAGTGCCCAGGAGGTGAACTGGCACCTCTCCAGCTACCAGTCTACACTCCGCGACCCTCCGGTTCCCAGCCTAATCCTTACGGACTGAGCTACTTTGATGGTTCATTTTCTGAGTGTGGCCCAGGTTGGTAGAGGTAGGCACCTCTCATTGTCAAGTTGTGATAGGTTGAAATTCAAAATTAGCTTAGTTATTTTTGTTGCTTGTCTCTGGTGTGATTTACCTTATCTCCAGTTTCCCTGGTTATGTTAGGATCCTACTCCAATAGTCTCCAGCCTGCTCTCGTCTGTTACCTAACAGTGTTCTCCCTGTTGCTTACCACCAGCTGGTGATCACTAAACTCAAGCTTGCACTCTTCAGTTGCCTACAGTCTTTCCCAGCAGTGTGCCCACTCCTCCTAGTCTTTAGCCTCTCCCCCCTGCTGCATGCCGACCTTCTCTTGTTTAGCTCCAGTTACTCATTTCCTCGATCCTCAAAAGTGACTCTGTGCCTGCAACTGAGACCAGTTTCTGAGAGGCCCTTTCACAGCTATATGGAAACACAACATTGTTTTAACTAGAATTTTCCTTACCTTGAAAATCTAGATCATAATTTAAAATTTAAACAACTGCGTAATATATAGATGGGTGACAAATTGAAGGAAAAAGACTTGCAACTTGACTTTGAATTTAACTTCACTTGGACTGGATTTTTATTTTAGGTCAAGCCAAGATGACTTGGGGTTATAACTGCTATAACTTGCTATTCACCATTATTAGCTTAAGTCTATGGCATTTTACACTGCCCTATACAGGATAAGCAGGTATAGTTAATGGATGATATTGTTTATACTTATACATTACATTAAATTGATAGTTTTCTACTTATAGTTTTAATTGACCCTTCGCTAAGCCACGTCCCGAATACACAGCTGGCCAATCACAGCGCACTATGGGAGTCGCTCTGACTCAGACACTTTCATGAATGCGCTCTAATGCAAAAAAAAGGGTAGTTTTCTATCTTTTTTGTCTGTATTTTGTAAGATATGGTCAAACGCTGTTCCTGGGGCACGTAATAGCTATAGTCAATACCCAGAGAGGTTGATAGGAAAAGTGCGGTTTATTCTCTTTCCAAAACCTAAAATAAATCTGGAAAAATGTCGGCTGTGGATTGTTTCTAATGTAATGTTAGTTAGCTAACACTATCTAACTTCATACTGAATGTAACGTAATAAAGCCCTACTCATCTGCTTTTTAATGATTGTAATAATGAATAGAGGACTACCCAGCTTTACAGGAACAGTGTTTCTTCTGCCCTTAATTTTATTGTAGTATGGACACTTTATGTAGTTTTGAGCTAATTTTATTTTGAAATGTGTTTTACTTTGAAAGTCAGTTTTCAGGAAGTGACAGGAAGTCAGCCATTTTGTTTTAGTTCTTAATGAGCCACATGTGGTGAAGTTCGTCCACCAACATCTGCTTTTTGTTTGTGCCAACGACACCACTGTCTTTTACTCCATGAAGACGTGTACTAATTAAAAGGAGCTTGGATGCTACATCCTGACTTGTATTTCAAGTGGAGTTAGGCTACTGCTAAATTGTGTAGCACACACACAAGGAGAGCAGGATATTATTGATCCTTAATATTGTCTTTTTTCGTGAGGGGATGTGGTGGTTCACTTGTACTGTGTGATTGGTAGGCTTTAGCGTCCATCTTTAATTTTTTTCAGGTCTGTTTGAGTCAGTTTGAATACAACGTTCAAATGTAAAATGCAACTGCAAAACTGTCTGCTTCTTTCTGAGATCAGTTTTTCCAAGTGTGGAGGACAACTAGCCAATCAGAAGCAGAGAAGGGCAGGTCGTGAGAAGCTGGTAAACACGGCTTCAATTCAGCTGTATATGTTCCCCTTACCAGCTTAGCAACGTGGACTGGAGCAAGAGTTTCAGAGTGGTGAGTTATTAATTTGTAACAAAAGTATTTTTCATCCATAAAGTTATAACTGAGCTCTGTCTCTACATCACAGTAACAACTTTATGTCCATTGACTGCCTGGAGGGTAGCTAGTGTTTGAAAGGGAGAGGTGGTGTGTGCTGCAGCTCAGTGTCTTTCCACCGGTGTTTTTGAGGGCGTGTCGAACTAGCTGCTTGGCGAGCATTATGACGCACATTTTGTTTTCATCCATGTGTCATCACAGGGACACTGCCAACAAGCCACATTACACAAAATGTTTACAGGTACTGGTACAGAAACCAGTTTGGTCTCTGTAGCTAATTTCCTCGGTTGGTATCTCTACTCCACTACTGCTACCTGTTGTAAGCTCCGTCTTAAACCTGACTCTTATCCAGTTTTAATCCACACTTTTCGTTCCATTTTTTATATCCTTTTATATGTGGGTTAAGGATTTTAGTCATCCGACATGGATTTTAAGCTAGATGACCGTAAAAATGCTATCAACGCTACTGATCACAACAAAGCTCCGGCGACTAACGTTATGCTAGCAGAGATAACTCTGCCCCATGAGGACTGCACACTCCTTAAGAAAGCAAACAAAAAGATTGCTGACCTTATGGAAGACATCTGACGACTTTCAGAGGAACTCAAAGAGAAAGATTCCCTGCTGACTGGCTTTATGGATGTGGCTTCAGTACAAACCAAACAGATTGTTTCTCTTAGCGCAACCGCTAACATCCAGGACACCGTGCTATGGGACCCCTCTGACCTTCCAAGGCTTTCCTCCTGCTCGACTCCGAAGCATCAGTCAACCTGGGCTGAAGTGGTGGTCCATGGCTGCAAGAGAGGCTCGGATGGGGCTGCCTCTCCTCTGCACATCGGCCTCTCCAACCACTATGCAGCCCTGTCTAACGACATCCAGAGGATGCACCTGTGGCTTCGAGTCTCCCTGACACGGATCCCTTTCGGCGGATAGTGCCTGCTGACACTGTTGCATCTCCTCCACCGGCTGCATCTCCTGCACTGGCGTCAAACGGTGATCGGCTGTCATCCCGGTTAAAACCTCTGCTTCCCGACGTAGGATCCTGAAGGAGGCTGTGCTCAGACGCTCCAGAGGACGTCTCAACTGCCTCAATATGATTGTTTTAGTCAACCGAGGGTCAGTGGTCGTGGGCTAGTGAGCGTGTATAGGAAAAAATTTAAATGTCATGAAGTACGCTATGATGAATTTACCTCCTTTGAAGTTCTCACTCTTAAACTTGGAGGGCTGCAACCAATCATATTTGTTATAATTTATCGCCCCCCAAAACCGCCTGGAGGATTTTTATCAGAACTTCCTGAATTTTTATCTACTCTGGGTTTAAATTATGAGAGAATTGTTCTTTGTGGCGATTTTAATATTCATGTTGATGACCCCACCAATGTTAATGCAACTGACTTTTTAAATATGGCCACTTCTTTTAACTTCAAACAACATGTCAAACACCTGTCTGATTCCAACACCAACAATCTGGTTGATCACTTCAATCATATCTGCTCGTCACTAAATATTACTGCTCTAAAGGTTAGGCCTACGTCTAAAGCTAGTAAGCAACCCTGGATAAATGACAGCATTCGCAGCCTAAAAAGGGAATGCAGGAAAGCAGAGCGCAGATAGAAAAAATCCAGTCTCCAAGTCCATTACCTCAGTCTGAAGGATTTATTAATTAACTACAATAACATGGTTAAGGATGCAAGAACACACTATTTTTCTGAACTCATTACTACACATAAACACAATCCCAGGTTTCTGTTTAAGACTGTGGATCAGCTGGTAAACCCAGCCCCTCCTTGTGCCTCAGCTGGAAGTAATGATGCCTGTGAACTGTTTTTATCTTATTTTACCAATAAGGTGGTGTCAATCAGAGCCTCTATTACCCCCGCGGCCTCTTACTCAGAGGTTCCTCACCAACAACAAGAGAGTTTTAACCAGTTTTATCCCATTGACTTGTCTGAGCTTTTAAAAACAGTATCACAAATGAGTGTCCTCCAGCCCACTTGATGTAATATCTACAAAGTTTTTAATGAAAGTAAAGGATTCTGTTGGGCCCCATTTGATCTCTGTTTTTAACAGCTCTGCATGGTTGTGTCCCTGATTATTTTAAAACTGCCTGTGTGAACCCACTTTTAAGGAAACCTGGTTTAGATCCATCGCTCCCACAAAATTTTAGACCAATTTCAAAACTGCCTTTTATTGCAAAGTTTTTAGAAAGAATTGTGTCCAAACAATTGCTCTCTGTACTGGAAAATAACAAATTATTTGAAAAGTTTCAGTCTGGTTTCCGGAAGTACCACAGCACTGAGACTGCCCTGCTTCAAGTCACCAATGACCTTTTAATGTCTGCTGATGAAGGTATGTGCTCAGTCCTGGTACTCCTGGACCTTAGCGCTGCTTTTGACACCATTGATCACAACATCATATTAGACAGACAGAGGCACTGGGTTGGGATCTCTGGTACTGCCCTAGAATGGTTTCCATCCTACCTGTCAAATAGGAAGTTTTGCGTGTCTGTAAACAACTATGTCTCTTCGCTCTGTCCAGTTAAATATGGTGTGCCTCAGGGATCGGTCTTACGGCCCAATTTTGTTTTCCTTGTATCTGCTTCCCCTTGGACATATTATCCATAAACATGGTATTTCTTTTCATATTTATGCTGATGACACACAAATGTACTTGCCCGTCAGATCCACAGACCCTGGAATGCTGAGTTCACTTAACAACTGCCTTTGTGAAGTTAAAAAATGGATGTCAAATAATTTCCTCCAGCTGAACTCAGACATAACAGAAATCCTGGTCATCGGGTCTCAGCAGATGGCAAAGCAAATACTGCCATCTGCTGGTTCCCTAGTAAATCACATTAAGCCTGTTGCAAAGAACCTTGGTGTTTGGTTTGATAGTAATTGAAATTTTGAGCAGCACGCCACAAAGCTTGTTCAATCATGTTTTTATCAATTTAGAAATAAAGCAAAAATTCGATCTATGTTAACTTTTAAGGACACCGAGACCATTTTACACGCCTTCATCTCATCACGCCTGGATTATTGCAACAGCCTTTTCACTTGATTAACCCAAAAATCTACTGATCGACTCCAGACTGTCCAGAACTCAGCTGCCAGGCTTTTAACCAGAACAAAGAAATATGACCACATTACCCCTATTTTAGCTTCATTACACTGGCTCCCAGTATGTTTTAGAATTGACTTTAAAATTTTATTGATCACTTTTAAAGCTCTTCATGGCCTCTCGCCTTGTTATATTTCTGACCTTTTAGTCCCATACACACCAGCATGTACCTTGAGATCCTCAGGCAGAGGTCTGTTGTCTGTTCCAGAGTCTCGAGCCTGCCCGAGGAAATCAGGTCAGCTGAGTCAGTGAACTCTTTTAAGTACCTTCTTAAAACATACTTTTATAGGAGTGCCTTTCCCGATCTTATTTGACTTTATTTTATCCCTTTTATTTTATTCTATTTTACTTATTTTATATTTATCTTAAACGTGTATTTTAGTCTTTTCAATGTTTTCTTGCTTTTATCTTGTATTGTTTTTGTATTATTGTCTTTTGGGTATTATTGTCTTTACACTTGCTAAAGCACTTTGTAACTTGTTTTTGAAAAGTGCTCTACAAATAAAGATTATTATTATTATTATATATACCCAGGGAAAAGGCATTCAACATTATCACATGCAAAAACGAACGTGTTCACAGAAGGAGACAAACACAAATTCACTGAGCTTAGTGTGTGACTGATTAAATGACAGCAGATTGGAGGTCACATCCAAGCACACATTTACCATCAGCCGATCCCCATGCAATCACCCCATGAGAAGACCACACCCACCAAACACACACACTCTATGCTGCGTTCCAAACTGCAACTGCCAAATGTAAACAATAAAAATGGCTGACTGTGACAAACTTGTGTTTCTTTGGCTAGTTTATGCACAGTAAACCCTCAGCAGTACACTTGGTGTTAATTAAAAGGATGGACATTAGAATAAAAAATTAGTGATAAATATATGTTACTCTTAACTGTGTATCCTTCTAGCTACATTAGTTGATAATCCTCAAAAGTCAGCAAAAGTTGTAGGCTATATTTCCAAATGTTTTCAAATTTCTGGGCATTTTTAACATTTTCCTGGATAACTTTTAGGCAGAGAAGATGACTTTGAGAGCTTGTTTAATGTAACCAGCTACCTAATAACAAAATATTTCTACATCAATTTACATGCAGAACAAGTTTTACTATTTTATACAAGTATGTATTATTTTGCACGGTGGTGCAGTGGTTAGCACTGTCGCCTCACAGCAAGAAGATCGTGGGTTGGAACCCCAGTTGCCCCGGCCTTTTTGTGTGGAGTTTGCATGTTCTCCCCGTGTATGCGTGGGTTCTCTCCGGGTGCTCCGGCTTCCTCCCACCATCCAAAGACATGCAGGCTAGGTTAATTGATGTCTCTAAAATTGTCCTTAGGTGTGAATGTGAGTAGTTGTTTGTCTGTGTGTGGCCCTGCGATGGACTGGCGACCTGTCCAGGGGTGTACCCCGCCTTTCGCCTGCTTACATCAGGCGATTGGCTTCAGCCCCCCGCGACCCTGTACGCAGGATAAGCGGTTGACGGTGGATGGATGGATGGATGGACTTTACTTTGTCTTTTAGTTTGTGGTTTACCATTTGCAATGTGTGCTTCCATGGGAGCTGCCATTTTTGTGTAAAGTCATTCGGCTGCTACTCCTTAAAGCGGGGTACATATTTTTTCTCCGAGTTCATAAGTAGGAAATCCGACTTCAAGTGGCGTTCTATTGTACTTTTTTCTAGTTGGAGGTCGGAAATTTCCCAGTTCTGAGTTGCCTGGAACGCATAGACCAGATAGAAGGTAAAATGCCTGTTTTGTCAGTTTATCCTTAGCATGATCCATTTAACTATTCTGTGTAGGACTGGCATTATGTCAAAGTGTTGATTTTTGCCTACAAGAAATTAAATAATGCTACAAAGCAAATGTGGAATGATTTGTTTATATACTAGCCTATAGTGATACACGGCAGCCAGCTAACATTACATTAGCACGGATCTGCTGCTGTTTGCTTCATAATGTTCAGTTAAGATTTTTTGTTTGCTGATACTCAGATTGTCACAGCTTCATCTCCATCTCAGTCGCTGTAACTTACCTGACAGATCACATCATATACAATTATTATGCAACACAACAGTGCAGGACAACAACACACAGTTGAAGACCCATTCACTACAGTAACGTCACTCACTAACATTATGGTCTAACTGTTAAAAAGTGTGGCTACAATCTCATTTGTAATATTCAGTTTAGTTCACTAACCGTTATCATCCAATCCATTTAGCTATGCTGATAGTGCTGAGCCTCCTGTGAAAGTTACACAAATAGTTATTGAAAAGCAGGCCAGCGAGCTGACGCTGACATCATGTCGGCTGAATGTAACATCATGAAATTAGCATGGATTAGTTCAGCACCAAGCTGATAAAAATATTTGTTTTTTTGCATTTCAGGGTTGAAAACCAGTCATGCAGTACTTATATCTACTAAACTTTTCAAGTTCTTCAGGAGTGCAAAACCGAGGTTGAGTCATTTTCCCCCTCCGTTTATCTCAGTTTTCAACATGAAAAAAACAAGTTGAAGTTACAAAATGAATTGATGCCTTTAGTTGAATCATTTGATTTGTTCAATAGTTTCTGTTCAGATTGCAGTTAAAAACCAGTTTACCAACGTAGGGAACATACCATCACCACAGTTTCACCTTTGCAACTGTCTCATAATAGTGTAATCTGTCCAGAGGTGGAGAAAGTAATATGGCCACATATCTCAGGAGGTTTCAAAATACTGTTCCTCTGAAATCCCAGAATTGGACTGATTTCATGGTGCGTCACCCCAGATATGCCAATGGAGCGTGAAATTGAGTCACTCAATGTGGAAAACGAAAAAAAAGATCTTTTCTCTTCCCATTTTCTCTGCAGAGAAGAGCAAAGACTTTTTTTTGCCAGTTTGCTGGCACTGCTTTGGTCTTTAATTTCCAAAGCAATGAAGTGAAACAAACCTGTACATTCTAGACAAAAACAGCCATTTCACACATAAGAAAGTGGATGACATTTTGCAGCTAATCAGCAAGTACATGGAGTGAGAAATGTTGTTATTCATGAAGCATGAGGAAAAAACATGTCTCAGTTGATAGATAAATTTGATCATGCAAGTATGGCTGCAGCAACAGGTTTGATCACAACTGCATTTTGTTACTGCATAATATGTTTTGATGAACCAGATGTTATAATTTCCCTGCAAATGTATATCATGCCAGGTATAGCAGAGTGTATATGATACCACTGGATTTTACTCTGTGCTGTTATGTTACCTCCCACTGTTACCCCCTCAATTTTTTGTTCCCAGAATCCCACAATTCTCATTTCTTTGATGTTCACTTAATTTTCAGCTTTAACATGGGCACAGTGTTTCTAGTGTTTATTTTGTGTGATGCTTCCAGTTCACATCATCCACAACCTGTCAGAAAGTTAGAAAAGTGGAATCATTTTAGCACTCTTTTGGAAAATATTAAATACAGATTTGAGCAGACGTTTGATTTTTGCTTCACTCTTGTCATTTCACACCATTTAATCTGTACTGACTCGTGCAGAGATGATGTATCATTTTACCTGCGAATGTCATAGAGAAAAATATGTCAGATGATGTACAGTTACAAAGTCTGCCCAGGCAGGCTGTTGGTGTGGATGTCTAAACACAGGACTTTCACCCAGGAGACCACAGTTTGTGTGGAAAAAAAGTCAGTGCTGACTTATTTTAACTTACGTACGTAAAGTATGGATGTAATTTAACTAACGTATCTAACGTACTTAACCACACTATGACAAAGTAGTTTTGGTGCCTAAACCTTACCCAAACTGTGACCCCTTCACAATGTTAATCACATATTTATTGGTTTTACATTGACTAGGAAGTTCACGACAAAGGTAACCTGACTGGTCCTAAAACATTAAACGGTGTTAAATGACAATTGAAAAGCTTGAAATGCGTTGACATGACACGCAAATGTCCAGAGAGCTATTTAGACGTCTGCCAACCAGCAACACTTCCTTTTACCTTTATCTCTCAAACTACAGACACTTGTCTATCAAGACACTGAGTCATAAGAAGAAAAAGTACACAATTTACTTTGATTTAACCATTAAAAAATAAATTAATCAATAATTCAGTTTGATTGCAACTCTTCTATTACTATTGTGGTTTTAATGATGTACAAGGTAAATGTAAATAAAAATAGTAATTGTCCAAAATGAGCTTGGTTAATTACATGCATTGTGATGTAAACTGTTTCTGAAATAAGTGGAAAAGTAAATTAAGTTATTTGTATCTAATTTTAAAACAAAAGTATGCCAGAGTTGCAGAGATGATATAAAGCAGTTTACACAGACTGGAGGAGAGAAAAGCCGGCTCTAAGGACCATCTCATCTAACCATCCATTGTCCTTCAGCCTCAGAGAAAACAGATGGTGTTGGTACTTTTGAAGCAGATAAAAAGATCAGAATGACAAATGTATTAGTGAACATATAAAGCAATGGAGCACTAATAATTGTTTATCTGAGCTTATTTTGGTACACATTTTCCTTTAAAAGTGTACCAAAATAAGCTCAGATCTTGTATTTTCAGGGCATGAGACAATGACTTAATTAACAAAATAAACAAGACGGCAAGTACAGATCAGAGAGACAGTAAATGACTCAATAGAGACAAAGAGGCAGAGGAAAATAAGGAATTATTTTTCTCGTGCAGTGGTAGTTTGAGGAACGCATTGTCCTGGGTTGAACCCTGGCCTTGAAAAGTGAGCTACACACCAGTTTTTGGGCCTTTCAAAAGGGTGCCATATTGTACTTAAACAATCCTATGGCCATAATAGTTTACTACACACGCCAATCCACCATTGTAATCTCTACATCCTTATTTTTCACTTTTCTATGTAAGGACATGCCTTATACCAATCTGAACATGAAACTAAGCTGAAATGGGAGGATAGATCCAACGTACACAAGCATTTTGCTGGGTTTACCTCATCTACACAAACCACTGTTTCCAGGACAGTCAAACAGATATCACTGCAGTTTCTAAATTTATCATCCACACTGCCATGATCAATCATGTCAAGGGCTACACGTAGGTCAGTGATGCAGAGAGCTCTAAACAATCTGCATTCATTAGGCACAACCTTGACATGGCCATTTTTGTTCTGTCACTTTTATAAGACTATAACAGTAATTTCCCCACCCATATTTTTCTGTACCACTTTTTGGAGACTACAATATTTTAAATTTAACATTAGCAGTACTTAATTAAGTAATACAGTATGGGCTAAATGGCTGGCATATTTTGTTTTCTGTAGTTTTCCATATTTTTTCTATCAGTAATGAATGAATGAAGTGTTTACTGTATTGCCTTGTCATTTCTTTCGTCATGACTAAGTCAAACTTGACTTACTGCTGAAAACATAGGCCTGCTTTACTGTTGTTTTAGATAAGATATAACTTTATTAACATACATTCTACTGATTACTGACAAACCATTCATAGCATTGAAAACACTAAGTTATATTCAGTTGCTGACCTGTCAATTAATTTGGAAGTGTTAGCAAGTTCTTTGTGCTTTGTTTGGAATTCTGATGGTGTTTCTGCCCATTTATAAAATTTAGATTGCATATTGTAGCCTTGAAGACTATCAGTGTAAAATGCTGCAGCACAAGCTAGTTTCCCCCTCTGCGATAGCAGCAAAAAGTCGGGCCTCAGATATTAGAGAGGCAGAACAGTGAAGGCACATGACACTGCTTTGGAGAAGGACATTTGGTTCCTTTGAGTACAGCGTTGAGTCGTCTTTGTCATCAGGAAGTACTTCTAGAAGTACATTCATTGCTGCTGCCATCTCTCACCTGACAAAAATGGCAGTCTGTACAACATAATTTCTGTGCAATCCCAGCTTGGCAGAGAGAAGAGCCAATGAGGATTAACTGTGGTGACCAAGCTATGGGCAGTACTTGATCAGTATGCCATTAGATAAAAGTGATCCTTGACTTTCATTTTACCAACTGAAGAATAGTGTATGGAGCACTGTTGCTGCTGCTCTTTGAGCACATACAAGCAGATTTTAGTCTGTACAGAGACTGACAAGTCTTATGCACTTACAGCTCTGAATAACAGTAAAAAAAACAAAAAGATTTCTGGAAAAGGTTAGGCAACGGAAACTAAAACAATTGTTAAATCATGTTGACAAACATTCTTGTTCAATCCCAAAGCTTGGTTTTCCCAGTCTCACAATGAAATATCACACATGTTTCATGACCCATAAAATGTGACAGCTATGAGTAAGTAATCTAAAATCTAGGTGAGGATAAACATTTAGATATATGTTGGACAGTGCATGGTAATAACCTTTCACACAGCCTCAACCTTGTTTTTGGCAGTGTTCTCCACCTGTTTTCATGGTTCGTAGAGGTTGTCAGCAGTGTCTAGTCAACATCAAAATGTTTGGGTACAAGGATATAGTTAAAAATGCCAAAATAACAAATGCCTCCTTACCATCCTATCTCACTGCATGCGAGCAGCAAAGCTCACATCGTAAGAGTGTGGTAACACCACATTATGTCTGCCACTGAAACCTCTATCTCTCCGCTCACCGTGGTGACCATCAGAAAAGATACACACAGATGGTCACACAGACAACTTGGCACCTTCTGGCTGAGAAGGAAAAATAAAAATGGAAAAAATATGAACATTTCATTACTGTGTCATTTGGCAAAGGGATGATGATTAAAAAGATAAGTCCCTGTGACTAGTTTGTTTTATGGGGCATGCACAGTTTAGTTCAGGGGTGTCGATTATTGGCAAAACAACATACACATTTCTTTTTTAGCTGCTAGGGCTAAGATAATCACCTATGACTCACTGAACAATGGCAAGCATAGTTCATTAATAAATGTAATTCTTCAATAAGATAATGTTCACTTGATGTTAGGTTGACAAACTGTTACCCTAAGTGTGTTAGCTTAAATTGTTAATGCTAACACTGCGTGTTTCATGAGAGGATTCCAAATTGTTGAAAATATGCCCTTTTACAGCAAAGCAAATTACATTACCATGCTGTCAAGAACAAATAATGCACTTTAACATTCATATTTTAGTTTCTCTGACAGATAGTGTGAAAGGAACATTTAGGCTTACGTAACTCGAGAGATGAAAAGCACTTGACCATGAACCTTCATCTTATGCCAGTGTATTAACTTGACTTTAAACATTATACACAGTCTGTCACTGTTTCATAATAACTATACTGTATAGAAGTTGAGATCTGGTGACAAGGTTGAACATAATGAGATTCGCCTTCTGGATTTATTATAGCTGACATGAGTTTCTTCTCTGGGTGGACACAGTTTGGTGACCTCCACTTATAAATCCACTTTAAATCACTTGAAACCTCAAAGTACCGAACATACATTTTCAACAGGACCGCCTTATTGTCAGACGAATTACGAATAATTGGACACCAAAAAAACAAATCTTCTGTACACAGAAAATGGTTTGTTGTCTTGTTCTTTTCTCAATCTTCTTTACCTGAAGCCCTAATAAACAGTTGCTACATGTTTGAGGTTCATATTCATTATGCATTGATTACTGGAATTTGTGGTAATGAAGTAATTTCTCTGCATCTCTTTTAAAAGAGGGTATTGATTTTCATAAAAATGAATGAGAACCCGATTTAAGTCATGATGGCATCTCTTCTTGTACGGTGTGTTTATTTGATTTACGAGGCTTGCAGCTAATCAAATGACATGCATTTGATAGGAGCAGTTGAAGACTAAATGAAGGCAATGGAGAATAAATAAAGTAGTGTTCCATCACCATTGTCTCTTGGGAAAAGGCATGAAATGGACTGCACTTTTCAACATCTTATCAAAGGTTCTGTAATGGCTTGGAGGAAGTCACAGGCATTTGATGAAGTAAACAAGTGATTCACATGCCTGTTAAAGTTGCTTGTTTAAACGGGCCTGACAATAAAAATTCAAGTTGTTGTGATTCACGAGTGCTTCCTTGTCCTGTTCTTGAATCATGTTGTAGACCAAGCCCAATTACAAAAAATCCATTAAAATACATTTTGGTGATGTATGAAATATGTTTATGGTCAACAAGTAGTGTCAGCAAGTACGATTTCAAAGATAGATGACGAAAGTGTCTTAACCATGACTTGAGCTGTGTTCTAGTCTAAATAATTAAAGGGGCAGTTGTCCTAGTTGACCATTTCTGATATTCTGCTTCCTCGTTTGAATCCTATTTATGTTATCTAAATCTTAGCTCATTTTTTTTTCATGTTTGTGCAGTCGTATTCTGCTTGGTCATGAATTTTGAATTAAATGCTTTTTCTAATCTTTTCAGGTGCCAGTAGATGCTAGTTTAGTTCATTTTGTATTAGCTAGCATTTGGATATAAAAATGTTTTTTTTTCAGTAGGACAAATGATGATTTATACAAAGCCAAGGACGGCACATTTTTATCATGCCTACACCTTGTTTATTCCCTAAAGTTTTCCTGTTGAGGAATGAGGAAAGAAAAACATCAGTGCATACAAAATACTGAAGTACAGCCATGGCAACCCCATATTATCTCCAATGTATCTACAAATTCATTGTGAGTGGCTCTAATCAGTGATTAGCCTTTAGGTAAAAAACCCAGATTTTTCAAGAGCCTTATCAGATGAGGAGAGCTCTTATCTGTGTGACTCTATTGATTGCTCTGTGCTCTAACAGAGGTGTATATGAAATGGCACTCAGGAGCAGGAAGAAGGTGCTTGTATCTACGATCCCCATACCATCATGTCATCAGTGAAGCACTGATGGTTATCAGTTTCTATTTCATACTTTTGTTATAATCCTTCCTCTCTTTGTGCTGCCTACAGGTAGGGAGATCCTTTTCCTTTGAAAATACTTTGAATATGTGGAAAAGGTAAAGATGATATGCAGCAATTTAAGTTTTAACAAGTGAGAATGCTTTGCAGAATGACTCAACTTTTGTGACTTATATCGCCATGCTTAATAAAGAAAATGTCCGTCCCTTTCTAAATTGCAGATGACACATTCATTCTGTGAGTCTTAATCTTATAAGCGTATTACAGAGTATACGCCCGAAGCAATTATGCGTGATGAGAAAAGGATGTCTGTGTTGTGTCTTGTTACATTAGGAATGTAATTCTTCACACAAATCATTTACATGTGACCTAACTGCGACCTATGTATCTCTTTAGTGTTGCTTTCCAAGATTTACTTTCCCCTCATGCCACGACACCTCGCTAAACTTATTATACATCTTTCACTCTTCAGACAGAAGTTTAGAAAAGTTCATTTGGGAGACGGAGACACACAAAGTAAAGTATTAGGAATGAGTTTGTTAATGATGACATGGAGGTGCACAAAGAAAACAATCCAGAATTATAATAGAAACTCTTGGGACTGACATTTCTGGCAATCACACTCTGTATTCTGAAAATATAGTACATCACATAGTACAACACACATCCCCAAAGGGAGCAGACTGTATTTTCAAACTGAAGGGCTCATGCAAAAAATGTGTATTTTTCTGCTGGGGTAAGTAACATTTTAAACTGGTATTGCAGTTTGATAGGTCATTTTCTTATGTGCAATATGTATGTACCTCTGACAATCCATCCGGTAAATACAAGAACTGCAGTACTTTTGTGATCAGAATTATTTTCTTTTTCTATTCTTAAAATGAGCCTACTTCACAAGAATTAGTCAAATGAGGTTGCTTACTAAATCCTTGTGTAACCTACTTCCACTTCAATCGGTCAAGAAGTACATTTATTTCACCTGAAGAGAGCATGATGCCAATGTTCACAGAGGCTTCTGCCCATCTTCTTTTGTCTTAATATTGTCAAGACTATTGTTGACTGGGTGCTATCTTCCAGCTTCCACAATCCAGCAGAGGTTCACTTAACCTCTTGAGGGATTCAGTGTGGATCATCCCTTGTCACAGTTGTATAATATAGGCCAGGATTAGGAACTTAAAATAATGAGCAGAAAAAGCAGTTGGGGCGGTGGGAAGGAGACACTTTTGAGGTAAAACTCTAAGAAGACAATTATAGCCTGACATCTCTGAATTGTTTATCAGAGTGGCTTGAGATTTTGAACGCAGCAGAGCAGATCAAAACAATTATTTCCTCAGTCATGCCACACTTGACATGACAATGCAGAAAGCCATAATCATTTCAGTCCTTAGCCACCATAATTAATAATAGTCCCTTTAAAACACACGCTTAGGAGTACTCTGCCCCACAGGGGACAGGCATATTTAATTATTCTTCTTAATTAGTGGTCTGAAAGTGTATCTGATTAAGCTGTAAGATGGGTCTTTGACTAATTCAATTTGGACTGTAGTCTGCAGTAGTTTGAGTGCATTTGGCCACTGACTGAACAGTTCCTGCTGTGCACCAAAGGATAAAACACTCAGGCCAATAGGTCTTACCTGTGAGATACAAACTAGTTGATCAGCATGATGACCATGTTTCCCACACTGCAGTCGGTCAGCGAAATTGCATTTTGCTGTTTCTCGGATACAGCATCAGATATTAGCTTATTTAGTGAGTGTCTACACTGAGCTTGATTTAGACCTCCAATGACCACCTACTGTCACACAATATGTTGCAGTTTGATTATTTGATTATTATTTGAAATACCCTTTAATTTGAATTAAACCAAGCGTACTTCATCACTTTGAAATTTTGATAATAACCAGGTTCAGCTAGAAATAGCCCTTTGATTAGAATTTTAAGGCCTCGATAAAAGGAGGGCATTAAGGAATAATATATATTTTTCTACATGTCCCTTTAAGTCATCATTTATGTTTTTAATATCCTTGTATAGATGCTGCTCCTTTATGTTGAAACCGGACTGTTGATACTAACAGATCCTCCGAATTAACTGTTAAGTGTTTTCTGATCTGACGCATATATCAACAAGATATTGTATGTCTGTGTCTCCAAAACCATTACAAATCACCGTTGACAAGTAAATCAACAGTAAAAAACTACACTTTGTAAAAGGTTTGGTTAAGTTTAAGGAAAACCATGATTTAGTTTAAAATTACTCCTTCCCAGCTGTAGGTACCCCTCTAGCACAATGTTTTGATGTGCTGTCAGTGTCACATGACATAGTGTAGAGAGTAGAATAAATCCACTTAGGGAGGAGGTTAGGGTGGCTGGATGTCTCAAACACAAGACTTTCACCCAAAAGACCACTATTTGTTTCCCATGTGAAACCAACAATCACTGTTGAATTATTTTCTAACTGCCTAAACCTAACCAAACTATGACCATTTCACAACATTAACCACAAGTTTTATTTTGGAAGTCTAACCAGAGTAGGGTGTCCACAGTCTGAAGCATAGGGCCACCAACCAAGCTATTGTAGGCTATTTGATGAGTTGTGAGTGATAACCTGTTGTTGACACAGTGACGATCACAAGTTTAGCTGAGAATAGAACCTCCATGCTGCAAATGAAGATTCCACTTTCAAAAAGGAGCACCATGTGTGTCAAACACTGCCATTGTCCAGGTTTCCTAAAAAAACTATCAAATGGATCAGATAATTTCTGTTCATTTTATAGCTATATGCTAAATATGTGTACATGAATCCCTGTGTGCATGTGTGTGCGTGTTGGGGTGTTATAGAACAGGTCAAACCTCTTTCAGTCAAACTCAACTCTCAAATATGCAATTAAGTAAGATACCTGCCAATGTATTTGATGTTCAGGTCTGAAAAATTCAGCTTCATTCAAGCAGATACAATAGCTTTAGAGGCTTACACTTGACAGGATATCAATATGTTCCTTATGTGTTCATTTGATGAGTGAGAATCTTTGGCTTCTCTTATCATCCTCATATTTTCTAAAGCATTGTTGATTTTTGCTTACATAATCAACAATAAAAGATAACACATATTGTGCATATTATTTGGATGCTGTTCAAACTTCTAGGCCTTTTCCCCACCATTGCTTTTATTTACCTTTGTGAATATCTGTGACCACTGGAGTGTCAGGGCCTCTATTAACAATGAATATACAAAAATGAAAAGAGACAATAAGGAAAGGCTCTTTCATGAAAGATGATATCAACAGAGGCAGGGTTCATGAGAGTGCTTGACTGTAATGGAGATAGACTGCAGATAGCTTCAGGGGGATGTGATTTTATTGAAGCCATTGTGACACTCCAATATCGCCTCTTCTTAGATATGAATTATTGCACCTTTGAGAGAACTGGATTAGAAACATTAAAATCTAGATGACAGCTTTAGCACCCAAAAACAGTTGCATATATCCACATGTTGTATAAGGAGTCTGTGACCTTATTTAAATTATCTAATTTTTGTTCTTTTCCACCCCCTAAATAAATCGCTGAACATGTGCCAGTGTCTTTGGGTGTGTGTTGGTTGCTTTCTCCCGTCATTGCTAATTAATTAGATTGCTGGCAAAGGGCCAGTCATGCTCATTTGCCCTGTGATCTTCCAGACAGACACCATTTAGAGCCAAACGCTCTTTTACCCTCTATTCATTTATGCGCTGAAATTCAACCATACCTCAGCTGCTGTACACGGTCACAGAGGTCAAAGGTTATAGACTCAGTGATAGGTTAAGCTCGCCAACTTTCAGTGTGGCATGTGCAGATAGGACAGACAGAAAGGAAGCTGTGGAATGAATGTAGAAATAGACCGTGTGGCAGTGTGGAAAGCAGCAAGGTCAAGTGTTGTTGCCTGCCCTGTCCTTGTCAACACCTTTTTTTAAGAAAAAAGAAAGGCTGGTTTAAATTCATGTCATGTTTGTTCTTATCGACTGTGTTTCTGCGCAGTAAGCTGCGCATGGAGTCATGAATATATAACTTAGCATTTAGCATGTGTGTTGACAAGTGATAGACACAGTGACCAACAGCATAATAACTAAGGTCACCAATTTGGGACAACTAGCAGCCTACATTTCAATAGCAATGGGTTAAAACAAGAATCTGCAGGGTATTTTATTTTAGCTGGAATCTCTTATTATACATTTGGAAATATAATATATCTATGTATACACATACTATAGAAAAAAATAATGGTCCATCTTGCAGATGAAGAAAACATCTTAATGATCTCTTCGCCGTCTGGCTTGACCACGAACTTTGCCGTGTTGGGTTCAGAGTCCATGAAGATGACTA
Organism: Micropterus salmoides; assembly: GCF_014851395.1. Lineage (NCBI taxonomy): Eukaryota > Metazoa > Chordata > Actinopteri > Centrarchiformes > Centrarchidae > Micropterus > Micropterus salmoides. Next base: position 15,079,741 of record NW_024044348.1, on the reverse strand, counting down.
TATTTCTGTAGGTTACTTTGGATTTTCGCCAAAGCTATGTCAGTTAATCTTAACTCCTCTTCACAAGACAAAACATTTTTTCCTGTCTATAAATATTGCAGACCATGAACTGTATCGCAACTCTGTGCCCTGTAAAGAGTTAGTAGAACAAGAATTATAGAATGGGGAAAAAAGTTATTGTTTTAAATAACCTTAGGGATTTTTTCCAAAATTTTAACAATCAATCTAAATCTGTTCCAGAAACTAAGTTAAATGCTACTCCGTATTTCAATCAGGGCAGACTTTGTATCTTTGAACAATAATAATTTATTGAAATGTGTAAAATGAATATGAGAAATGTGAAAAGAAAAGAATTAGACAACATAATGATGATGTGGTATTTAAAGCTGCGGTTAAGCCATAGAGATATATAGGTATAAATGTGATAAAACTTTGTGTAAACTAAAGGGTGGATACCCCATTTTAGCTGTTAAAGGGCAGGAAGAGAGACAGACTATATGAAGGAGAGAGAGAGTTGTGAATGAATGAAGCATAAAGATAGTCCAACTGATTGAACATACGCTGAGCTTCATTAGGGCTCATATATTGCAGAATCAGGTTTCATATTAACTACTTTCCATTTTTATTTCACCATTTTTCAATCTGTCCTGTGATACACCACAAACTGTGTGATATTCTTTACATCAGAGTGTAAAGGCTTGACTTCATGCTGTACACTCCCAATTAATTGTAATGGGCCAGGAGGATTGCTTGCCATTTCCATAAAAGAAATGAAAGAGCACTGGGATTTTACAATTCTAGCTTTCAAAGTTTAATGTTTGTAATGCTCACTCGGTGTGACCTTGGCTTTTCCTTGCCTTTTCATGGCCAACCTGGACAGAGGAAATACAAAGAATGAAACAGAAGAGATCCGTTGAGGACTCTACGACAGTCACACTCTTTATCTTTCACTCATCTGTCACTGACTGTTTCTCCTCCACCTCACTGGCAAAGCAAAACACGGCCTGTGGTTCTCCATTCCCTCGGCAGGGGCCCTTGCTGACCCCCCAGCAGTAATTTTAGACTTCATGTCGGCTGTGCCAGAGAGCCAGCCCCAGCTAATTCAAGGTCATTCTAGTTTTTATTATTTTATTTTGGAGAATAGAAGTCAACCTGTTCTCAGGCACTGTGCCATGTTAGAGACAGCTGAACCATTGCATTGTATTTCTGTAATAATTTTGCCAGTGTCTGTAGCAGTCTGTTATCCATATGTCTATTTCTCTGTTCTGGTTTAATATAATATTTGAGTGTTAATTTCACGAGGTGCACTTGTTTTTCAACTGAATTAATGATGCCAAAAGTCCCCTTAGTGCTCATTACAGGATAATATTTACACAAATTTTAACTACAAAGTGGGAGGACTAAAGCTCCTTGTGGCAAAAGCTGCCTCAGGGAGCTATGAGACAGGCATGCATGACACGTGAGCAGTTGGACACTACTTGCTCCCCTGCTGATGAGCGAAATGCTGGTCCCTTTTGAGACTGAATAATAAAGTAAAAGCAGGTCTGACTACAAGCAGGGGAGTTGGGCTTGCAACAGTAGTGCCAGTTATCTGTCATATTCTTGTACGCAGTCATGTTCGACATTAACAGTAAATGTTGAAGAGATGTCAGATGCCTCTCATTGTCATGCTGTGTCAGAAAAGTTAAAGTGTGACCATGAAATGTGTTTGGACAGCTTTGGTGTCGCTACCCATTCCAGGGGACATCATCCTTCTACAGACAGTGCGGTCAGAGTTTTTTTTTGTAAGGACTGACATCTACATAGAACCAAAACAGTGGTTAAGAGCGACAGCTCACTTTTTTACACTAATACTTGCCACTGGCCACTGTGAATATCTTGGTCTTGATCCAATGGAGAAAACCAAAGAAGCACTTTACAAATGAAATAAAGTTCTGTAGACTGCAATGACAGCATTATTTTCCCATACTACACCAGTGCTAAATCAATTAAAACTAGAAAACTTTTTACTTATTACATTTGTTTTGATATCATATATACTTTAAATGTAACATTTATTAAAGATTAATCCTGTTTGACAGCTTATGACTTTTATTTTTGCTAACACTCTTAGTGGAACAACATTTCTATTAAGTTATTCCCTTGTGGTGCTGTAGAGGCAGCCTGCTTTTATTGGTATAAAATAAAAACGTTGTTTCTGAATGACTGATGCAGGCTCGTGGCTCTTGGAAAGCCGAGCACTGTTTAACTTCCCTCACAACTTTCGGAGATCGATTTCCTCCTCCTCACTTCCACACGATCACATCATTAGATTTGCCTGGTTAGGTGACACCTACACATCTGACGGGTGATGGATGTTTTATATATAGAGACCAAATGAAACCACCCCCCACCACCACTTCCACACCTTCCTGTCATACACACACACACACACACACACAAATCTGATGTTCCTCCTATCATCTTCTATCAGAGAGGCAAGATAACCTCAGAGCCAATGACAAAGTTTGACAAATGGCTTGTCTCCAAGCACCTGCGAGAAGATGGAACTGACAGACTCCTTCACCTTTCCTCTTCCTCCAAGCCTTGGGCTGTGCCAAGCAGGCATAAGTGATATACTGTAGGACATGGCTGGGTGTAAGTCATGCTCCTTCCGTTTCTTCCAGATTGTGGGGGTCTCCATCTATCATTGTCAGTCACCTCTCTCTCTTTGCCTCTGTCCGTCTTACCCGCTCTTGTCTTTCCTATGAGCCTTGTCTCTTTACTCATTCACCCAAAGGTCACTCTTCCGTTTTTCCATCCCCAATGTTTCCTCTCTCTGCCACTGGAGCAGTCTGCAGATATCTATAGCACCGTGCAGATGGTTGGTAATCTGGCCTGAGGTCATTATGAATCCTAGCCAGGGCCCTGACCGAGGGCTACTCTCCCCTTCTGTCAGTCCATCACCATAAATGTGGCCTAAAATGAGCCATTCATCTAAATTTCCAGACATTTGGCTTTTCTTGGCAAATGTAGCTCAGCTATTTTTCCTGGAGAATCTGAATCCATGCGCTTTATTTAAGCAGACAAAGATGGATATGTGCTTGAGTTGTGGACAAACTGCATGCATGCACACCGACTCTCCCATATATACTAGTATTACCCCACCAGTACCATTTTGTGAGCTAGCTTATCATAAGGTGCAGTACTGAAACACTGAACATTAAAGATTTTACATGCCACCTGGCCAAACTGTTAAAAAGACAGAAACTACATATTATTCTGATATATGGCGTAATAAGAAGTACCACCGAGCCTAATGTAACATTCAAAGTCATGTAAATAATTAAATTTAATTTTTAAAACGTCAGATGGGAATCTTATAATTCCTAGCTCATGATTTTCCATGAGTCCTCGCCCCTGGTCCCTTCCCCCCCACCACTGTCACTGACACTGTATCTGATTTTCATAATCTCAGCACCCTCCATGCATCATTCACGCTGTTGCCTCCTGTTTCATCTCTTCCCCTCATTATCCTGCCATGTGCCAAGTCCCTCCACCAACCCCAGCCTCTCACCTGACAGCCTCCGGTAGTCTCCGCCCTCCTTCCTCTCAATGTTCATCACCATGTGACATCACTGACCTTCACCGGACGTCGTTTCCATTAGTTTGACAAATCTGGTGCATCAAAGCAGCTTTGTTGACATACAGGTGTAGAATCACTGCTGAATGGAATTCTCATAATGAAAACGACGAAGGAAGTGATGGCGTTTGTTAGGAGTTGGCATTTACAGATAGGTTCAGTCAAGGGCTGCTTTTAACACAGTCTTACAGGTGCAAGACCATGTTTCGGACATCGGACGAAAGGCGGGGTACACCATGGACAGGTCGAAAACACAAACAACCACAAAAACATATTGACAGTTGATGTTTTGCAGATAGACTGTACATACAACATGAACATTTTGTTGGCAGTAAAATGTTTCATCGTGAGGTCAATAATGGGATTGAATTTCCTCTGAATTTTGTTTTGTATGGATGTGTTTCATAGGAGACACAGTTGGGTTTAGTTTGCGTCTAGGGTGTGTGTGTGTGTGTGTGTGTGTGTGTGTGTGTGTGTCAGTTACTTTACTTACAGAAAGATACGCTGGTGTGATCTTTGGAGGCAGCAGTGACTCCATCATTGCCAATGTGGATGAGAGAGAATCTATGACTGCCCAAGGAAATGGTATAGCCACATGAACAGATGACCCAGTGATAAGACACTTTAATTTGTATTTCTTCGTGTGTGTATGTGTGTGCGTGTGTGTATATGTATGAAGCTGCATGTTTTAATGGGACTATGACACAAAATTTTATTTAGTGTCTCACAGTTTGCTGCTGTTGCGAAATCACACATTTTAATCCTGCCTTGGCTCTGAGTCATTTCTATTCTACCAGTTCTCTTTAAATGCCCAGAAATCTAATTCAGATGCCTTTAACAACTCTAATACATTAATGTGTTATAGCCACAATGCAGAGGTAAGAAAATAGAAAGTAAAATACAGATTTTGCTATGCAAGTTTCACACTGTGTCTCTGACCTTTGTGAAACCATAGATTCTTCCTTACGCTGACTAATCTGAAATAAAGGAAAGCTCTGAGCCATTAAAAAAAAATACTGTATGTGTTTGGGTGTGTGTCAGAGAGATTGCGAAAGAGTGTTGTTTTTGTTTGTTTTTTTTAACAGTTTTTTTACTTTGAGTCTTCAAGGCACTGTGATTGCAAGGTTCATCTCACAAGTGTCTCACAGTATGTCCTTTTTTAAGTTACTGAAGAAGCCTTTCACATGATGATGAGTCCACAAACCGCAAAGGGCAAGGTTGTGACTTTTGTATCCCATTGCCTATCTTTCCTTCGAGCATGCACTTGATCTTAACGCAGAAAGACAGTGCAAACTGCTTCCATCAGATTCGAGCCAGGATGTGCAAGCAAGCCTGCCCTTCCTATGCTGTTATGAAGCATGGAACTTGATTTTTTGTGGAGTGTGCACTCAGACCACAGCCTCCACAACACATTCCAAATCTACTCTTGGGTTTCTTGAAGGACAAGCCACATTTGCTCTTTGGCAATAGATATGCTTTTCAAAACAGCAGTCAGTGGAACAACAGTGAAGTACGCCCTTTCCATGACAGAACCCTCATCCATCATGAGGACAAGCATCCCAAGTTTATTTCCACTCCAATTCTTAGATTTACGTGAGAAGATTGCACCTTGAAGTGAGTGAATACCCTGTTATAAACCTTTAAAAACTACATTGATTTTATGTTCTTTTAAATTTTTAGACACAAGCTATCAGCGTGTGATTCATTTAATTTATATTGTACACTTTTATTGACAGATCTGACCATAACAGTGATGAAACATTTTCTTTAGACAGGTATCTGAAGATTTGTTTCATTTTTCAGTCATCGGGGAGTTGGCTGGATGAGTGTATGTGAATCTGGGTGCAGATGTATATATTCTCCTCTGCACTGACCATGATATCAGTAGAAATACAGAAGGATGTTATTTTTTACAAAGGTCCGATCTTCGGGCTGCATGGCATCCATAGGAGTGCATACATGTACATCATTATCATCACCATCACACCCAGTTTTTTGTATGCTTTACAGCCTTGAAGCAACTGTGTATATCGAGTGTGTGTTGCTGATAGATGACAGCCAGGCTGAGAATGGCGATGATGTTTTGTTTATGGCATAATGCAGAGCAAGGTATCAGCAAATACAAGGGACCTGTCATTATCTAAAACACCACATTTCCCCTGAGGTAAAGATACAGCACACTTGCAGACATGGTTTCTGTCTCTCTCTCTCTCTTTCTCTCTCTCTCTCTCACTGTCTTTCCCTCTCTTACTCTCTCACACACAGTAATTCATTTTGCAGACACAGTGATGCATTATTTGTTTAGCTATGCTATGCTCTGAACTGAATGAACAGTGCATTTCAGATCTCCAGGGACTTTGTTTGTTATCTGTGTACGTTGTCAGAGGTATGCGCGCGTGAGGCTATTAAATTGTTCAAAGGTTGTATGTGAGTGTGTATTTCTGTACAAGCGTGCATTGTCATGTGTATCTAGATATACATGCATTCTATAATGTATATTTTTCACTCAGTCTTTTGCAGTCATTTCAACAGCAAGGTAAGCAATCTACTCAATGATTAACTGTGTGGAGTTTTGGCTAAAATATGGACTCTAGTCTAGACATGACAGCGGGAAAATAGGTCCCACTCAGAATGTTTAAAAACAAAATGTGACATGTCACATTAGGGGGATTGTTAAAGGTTCACAGAGCAGCTATTTTCTGTGCTGGCTGTAATGTGGTTCTATTTAGGATGCTGTTTTTCTTTCCCCCCTTTATTCCCTTCGCCTCTCTCCCTCTGTGATCCATATCATTGTTCCCCGGAGAGGGAAGAAAGGTGACAAACAAACCCATTCATCATCAGCAGGTTCTCCTGGCTAAACTGTTATTCGAGCTGAACTCTCTAAACTTTTCCCAGTGGCCTATTGTTTACGGCTGCATCCTCTAAATTTACACCCACTGTTTGTTTTATGAAGTGTCCATGGAGGGTAAGAAAGGTAGATAGAGGCCTGATGTCAGCATATTTCCCTGTCCTGCATCTATACTGTTATGTATGGTTGAACAGGGCCTCTGTTTGGGCTCTCCTCCATTTTTTACATAGCTCTATTGTTTTATACCACCTTGTTTTAGAAATACAGCATCATCATATTACTAAACTCTCTGAGGAGGGCTTATTGTAAATGATTGGAGGTTATTCACAGGACCAAAAGGGAGGGAGGGGAGCTGGATGATTTGGAGGCAGGAGTGAGAGAAGAAATGCAGGAACCTTACACTATATTGGCTTTAGAGGTGAACAGCGGCATTATATGAACATTGCCTATTTTCATCTTCTGCATTCAGTGTAATGAACTCAAGCTGCTGGATAACAGCCTCAATTTAGAGTGAGTTCATTATCTGTAATTGTTCCTTTTATTTGTTGAGCTTTTGTTTCTTAGACACACTAAAAGCAAATGCAGACCATTTTGAATAGTCTGTATTCCACAAACATTCAACTCACAGCGCGACATCAGCATTAGCGGCCATAGTTGTTTACTGAAAAGTCATGCAGGGATGTTGCAGAGTCTGAATTTTAGTCAATAAACCCAGGCACACTGACAATAAAGCAGGCTTGTCTGTTTTTAACGTACACTCAAACAATACACATTATCACCAAAGCCATTATCTGCGAGTCCTTTTTTAATCAAAGTCCAAATTGTCATTGTGACAAATTGAATTAATTCCAATTTTGCTCCCTCTGAGTGACAAGATTCCATTATGCTCACGGGCAGGCTGTCTGGAAATTCTATCATGACCTGATGTCTCTGTGTATATCTCCAAAGAACCCTTTGAAACATAGGCAGTGGTATGACTGAATGATTCATTGCAGTGGAGGAAAAAATTGCAGGATTGTTAATATTATCTCCATCATTCCAAAACCCTATTAAATAAAGGGTTAATTATTTTGCATTTGCCACATCATCATGTATTGCACTGTTTTGAAATGGACTGACATGTATACTTGCATGTTTAAATATATTTGTACATTGGGTTATTATTGCATTTTCACACTGTAAGACAATAATAAAAAAACATGGATATAAATAATGGTGGATATGAAAAATAAATCAACTCCCTTTCTTGAGCTGACCTTTGTGTGTGAAGCTGGATAAGGGTGGGTGGAAATCTATCATAGGTCTGTGTAGTATTTGCTAAAGATTTGTATCAACTTTTTCATTCCTTTCCTTCTCACTATTACCAGCTGCCTTTTTAAGACACATAGTGCTGGATCATTGACTGACCTTATCCAGCAGGCTATTGCAGAGCAAAGATATCTAAAGACTGTTTATGAATTAAATAATTATTTCTTTGTGTCTGTCTTTCATTCTTTCTTTCTTTTCTTCAAACCATCGATGCACTTCATACCACTGGAGGAACAGGCCAGACGAGCTCTAAAATGATCCATCATTGTAAATCTGCCAGCTGCTGTTACAATAAGTGCGCTTGGTACCTGTTTATGATGTCTCTCCAGATGTCTGTCAGACACAGCAGGCATGCGGTGCATTCACAAATCTTCAACATCTTAGTTACAACAAATTAAATAATTATTTGGTAAGCATCCTATTAAAAGCGTGCCCCAAATCTCTATAAATGCTTAAATTATAGATTAAATTGTTCTTTCACTTTATTTTCAAAACCCCTGAAACTTGTTTGCATAGGTAACATGCTGGGTTGTCAACCCTACCCCCATTCACTGCCGTGAGGCTGTTAACTGTAGTGATGTAGTGCCTGTCTTTGAAAAGGCTGTTCTGCATACACAATTGCTTTGCTGGACATATACCTTGTGGCAAGCGTTCTGCTGATGTAGTAGTATTGCAGACAGATGTGGGGGTTACTCTACTCAAACAGGGTCAACATCTCCCCTGTGGTGCTTTAGTGTCCAGCTACCAACTGGGAACCGAAAGAGAGAGAAGAATACAATGGTGTGTGTGTGAATAAGGGGAACACATTATAAGGAAGCCTTGTCGACATGGCTCTTTAAAAATTAGTACTCATTACTGGACATACAGTATTTGCAACTAATAACTGTACATATTTGTCACAGTACAACATTTTGTATACAGTATTAAAAGATTTAAATTGTATTGTGCTTATTCCTCGTGTGTGAGTGTCACTTGGTGTTGTGGGACCCTGACCTTTTGCTGACAGCGTAAGAGAAAAACATGTGTAGTCCCCAGCTGCTTCAACACAGTGATGTCCAAAGGCCTACGCGAGGGTGGGCCAGCCTTTGGGAACCAGCAGGGGGCAGGACAAGGGGGTCCAGATGTGTAAATGCCCTAGAGTGATGCGTCAACAATGGCCTTGGATGACATGACCTACCCTAGGGGCGGGACAATAGTTTGGTACAGTCCAGGGAGTGCACTGGTGGTTTTGGATGTGTGTGTTACTGTGTGGAGAAGAGTAGTAACTTATGAGACAAATAAAAGCCTAATAGCACAAATGATTTCTCCAATGCAGAAATCCTGAAATGAGACAAGGTTGTCTCAAGATGTGTATGGGTGAGACAGAATATCACATAAGTGTGGGTTCAAGACAAAAGTTCATCAGCATGAAATACTGTGAAATGAGTGAGTACTCATTTGACTATTTTGAGTCTACTGTACCTTATGAACTACAGCGCACAGGATGCCATTAGAGAAGGAGATTGCTTTTTAAGTGCTATCAGTACAGAGTACACTGTTTAATCTTAGGAGATTTATGAAAGGCAATCACCCAAGTAAAAATTGTAGTTGCCATTTATCAGACAGAATGGAAATTACAGCCATAATTTTCACAACCGGACACAGATGAGACCTTATAACCACATAAACCCCCCTCGAGGTCCCTGGACTCGTTTTTAATGTTCGTTCTCTGTGCTTGTGTGACCTGGAGGACTGACTGGCTGACTGGCTATCCACATCCCCCCCTCTAGGTCTGCTCATTTCTCAGCCCCCCCACCCAGAGTGTCACATTGTGAGAGGGATTAGTTTATGAACAGGAAGAAAGGCTGTCTGGGCTGCTGTGATTGAATCAGGAGAGAGATGGCATGGCTGGTCATTTGTCCTCTACCTGTTTTGTTTTTTTAACAACTGACAATTGCAAAACATAACAAATGCTGAATATTTGTTGTTTGTCAATCTCATTATGCCTCGCTGGAGTGCCATCAGAAAGTCTTAAAATGGAGGATGAAAGGCTACCTCTGCCTGAGTCAAGTACAGTATACTGCACTCAGTGCCTATTGTTAGTGTTTTAGGAGGATAAGATAAGAATGATAAAGAGTGAGGACGCTAGGTTTGGGGTTCATGCCTCTATCCCCACCTTCCTGAAAGCCTTGGTGCATTTGAGCCCCCTCCCTGATGAATAACCATGTCACACAAAAATGGATGTTTCAAGTAAAAGCACCCTGAAAATACAGTTTAGAACAGCACAGCAGATGAAATAGACTGTAAAATGGACCATCCATCATATTGTCTAACAAAAAGTGACGCATGTGGAAGGGGTTTAAGGCACTTTTCATTAGGCTTCTGCAGCACTGGCTATCCAGATCACACGACTAAATAATGACCCCTGCACTAAAAGTGTTTTCCAATGAATAGGAGACAGGAGACATACTGTACTCCATACTCTCTCCATCTTACACTATCGCACTCTCTCTCTCTCCCTGCAGGAAATAAAATGTCATCTATTTTCTCTCTGCCTGTCTGCCTGTTCTTTATATAAATCCCTGCTCTCTGGCCGAAGACAGTGAATGATATAGATTGTTCTTGGAAATGTACAACAGCACGGCCCTGGAACAGAATTTCCACAATAAGTGTCCTTGACTTGAAATGTATTGAGACTGGTTGGTTCAGAAGATAAAATTATTTTAGGGGTCTGGCAAAGTTCCTATGAAAGGAATACAGTTGATACATCCCCTAGTACACTGCTGGCATCTGAGTTGATGAATGCATTGATTTGCATGTGTGCTGCTGATATATTATGATTGAAGTGACAGAGGATTAACCACCATATGCAAAATCTTTGAAGAGCTGGGTGTGAATGAATTGCAGTTTTTAGTTAAATGAATAACTTTACCTGAGGTCTAGAAACAAGACAGGTGGTTAATATAAGCAGGTGACACACCATATATGGATAAACCTCAGTTGACAGCTTTAACAGCTCCTCTTTTTTCACACTTAAGATGTTCAGTGAATAATTAAAGATAACCTTTTACCTCTCTTGCATGAATTAGCCACGAAAAGGCATAATTAGTTTAAAACGCCTGCATTTCTCTGAGCTCTACCTTTTTGTTTTTGAAGTTCATTCATTCTAAATTCCCTTTAAAATTTAAACACTATAGAGATTAATAAGTAATATAATTGGGGGTTTGTGGATTTTAGGTAATGCCTTCAAGAGTACCTATCTGCAGACACAGTATGATGAGTTGACAGGAAGTCACGTGACCTCAGGAGCTGAAGTTGGTCTGCATTGCACATGTGCGTAGTTTACTTAGGCTTTCAGCTACTTCTATTTCTTTAGGATAGGATACAATTAGCAAAATTATGATTATTTAACTAAATATTTATTCTGACCAACATTTTAAAATTGTTAATTTATTTTTCCCCCACTGCAAGGTCATAAAACTTTCATTTCTGTGAAACAAGACCTTGTGGTTGTCAAAGACCAGTAGAAAATTCTTCAGTCATTGATTTATGAAATAGAATAGACTAATTACATACTGGATAAATGAACCATGGAAGAAGCGGAACATTTGCATTTAGCTATGAAAAGAGAAAAGTGTGTGTGTGTGTCTGTGGGAGTGTGAGGGAATATGCATGCTACTTCTTGCATCCACTTCGTCTTACCCTGATCCATTTCAGGTCCATTGTATTGTCAGTTTGATTTATGTGGCGCCACACTTGCATCTCCCTACAATGTCAACCCTATGAAAAATATATGCAGCTGTTCATATAATGTGTGATGATATCAATGCTCTGATGAATGCCTTCAGTTCGATCTCCCTAAATAAGATGACTCTCATCCAACCCATAGCGCCAGCCATTAGCAAGCCACGTGGCATGCCTGGAATGTTAATAGTATTAGCATTAGCATTTCATTCAGGTTCTACCTGTCTAGTATTAATGCTTTGATCTGCGCACACAGAGAATAGATACTAGGCCTCTAACAAGGGCTAACACATGTCTTTGCTCCTTTTGGCACTAAGTAGAACAAGAAAGGAGGACAAGAGGAAATGTGTACAGTTAAAATTAATGTATGTGTATCAGAACATAAACATGATGTGGGTTAATAAAAGCTGAATAAAGGTTCAGTGTTGGCTGACTGAAGGACAATTTTCTACCCTGGATGCCTGCACAGAGGGACCCACATATAGACACACGGATACATTGGCTGTTTTCCTTCAAACAAGTTAGCAGCTTAACATGGCAATGAGAAGTTGGCTTTGAAGTTACAAATGTTCGCATGGTCTCGGTAACGCACACTCACACAGATTAACATCAGCTACTGAAAAGCCTAACATTAATTTCGTGTTTAAACATAATGTACCTATAAATCTGAGAATAGAACGCATGTGCAGGTCTGAGGCTTATCAGTTTGAAAAACAGATTAATCATTTCATGCATCCAGGCCAGTGATGCTGCTCTGACCAGCGGCTGAGAAGATACATCATTCATGACATCAACAGCAGCCCTATGCCAATCTACTTAGCAGAAGAGAACCTGAATCTATCGAAGAGGTTCCCAGGGGTAGTTAAGAAAAAACAACTCAGGGCTGTTGAAACTTGTGCAAAGTGTCTCTTGTCAGGCATTTTGCGAGCGTCAGGTGGCCTCAGTGACACTTGTCTAAACAGGGTGATGTGAGCAGTTCCAAGGTGAGTTTTTAGGTCACTTGTCAGTTGGAATGACAGTGGAGAAGGAGATGAGGCCACACCAGAGGAGGCTAGTTGACTGTGTGTACAGAGGGCAACTTATGTTAAATGACAGCTAGTCACCCCTCTCAGCCTCAACAGTTTGTCTCAGCTGATGCGTGCAGAGAAAAAAAAGACATAACAAACTGAATTAAATTAACATAAATGTAAAGTATTGGTCCAGAAACTCCACAGGTTAATGCTTACTGTAGTATGTAATCACGTTAGACCTAAAACTGGACTAGATTAATTTGTGTAAAATCCAAAATTAGTGAAAAAGCTGTTTTAGAGGTTAAATCTGGTGATTCAATAAAAATCCCATTAAAAGACCAAAACCAGCAATAATTGCCTGTGGAGCCAAAGTCTGATATAGCTTATTCCTCTATGCCATCCATTATTGTCCAGAACCTTTCTGTGTGGAGTTTGCATGTTCTCCCCGTGTCTGCGTGGGTTCTCTCCAGGTGCTCCGGCTTCCTCCCACAATCCAAAGACATGCGGGCTAGGTTAATTGGTGACCCTAAATTGTCCTTAGGTGTGACTGTGAGCGTGAGTGGTTGTTCGTCTATGTGTGGCCCTGCGATGGACTGGCGACCTGTCCAAGTTGTACCCCGCCTTTCGCCCGATGCCAGCTGGGATAGGCTCCAGCCCCCCGCGACCCTGTATGCAGGATAAGCGGTTGACGATGGATGGATGGATGGATGTGCATCGTAGTTTTAAATCAATCCCACATACACCCTCCTGCTGCCATGAATACTGACTAGAGCACCAAATCCAAGGCTGAAAATAGTCCCCAACAAATACACTATTTGTTCCTGTATAAGTAGTTTTTCAAAAACAACAGGGCCCAGATTTTTTAGGAAAGACTTTAGCCATATTTTAAATGTAAGTATATATTTAATATATTTATTTTTCAAGATTCATATCTTCAGTACAAACAAATTGACCAAGTCTAACTGAGAGGGTAAAAAATAATATTGCCAGCCTTATCCTCTAAGTTGATAATTGAATTTCTTGCGCTAGAAATTATAGAACAATTGAAAAAATGTCTTTGTACTTGTTTTAAATGCCATATTTAATTTAGTTCTCTAAAATGATGGTCTATAACTCTTAATTATTAAAAGATTCCATGAAAAAGCAGAGGTTAAGTTGTGTTAACACCTCCATTGTTCTTGCTCTTGCCTTTTTCCCCTTTTAATCGTGACACGCACTTGAATGCATACTGTACATCTATTCACACCCACATATATTATATTGCACACATTCACTATCTCGCTCTCTCTTTAGTCGCTCCATCTCCCACACGGGAAACACAGCTCTTATTCTCTCTCACTGATCTCATGCCTGCTGATGAGGGTTAGAGAGGACTGTGGAGGGGTAGGGGAGGTGGGTTGATTTGACCTGCAGGTGTTTCCCCGTGAGCACAAAGACCTCTCTACAGGTCGATAATGCACACACTAATGGCTGTGAAGTGACTGGCCAGGAATGAGAAATAGCCCTCATCAGTTAGGGTAATGGTGTCCCTGGGCCCTCTCAGCCCATTCAAGGGGAATACTGTCAGATCTGTGGGCTTTCTATGCCTACCTGCTAATGTTAATTACAGACAGTGGCACACAATCTCGTGTTTCATCGGGCCAGTCCCTTTGTCATATATCATCCTTATGATGGTAGCAATAAAGGGTGAGAATTAATAAAACAACAGAAAACTCTTTAAAGTGAAGCATGTAGAAAAGCACAAATGCTGTCTGTATGACTTACTTGTGCCTGGTGAAACTTATGAAAAGAGTGATGAGTTGGCTTTGTTTTAAGTGTAGTCCTCTTGTGTGGAATCTAAAGGAATGTGCTAGGCATGATGTTTAAGATGCATAAAACTGAAAAAAACAGCTAAGCACAACATTAGTCATTCTGTCTTCAAATATTTAGTCTTTCTATAGTCAGTCAAAGCACTCAAGTTAACATCCACACACTGGCAGCCATAGCATTATTGTAATATATCAGCCAAGAACCTGTTCATCAATGACAATAAAAAGAACAATGCGTAACAGCTGAAGGACACTAAGAAAGCCGCTATCCTTTTCACACAGGGCTGCTGACTTGAGCAACAAGGCTATAACTCAGTTCCACTTCATTGTCCTGAGACAGATTAGAAGCCAGTCTAACATCCAATACTCTTCATTCTGTTACTTTCATCATAACATTAATGATGAAATGTAAAAGCTTTTGAAAATTCTGACATCACCTTGATAGTCTCACATTACGACATTGTTTTAATTTCAAGACATTTTAAACATCCGTACATCACCATGGTCATGACCGCACTCAGTGAATGGAATAGACATGGTAATGATTTCAACAAAACGGCTCCTCTTCCTTCACCTCCAGTTCAATACTAAGAGTTGCCAACAGGCAGGACAACTTGATGTTATTCTAAAAATGGCCTCACAGGTTGTGCATCCTTGTGTCTTTGCACACAAGCCTGTGTATTTAAATGTGCATGCATGTGTGTCTCCTGCGATGGACTGGCAACCTGTCCATGGTGTACCCCGCCTTTCGCCCAATGTCAGCTGGGATAGGCTCCAGCCCCACCGCGACCCTGTACGCAGGATAAGCGGTTGACGATGGATGGATGGATGCATGTGTGTCTTGGTACAGCAGGGTGTTGTGGGCATGTGAACCATCATATTGGTCTATTTTTGGCAACAGTGACAGATGCTTTGTTTACGCAAATCACCATGACACATAAAGAGGATGGACTTGAGACTATATATATATTTTATACTGTGCGTGTGTGTGTGTGTGTAGTTTTGGCCCACATGCAGCACTGAGCACAGTTGGAGATTGAGTGGCTTGGTGAGTCAGATAATTGAATGAGTCAGCTGTGACGAGGCAATCACATGGTTTGAAGGAATAAGAAGAATCTCAACTTTGCATAAAAGGATAGACAGGAAATGGACAAAATGGCATGAATGCTGTGCATGTATCAAAACATTAAAACAGTGAAACAGTTGCAGTCAAGTCTGTACTTCCTGCAATGAAGCTTTAGGGCTATGGTAAGACATGAATAGTTTTCCATGCTTACCTTAAGCATCTTTATCATTAAAACCATTAAATAGCAACAGACAAACTTATGCTGTTACTGTTAAAATGTACAGGGACTTTGAAACAGCCTTTAGGCAGACTGTTACACTCATATACTGATAGTCTTTAAACAAATGAGGATTCAGATCAATACATTCATTTCTTAGGTTTAATTGCACTTATTTACCTTGCATGACTTTAAGTCAATTTTTCACCTTTAATTATGCCTACCCCTAAACATTCAATATGCACTTGAATTTAATTAGTGGGTTAATTTTTAAACTGCACATCCGCTTTACTGCTTTACCACCAAAATACATATTCAGAATTTGATATCCTTCAGGAATAAAGAATAATTTCTCAAACTTTTCCCTGCTGTTAGCAACCTGCTATCAAAATGACATGAATAGAAGAATAACCATTTTATGATGCTGCTGTTTCCCTTAGTCTCATCTGGTCACCTTTTGAGAAGCATTGCTATTTTGAGAAGCATTTCTAAATATACGACCCTGTCCATTCACCCTCCACATGTCCTCCATGCCTTTCCCTATTTCTATCAGTGTGACATGGGTGTGTGTGCAGGAACAGTGCAGTCACAGGGACCCTGCAAAGGTTCTGACAATGCACAACAAAGTGGAGAGAAATTCAAAATCACATGATGGAAGTACTTCAATTACAAGTCTTATTTACCTGTATCAAAATTTGGGGAGAGAGGTCAAATCAAACAAATAAAATATTAACCAAGAACATCCAAGAGTAAGAAACTGCTTTTGGCACTCTCTTTGATGCCAGCTGAGTCAGTGCTGCTGAGAGAGTTTGGTTTTTAAGGACTTGATAACCCAGTTTGTGAAGGCAAAGTCAAGGGAGGAGAGCTTGTCAATGCAAGGACCATTGTGTGCATGTCTACATCCCCAGTGCTGATGTGTGATGTGATACTGTATGTTCTGATTTAAAAAGATCACTGTCTATGGTATGTCCTCAATAGAAGTTCTTGGTATGACAGAAGCCTGCTGTCTGATTTGATGGATGAATTTGGTTAAGTGCTTCATTATCAGAGCCCTGGCCATTTTGTTAGATCACCAGATGCCATTGTGTGCATTGCGGTAGATTTCTTGTCACTTAGCTAGCTATTTACTGAGAAATGTAGTTGAAAATCAATGCACCAATTGCTTTGATGAATCAGTTCAAGGAATCAGTTCAAGGCAATATTTCAAGTTATTTTAACAGTGATTATATGCTTCTACTGCATGGTTCCAAACCAGTTTACACAGATAAATGTACAGTTTACACGCATTTTCAAAACTGTCCTTTTTTCAATTCCCAAAACTGAACACACAAAAAGCAAAATGTTACATATCTCCTGCAAAATGAAACACTGCATTAAATTAATTCAAAATTAGGTATTTACATTGAACACTTTCTTCATGATAGTACGTTTTTGGACATACCATGTACATACTGTTGTTCTAAATCTAAAACTATTTTGTCTATCATGGGCTTATATTTATGTTTACATACAACGTTCTAGATTGAAAGTAATCTGCTGAGAGGGGTTACACCGTAAACACCAATGCAATACTGAAACAGAAAATATTTATTTGCCCAAAAACATTACAGTTGTAACAGTAGCACATTGTTGTATACAGTAGCATACAAGAAAACAACATGAGAATTTGCGCAGAAACTATAAACATATGTAAACCAAAAGTATCAGTTAAGCTAAGCTTAATCTCTTTTCTGGGCTGGGGCTGGCCACAATACTATGTCCACATCACAGGATATATAATTTCTCTTGCCAAACTGCAAGGGAGTCTTCTAATGTGGCATATCCAGCCTTGGACAGAGGCAGCATGTATGTCCTCACACGCTTCCTATATTGCTTGTAGAAGCACCATGCAGGCATAGGGTTAGTAATCATATACTTTCCAGTGCCAGGCTGAGAAGAATTCCTCAATGGGATTTAGAAAAGGTGAATATGGGGGTAGGTACTGAGAACTGTGGATGGATGGCAAACCAGTTTTGGACCAGAACAGCCTGGAAAACTGTCATTGTCCCATATTACCACAAATCTGGCATGCTCTGGAACTGGATTTGGATCTGATAAAAGCATGTTGTGAATTGCGTTCAGAAAAGTGACCATATGGGTGGTGTTGTAAGGACCCAGTATGGCATGGTGATGGAGGACACCGTTCTGTGTAATGGCAGCATGGTTATGTTTCCCCCACACTATCCAGGGACACTGATTATTGCCCTCTGTCCTGCATTTCTCTCCCTGTGTCTGGATTTGGTGAGTTTGAAGCCAACTTTAGCGACATAAATGTTTTCATGGCAAGTTGCATGTGCATCTCCAATACTCTGTAACAGACAAAAGTAGTGTTGCAGACATACATGAAATTCATGTCACAGATTCTTGACTCAGTCAGAGTTTCTCTCAGAAGGCACCTTGTACAGTTGTTTCATTCTCAGTTGGAGGATGTGGTGTATGGTCAGCAATGATGTTATTGAATATGGTTTATCATGTCATTTAGGATATGATCTTTTATTTCTCCAAATGACATTGTTGGCCAAAACCATATTTACAATTGCAGACCCTTGTACATCTGTAAACATGCGTTCTCTTCCTCCATTATATCTTTGCTTTTCCACTAGAATATTCAAAAAGTAAGTATTAAGTGTGTGTGTGTGTGTGTGTGTGTGTGTGTGCAGTATAGTTACTGTAAAAAATTTACAAAATATTTTACATTTTACAGCATGATAACCAACCTCACTGTGGCCATCTATTCATACAATGCAGTGCAGTAAATGGATGGCTTAGAACTGCAAATGTTTAAGTAATACTATGGTAGTTTCATTCCTGTTCTCATTTCTGAAGGTATGAATTATGGACGCGACTGTAAAGTTACTTAAGTTGGCTGTCTCATGGTCAACCCGTGGTTGACCACATGATCAGCGAGCATATCCCTGATCTGCTTCCTTCTCTTCTTTGCCCTCGTCCTCTTCCAACCCATCCTCCCCTTCCAGCTCTTCCTCCTTGAATTTGTCCTTGTGCTCATTGTCACCCCCTGCCTGCCTCCTACTCCCGCTGCTCTCTCTGCATTGTTGGCATCCTTTGTTTACAGTTTTTCTCAATTGCTAAAACACTAAACCCGATTGTCTGAACCAAATGCTCAGTTGCCTGAAACCACTGATTGAATCAATCACTCTTTTGGCAAAACCATAAGCACTTTTCACCTGTTGAGACACAACTTGCCAACACATTTTCATTGTGATGCATCCGTGCTGCATAATGGTGAGCACAGGTGACAAAAGTCAAACACAATTAAAGCACAGGTGTCACCACTTGAACACAACAACTCAAAATTAATCACACTTGTGGCTAATGATGTGAGGGAACATATACAGTAAGCCAGTTCAGAGAGCACTGGTTTGTGAGGCCCTACAATGGATAGAAATCTGAGAGGAAGAGTTTGTGTTAGAAGAGGTCGAGGTGGTCGGCGAAGACAAAGAACAGTAATATCTGATGAAATCAGAGCTACTGTGATTGACCATGTTCTTGTCCATGTATGTATGTAAATGTTGACAGAAATTACTGTATGACATACTATATACTGTACCACAGTATACTGTAAGTAAATATATGTTTCAGTACATCACTGTACCAATGTACTGTAGTATTGTAATGGAGGGTTGGTCTAACTGTTTGTAGGCCTAGTATTCCATGTATATTTTTTGTAACTCCATGTTCTCTTTTTGTAGAATTGAAAGACTGCCACATGGGGGTGGGAGGACAGGTATGTTCTCCCCACACCAAGAGACCCTAATTGTTGATATGGTCCGTGAGAACACTGCCATTAAACTGAGTGAAATTCAGCAGAAGATCATTGAGGACCATGTAAATTTTGAGGGTATCAAAAGTGTCAGCCTCTCTACTGTTGATCGTGTCCTCAAGCGAAACAGCTATACAGAGTGCCCTTTGATCGCAACTCAGACAGAGTCAAAGAGCAAAGATTCCAGTATGTACAGGTTCGCATATATCCAGACACATTCAATGTTGATTACTCTAAGTAGTGATTTACTGTAGTGGCCAAAATCACTTTTTCCGTATCACTTACAAAACTATATCTATTTCTACAGAGGGTTTTTCAACTGGATGCAATGGCCCCATGAATACATCTACATGGATGAAGCTGGGTTTAATCTCACCAAAAGGAGAAGGAGAGGCCGTAATGTGATTGGACATCGGGCCATTGTTGGTGTTCCTGGGCAGCGTGGTGGCAATGTCACATTATGTGCTGCCATCAGCAATCATGGGGTTGTCCACCATCATGCCAACCTGGGGCCCTACAACACTCACCAGCTCCTCATTTCCCTCAATCACATGCAAGATGCTCAGCAGCAGGATGAGCATCCCATCTATGTTGTTGTTTGGGACAATGTGTTTTCACAGAGCCCTTCAGGTTAGAGAGTGGTTCAATATGAACCAAGGTTTTATCAATCTTTGTCTTCCACCGTACTCCCCTTCCCTAGTACTCCATTGAGGAATTCTTCTCCTCATGGCGGTGGAAGGTATATGAACGCCAACCTTACACCAGGGTAAATCTCCTGCAAGCCATGGGACTTGCCTGTGGTGACATAGGTGTGGAGGCATGCCAAGCCTGGATACGGCATGCCAGGGTTTTTTTCCCCCGTTGCCTGGCCAGACAAAATGTGGCCTGTGATGTGGATGAAGTCCTGTGGCCTGACCCAGTACGGAGACATGATGCTGTGGCTGAGTAATGCACTTATTTGTATATTTTTGTACTTTATTTTTACATGGGCTTACTGTACACAAGTGGCAAACGCATAAGATTTCTGTTTCTTTTTACAAGTGCTACGTGTAAATGCACAAGATTTCTGTTTTGTCTTTTTGTACAAGTGCTAAATGCACACGTTTTTTTTGTTTTGCAACATGCATTTAGCCTACAGTGAACAATAAACATTTATTTCTCCAGCTTCATGTCCTGAGCATTGTGTTTTCTATTTTTCTACGTAGTGTTTAGTGACTGTTCAGCAGTGTTTTTAATTTTGATTGACTCGGGGCACGATTTGACAACATAGTTCAGTTTTGAGCACAAACTGTTTTGAGGTGAAAGTTTGGTTTTGCAAGAAGAGTCTGAGGTTTCGTGAATGTAGCTTGAAAATTGGGTTTTGTGTTCACAGTTTAGAGAAAAGGAGAGCACCTTTCAAGAAATTCTCAAAAAGTCTTAGCAATCGAGAAAAACTGTAAAACAGGCATTTGACCTTTGGCCTATTTATAGGCCCATACCAAAGCAGTAATTGGTTAGTGATCAGTTAAGCAATTCTTGTTTGCACATGTGAAGAGCTGGTGTAGGTCATGGTGAAAAAGTGTAGCATTTTGACTGGTTGTGTTTGGAAAAGGCAAAGTCACTTCCTGCTAGAGTTTTGTGTCTATGGTGGAGAATTGTGTGTAGTGTTTTGTGAAACTGAAAAGTGAGTGAAAGGCTGATGGGTTTGCAGATTTGGTGTGTGGTTTTGCTCTTTGAGTGAGAGGTTTCAGTAATCGTGTGACATGTCAAGATTTTCTGTGTAAGCAGTTGTAAAAAACTGTAATAATTGGGCTGCTGCTTGCCAAACCATTTAACTTAAATATGTTGTATGGTTTATAAATACAACAACAAAAATAAATGATTAAATATTACAAATTTAAGCACTGGAACAGAGCCAAGTGTGTCATGGATAATGACACTACAGTATGTTGTTCTCCTCCACTGGGTCGGCGCACGGCTGTTTCCTGTTACCAACTGTATACATACTCTATATTAAAGAATAAAAAAGTTCCCATCCTGGTAAACACATTCTGAAGGTTGCAGATGACTCAGTCATAGTGAGTTTGTTAGAGTGGTGTGATTATGTGCATGGCCCAGTGGTTGAATAACTTTTTTAAAAACATCTGGGTACTAAATTTACAACATAATGGTGCTATATGTTGGCTAGATGGGTAAATATGCACCTATTGATTACGTATTTGCTATATCAACTTTATAATAACCAAACATTTAAGGACAAAAAAAGTAGTTAATACTGCTTTAAGAGTTACTTCACTTAATCACAATTACTGTACTGCATCTAAACAAATGTATGTAACAGAGACAAGAAATCCAGATGTATGTGAGTCATTTAATGCCATTTAGTGCTTATTTTATTGTGGGCCTACACTTGTGATTTTACTTAAATGTGGGTAGATTACAGCCAAATTGTGTGTGGGGTGTATAGAGAGCCCTTGAGCTTAAATTTCCAATATGCAAATTTTAAAATATGAATCCAAACGCAATGCCAAAGATAGAGAACAGTTAAAGATAAAGTCGCCAGCCAGAAAACATCAAGGATGCATTAGATGGTGACTTGGCTGAGGAAAATAAAGCCCCAAGATTGATTACAAAAACAATGCAACAATCCAAATTGCTTGGCAGAAACATATAGTGCAAAAGTCTATGTTTACTATCCAGAGAAAACAAAGTCCATCTCAATCTCTAAAGATGTAGTTTCTTGTTTTTGAAAGCTTGAGAAGCTTCATACAAGATGGGAAGCAGAACGTTATGATTATCTGATGTGGTCCTCTGCCTTCAAATAAAAACACTTGAGTACAGTAGTTTTAATATTTATTTTATTTAATAAAGGACAATAATTAACATGAGCACTTCTCAGTGGGTCAGATTAGCCATTAGCCACGGCAGGTTATTTGCCACGATGCAGCTTGCTGTTGTTGCAATGAAGTGCAGACATTGATGGAAAAGGTATTACCTGAAGTAACTCCAGGGGTTTGATTGATTAAGATGATAACATGGAACCATTTAGAGACGCGATGGACATAAATAAACATAAATATAGTTAATGTAGCCTATTTTACTTGTAAAGTGGATAACTGTGAACAGTGTGACTTTGAGGCACATTGTGCTAGCCATTTTCCCTTTCAACTTTATATTCAAATATTTCAGGTGCACAACATGAGCTTGTAAGTTATGCCACTTGCCCTAGGAAATACTTCTCAAAGTCAGTGTCTCTGTTTACATTCCTTCTCAATGAATGATTACACTTTCATTATTTACTACAAAACTAACACAGTATGATCCATTCTGGTGTGTCTAATCCACATTTGAGTTTATTAGAAATACAGTCGTTTTCCTTCAGCTCAAAAGCAGTCCAATAATAGAGAATGATCAGCCAGACATGCCCCAGCATTTTTAGAGTGATACATCCATGAAATTGGATCCGCTTCTCACACTTTCATCCCAACCCGTTATTAATATTCTATATCATCTGCACAATTCCTGTGCCACTTCCCATACTGTTTAGTAGCCTTGGAGGAAACATTTGGCTTTTGATTAACCATGCCATTAAAGTGCATTTTACCCTACAATAATAAGAATGTACTAAAAAATAACTGTTTCGATGACGGGTTTCTTCTGGCAGGAATTCCCCCTTTTGAAAAGATAAGCACATTCATACAATTCAATCATTGCATATAGTATTCATGTATGTCAGTGTCTTTCTCTGAAGCGATGCTGCCTTCTGGCTGTATTCTTTGGTGGTATTGAAATAAAAAAAATGTTGAAAAGATGTTCCAGGTCTCAACCATCGGAGGATGTATGGCATGAAAGCACTTGTGCCAACAACAAAAAAAACTTGTGAGAGCATGCTTCTTTGAATAGCAGATTATGTTGGGATACACTGTTGTTGATGTTGCAATATTAGCTGTTACTGAAGCCGGTACAAACTGCACCAATAAAACATTATTTTAGCTTGTTAACTAAATGTATCGCTTTGTCACTCAGAGCCCTAATTAAGTTACTTCCTTAAGATTAGGAGGTCGGGTTCTAGCAACTTTGCATATTGTGTTTATAAGCTGCAAGCTGCAGACCACAATGTTGTTTGAGCTTCTTTTTCTTATCCTCTACTTTTTGTCTATTCCATAATGTTGTAGTGAACAACGGTGTGGATTTGTGCATTTTATATTGAATAAATTTGGAACTACTCTAAATTCCTTTCTCCTCCCCAGAGAAGAAGGGGAGGGGTCAAAGTTACTATCTCTAAGTGCTAGCCCAACCATAAAACTGGCACCATTTTGATTCCGAAGCTGATAACGCGGGGCCTGACTGTTAAACTGACAAAGGGACACGAACCAGCCATTGGCCTCTCCCTGAACAGCCTATCAAAACTGGCCCCCCACACACGTTTCCGTGGCAACTGACCTTATTCTTTGTTTTATTACCACATCATTCCTTGTCTCGCCTAAGTGTGACATGGTCCAGGACAGCCGAACTTTCAATGTAAAAGGGACTGCAGTCTCCAAAGACTCAAAGCATTTAATTAAGTTTAATTAAATCTTTAGTTACTTGATTACGTTTGCCTCTATTTGAGTAGTTATGTTAACTGTTGTTGCTATCCGTTGTTGATATTAGTGCTGAAAAGAAAGTTACTTGTGCAGTGTTTTTATTTTCAGCAAGACACTCCTTCATCTAATGTAATCCAAGCTTTCCTCATGTAACCTGAGCTCCCCCAAGTGGACGAAATAAGTATTACATGCCCTCATTGGAAATGCCGAAATATCCTGACCAATAATGTGACAATTGTTTCCGGTTACCAAATGCCTAGAACAGTACAACCGTTCGACCATTGAGGTTCGATTGTGGAAAATATTTGATTATAATACGCGCAAATAGATTTCTTTTAAACATTAAGTTTAGAAAGGCAGTCCCTTGGGAAACCTGAGACGCCCCCTGGGGAACCACGCCCCAGGCAACAAAAGAATGACACGCGACCTCTCGCGCTCTTCTCTTCACTGTTGGCTCTCTTCCACTCTGCTCGGCACTCTGGACGCTTCGGCACGTGTTTGGCGTGCCTCGCCAGGCAATGCCCAGACTCGGCCAGCGAAACAGGCCTTTTGTTCGCCTGAAGCTACACACCTGAAGTGCCGCGACATCGATCTGCCTTCAGTTTGTTTTATTTTCTTTATTTCTTTTGTTTGTTAAAGTTATCAGTCCGTTAAGTTACACTGGACTAATTCAGGAATGACCAAGTTCCATTTTAAGCCTTTTTCGTCGAGCCAACTTCACCGAGGTCAGACCAAGCCACGTGGTCTCGCCAGCTACAACGAAGGAAACCTGAAAACAGCCGAATTGCCAGACGGAGGAGGCGTTTTCAATCAGACACGGAAAACCCCGGAGAATCCCTAGCAAAAAGCCAGGATCGGGCAGCTAGCGTGGGACCCTTGCAACAGGCCAAAAGCAGGCTGTCGACAAGCAGTAAGACTTAACACATGTTCTGTGATCAGATGTCCATTTTAACTCCTAAATTATAGCATTAGTTTACTTTCATTAGCTCTTCTATGCCGTATGAGTCAAATGCTTCCCACAGTCGAACCTCCAGGCTCATTGTTCAGCAAATGTTTATGTTCCCTGTATCCCACCATCTTTTTATCACCTTAGTTAGAGAATAAATTCACTGTAATATAATCAAGAGCTGTGTGTGTTGCCTATTTCTAGTTCCTGCCAAGAGAATTGACCCTTTAGATATGAGACTGACTGACTGATTTAAGATAATTGAGCAATTATTAACTGATCACTAGTAATAATTGTATAATTATTCAAAACTACCTAGAGGTCCGGAGACTCTAGGATTATAACAACTCTGGTGGTGCCCTGAAACGAGGAATAAATTTTGATTTTATGAATCTTAAAAATTCATAATTGGGTATCAATTCTCATAAATTTATTAAATTGCATGACTAAAATTTAGGTCTGCTACAATGTGCATTTGTACCAACTGGAAAATTATTGTTTTTATTGATAATTTATCCCACAACCATGCGCATATTTCTTAACATATACATAACATAATAAAATTAACAATGCATCAAATTACTATGATTATTATGAAAAGGGTTGCTTGTAGTGACAAACCCACAGAGAATTATCACCCACTTCTACAGTCATCCTCAGCTCTACAGAGCTCTTTATCATTTTTCACCTAATTGTTTTGGTTTTCATTTACACACACTTCACTGTGTACACACTGTACAGTTTTGTTAAATGTTTTAAAACAAAATTAATAATTTTTTGTTGTCAGAGTTGAAGCAGTTACACTGTGGCTTGAAGCAGAGTTGACAATGACTACCTTATTGATATTTTACACAATTTCATAGTGTTGTTGGTTATAGTTGTGTCAGCAGGTCACAGACATTTTTTTTCCAGACTCACAGGAAAACAAATAGCTGTGCGTACAGTCCACAGTGCCCACCCTTTGGGGACCCATCCAATCTTAAAAAATTACAGAATGAAGCTTAATAAAGTGAATGTCTAAGTAATAAACTGTGTGTTCCCATAATGAATAGACATGAAAGGCCCCAGTCTCCCATCACCATCCCTATTATTTACTTGGTGACTGAGCAGACCAGGCAGCCAATTACAGGGCCTGTCAAACTGTCAATCACCGTGAAGCAATTCATAGAAATCAAAAAGCAAACTGTCACAGCGACATTATCAGGTGCTGAAGAGAGAGAAAAGAGCATGCTCAAGCAGCAATTAAAGGAGCAGGATGTGTTGCTAAGGAGGAATACAATCAATGTTGACTTGAGGATGAAGGAAAGAAAACTATAACCTACAGCCCCATGACATTCTCCACATATGGTGCTGCTCATCACTTATTGTCCAATTTATTTGGAAATTGTGCAGTAGAGTAGGTTAACATGAAATGTGTCACCACCTGTTGTACTCTATACAAGCACCACAGATCATGCCAATAGCAGGGTGAAATTGCAACAACATTATTCTAAAGCTGCTATTTGTGACTTTGTGATGACACAGAATCTTGAGGCACCTTGTTTCACCTTGTTGTTAGTAGGCAACAACAGCAATATAGTTTATATATAACTATCAATGACCGACCCAGTAAGTGGAATAAAAATATATTATTTACTGAAATGATGAAATTAGACAGCAGTGAAATTGTCAACTAGACAAGTGCGACCTAACAAACATAATTGTAATTTCTCAAAAGCAGTGTTTGGAAAGTCAATCACGTGTGTTGTTCACCACACTCAACCATACAGATGGATATGTGCTAATAACCATATACCGTAATTAAAAGACTATAACAATACTTTAACAATATAAGATCAGAGCAAACCCATCAAAGAGTTGCTCTTTAGTCTATAAATTCTCTCCATGTGGAGCATTTTTGTGCAGTAAGGGTATTACATTTCTGAGTTGCTGTGGTCATCCACTGAAGTTGTCACGTCATGTCACGTTGTCATGGAAGCATTGCCAAGACCCCTTGGCGTCAGTTTTGTTTTGGGAAGCCCTGTAGCATCATAGTTCAATGCACTGGGAGAAGCCCTTTAGCATCATTGCTGAACACTAAAGGTAGGAGTAGTATATAAATATTAGAAAAGTCCAAGTCAGAAAGTGGTTGGGGTAAATGGGTTGATGGGTGGTCGGTTGGGTCCCAGGAGACTTGCGTTTGTTCCCATGTGAAACATAAAGTCTTTTTCATCATGTTACTTAAGTACCATTACTTAACTTTTATAACTTAACTCATGCAAGTAGCCCAGTTATTTTAACCCAAACCATGATCTTTTCCTAAACCTAACCAAGTAGTTTTGTTGCTTAAAACTAACCAAACTGCAATGTTAACCATTAGTTTTATTTTGAAATTCTAACCAGACATCGAATATTTATTATTGCTATCTTGACCGCAGAGCCCTAGACGTGCAAAATTGGTGCAAAAGGGGTACCCAGGGCATTAAAAAGCGAAGCCATGGTTTCTTGACTAAACATGACGAGTTGGGAGTGAGAATGTGTTGGCTCAGGGCAGCGCAGCTTAATATTGCCCCCCAAAACAACGATGTGGGGTCACGGATCCTGTCCTGGATTGGTTTCTCTCTAGTCAAAGAGCACATAGGCAAGCAGGATGCTTTCAAAAAGCTAGGTACCGAAAGACCTTGGTCAAAGATGACATACTGTATTTGGAGAGACCATGGGTGAAGAATACATGTTGAATTATTAACTGGGCTTTCTCCTTGGCAGTGCGTAGTTTGGAAAGGAGAATAAAATTTTCTCACCATATCCTCCACCTATACTTTAATGTTTGTACCTGGTCTGCCTGCATTCGAAAGGCCCAGTACCAGCCTCTTCCTGGCTTTGTCTCTGCCTCTCTTCTAGTTTTCCACCTTATGTTGGGTTTTTTTGGCAAGCGAATTGAGCTGTCTTTTTCCCTACGTGCTATCGCCCTCACCCTCACATTTGCAGCTCAATGACTAATCAGCTCTTGTGCTTTCACCTTCTGGTCACAGATACTCTCGTTGCTAGACTGTCAAATATACCTCTGTGACATTATGTCTCTGATCACTGAAGGATCTCTATGTCTATACCAGTCTGTTCACGCTGACAGTAGTTTGTGATCGTTAGGTCAATGTGCTTCTGCTGATCCACTCACATCCATCTGCTGGCTGATAGCTGTGCTCGGGTTCTTCAGAACCAAATGTTACAAATCCATTTAAATGTTGACAGGTGTGCTTATAATTGCAATCATGAGTGTTTGTTTGGTGTTATTCACACATGTAGAAATCATCTGGATTGTTATCAATCCATTTGACTTGCTGCTCTCATTTACAACTGTCCTAATCATCCATCAAATCAGACTCATCTTTTTCACCTGAATCACTATCGCTTGTGTGTTTCTGACTGAACCAGAGCTGTGTACTTCAAAAGATGAAATAGCTAAGGATCAAAGCCTGTGATCTTTGAAACAGCAGTGCATCAATACTAAACATATCCCTCTATAAGTGTAAGTGTAAGAAAGACAATGAGAGAGCAAGAATGGTGAAAAATATGTGCTGGATATAGGAGCTATGTGTTTGCTTGGAGGGGGGGTGTATGCATGTATATGTGTGATTTCATGTGCGCATTTATTTAGGAGAGTGTGTGTCCTAATGCTGAAATGGCATCACAGTTCTCTCCAGTGTATGTATCCTGTTTACTTTGTTCTTCTCTCCATCTTCCCCGTGCTGTGTTGGCTGCCTCTCGACTGGCAGCTTTCCAAAAAGAACAGCTTCCAATATTAGTGTGCTTGAATGCACACACACACACACACACACACACACACACACACATACCATGTATGAATGCACACTTTGAAAATGATCCTTAGACAATATTACTAAGTCTGGTTAAAGTGAAATTGGCTTGGACACAGCCATCTCGAAATTGTGGCTATGCCAACGAAAGTTTTACCATTCCTCTCCAAACTTTGACGAAAGTGAAATAAATACAGAGCTATCCTGATTTTTTGAGTTGTACCATATTTATTGCAAGATATTTTAATGCAAGGACAAACCTGTCACCATCTGTATAGCATCTGTACACAGGTTGTGGTAAGCCACTCCTTGTAAAAGTCCAAAGCATTTGTTAAACCCAGTCCACCCCTGCTGACAGAACCAAGGTTATAGTTTACAAACTTATTTGTTGTCCATGAAGCTGTGCAGAAAATAATAAATTATGCACAATTTGCAGTAATGTACAAATATGTAGACCAAATTAACCACGACTAATCGGCATTACATGAGGGTAATTTGGCCATTTATTCAGGATTTATAGCTAATACTAGCCTGTCAGCTGGATGACATGTGTCATATACAGTAGGTGAATTTTTTGTCTAGTGAAGACAATAATGGTTATTGTTCCAGGTGTTCTGACCACTGGACAGAATCCTCTTTGCTGCAGAGGTTATTTCAGAGCAGGACTGGATGAAGTTCTGCTGCTGGCTTGTTCTTGCAGCTTAAGTGTTATGGTTGTTAAGGGAGCCGCACTTTTCACTACTACTGTTTTCTGGTCTCTCCCAGTGTTTTCCCCGGTGTATTTCCTACATACAATTCTGGATTCGCCTGTCACAGTTGCATCTAATTAGTTACCATCCCCAATGCATTTATGCATCCTTCATGGCCAGACATGGGAAGGTGGAAGTGGGAAACATATCAATACCTAACTCTGTGCATTTAAGCTACAATTCGAGAAAGACATGGATGTCCAGGGCAGTTTTTACTGGACTTTACTTTTACTTCTTATGAACACAAGAAATGTAAACAGAGATTCTACTTGACCCATTTACAAGAAGGCTCTGCAAATCAAACAACAAACAGAGGTTTCTTTAAAAGTTTGTAAATGGTGCCTCACCACATCGCTTGACCAGAAGCCCACACGTCCCCATGTATCAACAGCAATTCCCAGGCTTTTCGTTTAATGTTTTAAGCTGTTTTTAAACTGCATATTTAAACATTCCCTAAACTAATTTGTTGCAGATAAGCTGTTTTGGTAAGCATGTGTTCAGCCCTTGAAGTGTGAAATTTTTTTTTGCCAGTATTCCCCTTATTCATATGTTAGCATGTGTATCGGCCAGTGTCAGCCAATCATTAAGTACTATATTCTGAATTGTGTGAATAAACTAGTATATATTACTGATGTTCACCATATACATTTATTTAACCAGGGGGGTCACTATTTCAATTATTAGAGTAAGAAGTATTAAAATTATTGTATGGTTATTGTTATATTACTTAGACTAGCACCTCACACAGTGCTCCCACTACCATCCTTCCTTCTTTAAAACAGTTTGTTCCATCGGTCGGTCTAGGAATAAGTAGACATATGCAGAACAGAATATGGTATAAATAAACAATATTTATTGAGTAGAATAAGCGAATATTAACTCAATGGAGGTGCTTGAACTGGCTGATGATCCAGCATCTATTCTAGTGACGATTTTAAGCTTAAACTGTAACCGACATAACAATACTATTATTAATTTTATCAGCTGCATCAAGCCCTTTCAAACTGGCTTCCCCAGATTTCATTTAAATATAAAATACTATTAAAACTATAGCTTGGCTGAATACTTGCATCAGTGTTGCCCAGTATGCCCAACTAATCAACATTTTTAACTTCAATATTCAATTCAACAGTCAGTGTCAATTCATTGCTTTCCCTCTTGCATTATTAGCCCAGAGTCATAACTAAATCTTGCTTGAGAGACTTCATAATCATTGTCTTATTTTAAAATTATTTGCACCTAGAAATATTGTCTGGACTGGACTGCACAGAGGTCCCTGTGGCTGGAGTTTCATTTTGTGCACACATATGAACTGCAAGCAAATCAGACCAAGAGATGTGCTGCTAGGTTAGCCAGACAAACAGAGTACCACTGCAAGCTAGCACATCACCTTAACGTTACTGTAATTGGCTGACATCAAACTTGGAGAGGAGAGAACAGAAGTTTACCTGATTGCTGTCACTATTGTGGTGTTTTTTCCCCTCTCTTTTTGTCACCAGAAGGATAGTGCTTCTTCATCCTCTCATCAAAGTTAAAAACACTGACACCTGCTTTGACACGAGGGGTTAGGCTGGGCCTTTAACTAACTCATAAAACAAACTTCAAGGACTGCCTTTTTTCACCTATGTGTATATGGAAAAGCGATATTTCTCCCATATTGGCTTCTGTGCACTTGCTCCTGTAAAATCCATCATATCTTATAGAGCTCATAGTACCTTATTATGCCGCTAGAACACTGCGCTCCCAGAATGCAGGGTTACTTGTTATTCCTAGAGTCTCCAAAAGTAGAATGGGAGCCAGAGCCTTCAGCTATCAAGCTCCTCTCCTGTGGAATCACATCCCAGTTTGGGCTTGGGAGGCAGACACCATCTCCACATTTAAGAGTAGGCTTAATAAGACTTTCTTCTTTGGTAAAGCATAAAGTTAGGGCTGGCGCAGGTGAGCCCTGAACCATCCCTTAGTTATGCTGCTATAGGCCTAGACTGTTGGGAGACTTCCCATGATGCAATGAGCTCCTCTTTACTCCACTCTCTGTCCATGTATGCATTTTGATCCCACTCTCTCTCTCTCTCTCTCTCTCTCTCTCTCTCTCTCTCTCTCTCATTTTCTCCTCGCTTCTGTCAATTTTTGCAGGTATTTCTGCATCCAGAGATGTGGGCTCTGGCTCTATGATTACGTGTTCCTGCTGGACACCCGCTGATACTATTGTTATTACTATTATTATTATTATTATTATTATTAGTCTTGTTATTGCTGTTGTTATTTTGTTGTTTTTATTAATAATACTATTATCAATAATAATACTATTATTTTATTAATACATTTTCATAATTGAAATCATTAAACATTAACTGTAAGGGTAAATTGCTATGTACTTCTACTGTGTCCAACACACTTAAACAATTAGGAAATCAGCTTTCACAATATTAGACAAACCAATGTCCAAACTATTAATGCATTAATGCGTCTTTTCCTCCTGCGTAATCCATGCCAAAACCCTCAGTCCCTGCAATCTCTCCAGTGGGCTCTTGAGGGGAAAAATGCAGTATGCAGAACACTGATATAATAAACTATAAGGCTTATATAAGGCTCTGTTGTTCAAAAATATTCCACCTACCTTTGGAATCTTCCCTCTACATTTGATATACAAAACACAGGAAACAATTGCAAGATGGGATTATATAGCATTTATTAAGGGTATTAATCTTTTTTTTTAAACCTCCGTTGTGTGTGGCATTGATGGGAACCCTGTCTTTTCCCAAGTAATAAGTGATGGCCTCACTTCTCTTCTTGTGCCTCTGGGAGTCTCATAGACACAGGGACAGGGATACATTAAACAGTGCCTGTAGTGCTGGTTTGGGAAGCAAGGAAAGGATGGTGTGTAAAGAAATGAGACAATAGTTTTGTTACTTTTTATACGCCTAAATATATAATGTTAAATCATGTGTATGAATACTTTTCCTTAGGATTGTAATTGGCCCAACTTCCATTTCGGTTAATCTACTACTGTAGATCATTTTCTTTTTCATTACTGCAATGTTAACCTCTTAGAGTATTGTATAGTAATCTAGCTATAGAGGTCATGTGGTACATCAAGGTAATTTAAAGCAAATAAGGGTAAATAATAGCAAGATTTGGTTTTTTTTTTATATGTAGGGGTGACTTGGGAAAAAGAAAACTGAAGGTTATGAACTTTAATATCAGCAGCACTAATATTTGTATGTTATTTGAAAATCTGGACAAAAACCCACCCAGTACTGCCTATATTCAGTCTGTCATACCTCACCCATAAACAGCATCCTTAAAGTATACACTTCAAGCAGGTTTGAGGTTAGAGCGATTTTCCTTTAGCGGTTCGATGTTCAACCTGTGATTGGTTTCACACTGTTTCCCTCTAATGGATCCTGCCATGATCCCCTGTGGTGACACCTGTACGGCAAGAAATGGCCATGAACCTGATGACGCAAGAGCTGGTTCGCCTTCAAGGACCCTTCCATACCAGGGATGAAAAACCAGATGGAGCACACTCAGCACTCAGTCTGACTGATTATACACAGTAGGCACACAATACCCATCCATACTCAATCCATGGACAGAGGTGGGCTTGCACCAAACATACATATCAGTTCTTAAAAACCACACACAACAAACAATAATCTACCAGTGTAGACACAGGTGGGAGAAAGTGGAGTGCAGTCCTAACTCCCACCTGTCTGTCTGGCACATTGGTAACAACCATGCCAAGTGAGACATTTGCCACACCAGAGAACCATCCCAATAAACCGGTGTCACATCAAAGCAGCAGGAGACTTGAACAGTTTAAAGGGACCTAAACATGCAAGGGATCAGCCCCATGTCTAGGCTATGAAAACGACCACAACTGAACATTTACCCTGCTCATGGGGATAACATCCAGTGGCCAAGCAGCTTAGACCTCAAGAAACCTGCAGTGCTGGAGCTGAGCATGGTGCCCTGAAGAATCATCTGATGTTCTGTGGTATACTGTAAATAGGGGGTTTACAGCGCAGATCACTCACATCACTCACCTGCTTCATTGAAGTCCGAGGCAGCAATAGGACTATTTTCAAAGAGAACAACTTAAGGGAAATCTTTTCAATGGGCTCTAACTGCTCACAAGAGAGAGACCTGAGCACTACAGGAATCTCCCACTGGAGAACAGATGGGTTAAGAGACAACTCTCTCAAGGCAGAAACCATTTGTGGAGATGGTGACTGAACAATGGCCCAAAACTAAAATTACAGTAGGAAATCACTGATAGAAAGCGACAGGCCTTTATCAACAGAGGCTGGATAAAAGACAAAACTTCTTTTTGTTTTTTATTTAATTTTAAATTGTGGTAACAACAACTGAAAGTAACATCTCAGCTTTTTAATAAACCAACTAGTTTCTTATTCTTAAACAAACATTTGCACTTTCTTATCCTTCTTGTACTTTTTTGAAATATCACATATGGTAATAAGTTGAACAACCAAGTGACAGAAATTATTTTATATTATTTCTGTTCTAAATTAATTGAAAGATGACCCTTCTACTTACACGGTTAGTTATTATTATCAGCCTACTTCAAATCATTATTCATAAAATGATGTATACATAATGAATACACAAAATAATTAAAAATACAGGTGTACACATATATCAAGCATATACCAAGCAAAGGATGGATAGATAGATAAAAAGATACTGTAGAAACATTCATTGATTTTCTTTTTATCCATAAGTTAAGGATATGCAATAAACCATCTGGCTCCAATTATATTGGGCATGAAACATTGACAACCTAAGATATAGATATAGGTATACTGGGACTTTATCACCACTGCACCTTGAGCTGAAATGAATGAAATCCCTTGGTTGTGCCTTGAGGGCCTGAAAAACAATCTGGACCTCAGAGGTGACAGCCCATGGATAAATAATGTAAATACTAAGAGACAACCTTTTATTGAAGTTTTCTGTGTGAGGGGACTACGAATGACTATAGTGAGGAACCCTGTGCCATGGGATAAAATGCTGTCACTGCACAGTTGGTGAAGGGCCTCGAGTGACATTTGTCAGTGAGACTGACTAGCATTCCAAATTAAGCACATAACCTTTATGAAATGATAATCAATCTTACATCATCACATCAACACCAAACCAAAACCACAACACAATGCTGTGTGAATGAGTGTTTTTTTGTTTAATTCATCATCATCTAAGTTAACTCCATTTGATGTTCCATTATTCTGTTTTGAAGATGATGTGCTCACGTCTGCAGAGTCTAAAGCCAAGAAGCCTATCTACTATTTGTGTGGCCCCTAAGGACATTTTTCAATCCATAATTATAGTCCACACATGGTCAGTTGCTGAACTTTTTCCCCAATTAGTCAGATAAAGGAAAATAATGTCCTCACTTAATCTCTGCATGTGTATTTTTTGTTCAATGTACCTATGTGTTTAAAAATAAACTAGCAGTTAGATACTGAATATTTAAATTAGGAAAAAGATTAATGTGAGCACCAGGTTTCACAAAACTTAGTTTCAGAGATTCACAAATATTGATGCACAAGTAAAAGCTACAAGACTTAACACAGTTGTGATTGTGATAGATGCTGGATTTCACAGTAAGTAACATCAGCTACCAAACTCACTTTGTTTGAGGCCTGTGGGTGTCCACTGACTGCTTGTGGCTCACATTTTTAAGAGAGATTTATGAGAGAATAGCTACGCCCACAGCACAAATAGAACCTATAGATACCAGCCACAAAGTTGGAGCTCTCTTTTTGATGAAGTGAGAAGAAAAGTAACTTTATTTGAGAGTAAAATATAGTTTCATAATTTGATGCATTCTATATGAACATTTTACAAACGTATGTCAAAGTATGTTGCATTGTGCAAAACACTATTTCCATCTATGAATCACTTGATATGTGGTTTAAGAGTATTATAATAATTAGGTTTCATGATGAACCTGTCTTAACAAAAACTGTAACTAAAGAAGAAACATGACGTAAATATACACTACCAATGGTCACAACTTCTAAATAACAACCATAAATGTCAGAGCCGGCCGAGCCACTAACTGTGCTTTCAGACCAAAAGCGAAGCAAGCATTCGGGGTGGTGAGTTTACATACAAAGTCCTGTCGGACGGCGCGAAATGACGCGAAGGGGGTGGTGCCAGCGACGCAAAGGCAACGCAAAGGCCTTTCACTGGTTCTAATCGCCTTCTCGCGTTGTGTGTGAACACTTGCAGCGAATGTACTCACGCGAGGAAAGCGATTAAATTTGCGTTTGGTCTGAAAGCACCATAAGGGACCTTTGCGGTGGCATAGGGCCCTGCGGCCAGCAGAGGGCCCCCTACAGTTACTGCTTGCTAATATAATGAAATAAAATGAAATAAAACACAGATCTCTATATTACGCACCATAATAAGAATATTGATTATTTAATTTAGTTATATATTATGGAAAATCAGCTGCCCTGATGGGTCAGCTTGCTTGGACATCCCTGCGACTCCTGACCCTGTGACATCACTCGTTACACTGGGTCAGTCATGCTCTTATGACGTCTGACAAGAAAAGATCCTATTTGTCTAGACATGAAAAAAGACAATTCAATTCAACTTTAATCAATTCAATTGACAACAGAAGAGCCTCGAAGAAGAGAGGAGACAAGAAGATAAAGGTACGAAAGCCCACAGACTCCATTTTTAGTTTCCTATGCCTGTATTTGTAGATAATCTGCACTAAAGGTCTTGCATTAGCCTTAGTTAGCCGTGCTGGTATTAACCATGCTAATGCTATACTTGCAAACATGCTAACCGCAATTAGCTTCCGAACTTAATGCATAAAATTGTATTAGTATTATTATTATAACATAGTTCAGTTTCCCACAGGATTTTAAGATACTATGGTGGGTGGACCTCGGACCCTCCGGGGGTGTCCTGGTGCATGCCCCCCCAGTAGAAGATTTTGTACATTTAAAGTTAAATGCATTCATTTAATACAAAATCTGTGAATAACTTTGCACTCTTGTAAACAATGTTGTGCTCTAGTAATATATTTGATCATAAACCCATTGTATAGCTATAAATGGTGATGAAACAGCAACAAAAGTCAACAAATGTATTTAATGTTTTTCCAGCAACCCCAAATCAAAGAATAGAAAATAGAATAAGTAATTTTCCTAACATTTTGTTGTTGTTGTTGTTTTTACTTTTAATGGACAAATGTAATGTTTTAAACTTTCTGTGAATATGATATAATCCAATTAATATTAATTCCATACTATATAGACACTTTATTTTGAAAACCAGATGTTGTCACATGTGTATCCTCGTGCTAAATTCATCAAGTCCGACCCAGTTTGATAAATTATATTGTATGCGGTTCTCTATCGCGTAACATGAAGACTTGACAGCCTCTCTTCAGGTTGGACTCTCATACTGCAACACTTGTCTTTGTAAAGAGAGAAACTGGTAGGAGTCGCTAAGCTGCCTGTCAGCTCAAGCTGGTCCATTGCAGTCACCATAAAGGCTTTAATACGTGTGCACTACAAATTTATGTGCAGCTAGCTTAATCGCCTTCACACAAACAAGTAACAGAAACAGACCATTAACGTTACTGTAGTTACCTCAAAAGAAAGGTGGTTGTCTCAAGTCGGATGCCAAAGTGTGTGAGCGTACGAGCTTACAGCAGTGCGGAGCAGCTCCCACAAAACACAACATTAGAGGTCTGAAAGGATATTTTGAGGTGTAAAAATATTTTTGGTTCATTTTGAGTATGGTGGAGCATATTAGATTGTGGCGGGCCGCCATGGTCATGGTCTTAATTAATGGGAAACACTGTAGTTTACGATTACGGTATTTTTCAATTTAAGCCATTAGCCTATCTTTTATCTATCTTAACATTATCTATGGAGCTGAGCTGTTCCCATCTGGTGTTATGTATGTATTGGAACAATACAACATATGCCCAGTTTGGCCTCTACACTAAAGGGCCAACATTAACTTACTCTTACCATTAAGTCATTGTTTATTTTCTTTATTTCACTGCAGGTTCATTAACCAGATCTACTGTGCAGAAAATGGTCATGTCACCCAAGAAGCTGACACTGGTGGTAAGTTATGTGTTTTAGTTAAACCTACAGAGATGCCCTTTCCTTTTACTTATAAATCAAATATGTCATGTGGGGAGTGTGTAGTGGCTGTATTTAATGACTGATTCTGGAGCAACATTCTGGAGCCTCCTCCAAAGCTGCCAGTATTGAAACAACGCATTTTCATCTTAATGCGTCATAACTGACGCTTTCAGACAGCGTGACAAAGCATAAATATTTTACGCTAAAGGTACCCTTCAGCGTCATGCCCCAGAGCATCTCATAGAGACACACCTGGTGCATCTCACAATAGATGAACAATTGTTCAACTATAGCAACACTCAGTGTATGAACATGTCAATTTACTAAATTACTAATTTTCTGTTAATCTTCCTTATAGGTCTACCTGTGCCTACTGAAGTGGAGAGCAGTACCATCATGTTGCCACCACACTTGGCTATCCAGTTTCTACTCCTCCAGTGGATCTAACTAAGTGACCATCAGTCCTAAATGACCAATTACACGTTGATGTGGTGAGCAGCATTTTGATATTTCTAAAAGAGACACTCAGACAGTAAAAGTCTTTTCTATCATATAAATATGATATAAAGAAGCCGGTTGATACGATCAACTGTTTTGTAGTTTTTTGTCTCTTGAACTCTTGTTTGGCTTTTATTAAAGATTTGAGCTTTGATCATAATCACTTTATCAGTCTTTTTATTCAGAACTAAGTTCATCAGTGTCTACTGGGTCTTGTGCAGCCATTAAGCTCAGTAGCTCTAGTAGTATCATATGTTTCCTGTTTGACATAGTAGATATATTAATACAGAGTATAGTCTAGTTATTGTTTTTCATCAGAATCAGCTTTATTGCCAAACAGGTTTAAGACAATTTGCTTTTTGTGCCAAACAAACATGGCAGGTTTAAGAAAATAAGAAAGATTCGTCAGGTCTTATTTAAAAACAAGAGATGTTGTTTCTGTGTCATATATAGTGACAACACCCGACAGTCAGAGGGGCTTCCAACTAAATTTTGATTAGGGCCTCCGAAGGTCTAGGGCTGGCTCTGCTAAATGTAAACAGTGTAGTGCTCAGACAGCGTATAAATACAAATTGCCAATAAAATGTAACTTGGATCTACATATTTAAAGAGGTGGTATTATGCTCATTTTCAGGTTCAAAATCTTAATTAGGGGTTGTACCAGAACAGGTTTACATGGTTTAATTTTCAAAAAACACCATATTTTTCTCATACTGCACATTGCTGCAGCTCCTCTTTTCACCCTATGTGTTGTACGCTCCACTCTTGAGCTACAGAGTGATGCATCTTAATTGTACAAAATCTTTGTTGGGAGTTGCACATGCGCAGTTCCCAGGTAAGGACTACTAGCCAATCAGAAGCAGAGAAGGGTGGGACGTAAGAAACAAGGTAGTGTGATCCAAATCAAAGCCGCTTCAGACTGCGACCGTAACCTAGCAGATGGTATAAGTTACTCAAGTCCACAACCACACACCATCATTGTTCCACATCTTACCATTAGGACTAAACGCTGTGTTCTGACGATCTACGCTGCCTTGCCGAAAAATGCTACATAGCACAAATCGATAGACTCGACTCTACTCGGCCCTGCTCTGTTTTCCATTGCAGACAGTACTCAGAGATAGCATGTAGCTTGTCATCATAGCGACGCCACACACAACTGCGACGTGATGTTCAATGCGACACACACACCAGCTCTTAAAATCAATATTCAAAATCTACACAGCTGATTTCTCAACTCAAAACTTCTCAGAAGTGGATTTAGTGATGAAATTCCATATGAAAATTGTAAAACTTTCTGCCTCTGTCTGGCGCACACAATGATGATGCAGTGAATAGTGAATATTCTCGCTGACCAATCAGCATTCTGTCGTGTTTTCACGTTACATTTTAGTATCCCTCAGCTCGCTTGGAATCTCGACGGAGTGAGGTGATACAGAAAAAAGTACCTGGAAGCAGGTACAGGTACAACATTTCTACAATGGAAACCCAAACAAAGGCGAGTCGAGCCAAAGGGCCTCCGCTCAGACTAGCTTGGTTTGAGGGCGTGCCTGACTCCGCTAGCTTTATGACGCGTTTTCATTGTGACGTCACAAGTAAAGGAAGTGAAGGGCTGGACTACAAACGAGCTGTTTTCAAGCGGTTCAGAGCAGAGCTTTCTGTGGGAGATGGGAACTCCCTTTGGGCTGGACTTTGGGCTTTTTCACTTTGCAAACCTGTTACATGCACAAAAAAGAGATACAACTCAATAAAGGAGAGGGAAAAAGCCAAAAAGCATAATACCACCTCTTTAAATCAGTTTCTTCTATGACACTTTATCTCCTTAAGTGTAATATCTTAATGAGGTAAGGGACACAAAAGAGCTAAATTGTCATTAGGATCGAAGCTAGTTATTTAAATTACTAAGTAAGAAGTAAGAAAGTAACAAAAAGATATTAATTAGGATTAATGAATATGGGGTACCCTGGAATCAGGGATCAATACCAACAACCAAACATAAAAACAGTCTGAAGTGTGAATCTGAGCACTGACCATCACAACCAGCTGTTAATACAACACATTACACAAATAACCATAGGCAACTGCCTTTAAAAGTGACAAGCAGATATATTTATCCGCACAGATCAATAATCAACAACAAACCAAACCACTATAATCTCTTCTAAGCACAATAAAAAGCATAAAACCAGCAGCAAGTATATGATGTGAGTGTCTGTGTTTGTGTGTGTGTGTGTGTGTGTGTGTGTGTGTGTGTGTGTGTGTGTGTGTGTGTGTGTAAGACAACACATGGGTGGCTCGGCACGCAATGATCCAAATGGTGGGCAGGCCCGCAAAGCTTAAGCAAGGGGTTAGAAACCAAAATGGAGGACACACTCTACCTGTCATTGGACTTTGATCTTGATAAAGCACTGTTATTGGCTTCACACACAGTGTCAGGAACAACACAAGTAAAGTACTGTAAATGGCACAAAAGCACACAGCAATAAATAGGATGCTGTCACGCCACA
This sequence comes from Micropterus salmoides, assembly GCF_014851395.1. Classification (NCBI taxonomy): domain Eukaryota; kingdom Metazoa; phylum Chordata; class Actinopteri; order Centrarchiformes; family Centrarchidae; genus Micropterus; species Micropterus salmoides. Next base: position 15,039,119 of record NW_024044348.1, on the reverse strand, counting down.
GGTCCATCATTTCCCACGGAAATCATCACAATGAAACTTCAGGTTACAATAACACAGTTATAAACCTACAGTATTTCTGTCCAGACACCTCCCACTTGACTTGTTCTTGGTAGCGATGTAATATCAGTCCGTTTAAAACAGTGGAGTTGACTTTGTGTGGAGGGAGCAGGGCATCAGAGGTTATTCTTCTCTCTGAGAAGAAAATGGTGGAATCCACATCTTTTTAATTCTGCAGCTCTGAGAATGTTGTTTAAAGGTCTCTTTCAGGATCCAGAAATGTGTTGAGCAAACACAAATCAAAAGAGAAAACAAAAGAAAACAGTCCATCTCGACCGACGAGTTAGAATGAGTTGAACGAGTTGAGTTGAAATAAAGTTGTACTGGTTAGTACTCCTGTTGCAGTTTGCACGGTAGTGGGAAGACAAGGATAGGCTAGTGCATTCTCCTTTTATGGGCTTAATGACATCATGGCTGCCACAGGGAATCCTCAGTCCTCTGAGGCCCCATCCAGACCACTGCGTTTTCAAATTAAAACGGAGACCTTTTGCTACATTTGCACCTCCCGTCCAGACTACAACGATGAAAACGAAGACCTAAAACGGTGAAGTTTGGAAACGCTGCCGACCCCGTTTTGAGTTTCAAAACTCCTGAGGGCGTTTTAGTGAAGACAGGCCAAAACGGAGGACTTTAGAAACGATGACACAGCCGCTCACGCTCGGCTCTCTGATTGGGTTTTTTCAAAGCAGAAACACAATGCTGCTGACCGGGCTACACTTGTACTGTGCATGTCGCCATTTACTTTGCCCTGTCTGTTTTCTGCCGCCACACTCCCATGTTACATTCAGTAACAGTCCCAGCTCGTTACTGATCCACGCAACAAAAAAATAAAACTCTGATGCTTAGTCTGTATTTATTTATTCTTTCACCTAATCTTCTGTAACTACGGAATAGACCATCTGCTTCATGTTTACACTGACACGCGCATGCCCAGTGCACCTGAACGGGTCCTAGCTGTGCGTTTTCAGTCGTTTTAATTTAGACGGAGATCAACTCCAAAACGCAGCGGAAACGCTGGTGTGGACGGAGATCATATTCGTTTTAATGTATTCAATTTGTAAACTAAAACGGAGTAGTGTGGATGGGGCCTGAGAGGCTTGGTCAGCAGGAATCCAGTATTTCGATTCAACTTTGTCACACACTAAGGTGTGAAGTAGCGGACCAGAGGGATTTTGGCACCATGTCTTTGTTGCAGGCCTTTTGTTTTACATGTAGGCCGCCTTGTTCAGGCATCTTGCCTACATGCAAGTCACTTCTTTTTTTCCTATAACGTGAGGTCAGAATGCATTGAATATTAACTGTGCTTTTGTTAAAATAAACATTGCTATGCTGATTGTTACATGTCAAGCAGGTCTTGTGTGTTTTCTTCCTACTTTCTATCTCTTCCACTCCCCTGTGTTTTCTTCTGTGTTCTCTCCAAGTGCTAACAGGATGATTGGTTTCCACCTGTGCAGTCTGGCGTCGCTGCTCATTGGCTGAACAAGTCTGGAGGTGGCCAGTCATTGTGCCAAGCCCTCAATAAAAGAAGCCTGCTGAAGAGTTCACCCTACCTGGCTCTTATTTGGCGGTTGCGTTGATTGTGAGCACACTTCTTAAAGCAATAATAAAAGGAATGCAGTGGGAGGTTTAGGACTAAGTCTGGGGGTAGCCTTTACATTTTCTTCATACATTGTACACTTTGTCTAGAAACACTAGGTTTATTTGTTGGTACCACCTATGTATGTTTTGGATGTTTTTTGTAGATAAGATAGTTAAGCCTTTAGTTAGGCCTAGTTTTGTTATATTGTTTCATTTATTTAAAAAAAAAAGGGGGATGTAACTATGATATGTTAATACATATGTGAATGTTTCCCCTGATAAATACAGCACTTGCATGTAATAATTTTACATAGGATGCATTTATGGACATACCATAACATAAGCACTTTGATAAATGGGTTCAGATGATCTCATAATTAATCTCTGTGATTAACTTTATAATTTTAAAAAACTAAACTTCAAAACTGGGTACAACACTAAAAAGGATCCTGCTGTACTAGTTGTATCCAGTCCTTTAATATACAGTCTCATCATTAGGAGATAACAATATAATTTACAGTGCAAATCTAATCAACACTCTCCTTTTTCCCTAGATGCTCCCCAGCATAAGCTTCAGAAGACAGTTGTAAACAAGAAAGGACGTACCATTCTACAGCAGTTTATTACCACCAAAGATCCCATTCACACATCAATTCAGAGAGTCACCTTCAATACTTCAAAAATGCCTCAAGTGAAAATTATTCTGTGCACAATTGGGGTGTATACTGACTTCTTAAATAGGAATCTGGCTTAGTTGGAGAGATACCACATTTACATGAATTCTGTTGAATGGTGGTCTTTCACTTTTGTCAAAGAGGTTGTTCTGATGCCAGGTCACATTTGGTCATTTTGCTTCTTTTTTTCTGCAATATAACACAATGAGAAGCAATGACAATTCTAAATAATTAATTTGCAGGCTGGAAATGCTTGAATACACTATTAATATCAGCCTTGCTTAAAGTGTAATAAGACAGTATGCTTTTGTTAATACACTCAAGACTTTTTGTTCTAGAGTTTGCATGCAGCAGGGTTTGACACCTATTCCAAATGATGCGCTTCGCTGCGGAGACATGCAATTTGTGCTGCAGGTTAGTGTCCATTCTCTTGAGAAAATTATACAATCTAAAAAGAAGTAAAAAAAAATTCTTCTACTTCATCACCTGCCTACCTGCATTACATTTTATTAATGTCAGCAGTGTTCAGGTATATGTGTGGGAAGCCCACTGTATTAGAAGATCAGTGTACAGAGCTCAAACTACAAGAAATTAACTGCAATTTGATCGGAGTAAGAAGCTTGATGTCAATGTCTGGTGAATCAATTAACTTTGACTACCTAACAGCTGGTAGCAAATGGAGCCAGAAATACATCTCATCTTTACCTTAGTATTAAATACAATATAATTTTCTATTTAAAGCATGGCATTAATACAGTAAGGAGGACTTGAACAATGACTGCTACAAAAAGTGAAAGTTTTCAGGACATACTTTATCAAGGAGACAATGAGAAGTCATTCAGGTGCCAGAGTAGGGACAAAATGATGAAGTAACCAACAGTGAAGTAACTTAACGTAGGTAGTAGGTAGGCTAGTATCTAACCTGCATTTCTTTAAAATAACCTTCCTAAAGTATACCTGGAAACAAAAGTAGAGTTAACAAAGAGCTTTTGGCTGAAGCTCAAACTGTGAGATGAAAAAGTACTAAGTTCAGCCAGTTCAACTTATGTTAAAGAAAATCTCAAATCTTTTCCTCTTGAGACAACAATAATGGCAATTTCTTCCAGTGCATGCTGGCATAGATGCCTTCCCCCTCCCCTATGAGCCTGAGCAGGCATATTGGGGTATAAGGAATGGATGGACAGAAATGAATAATGCAGACTGACTAATGAGTCAAAAAGTAGCTAAATTTTATTTGTATAGCGGTTTTCATTGACATGAGTCACAAAGTGTTTTCACAAAAACTTACCTTACAAGCTCCTTATGCTCTCTCCACTATTTGTTGTCTGTTGAGGTTTGTTTGGTTTTTACATCTATACTGGCTATACTATTAAATTAGGTTGTGTGCTCTGTTGCCTTGTAATGAGAGTTATGTAACACTCGTTGCACTCTTGTTCTCTGCCATCGTGACACTTACAGCTGTACTTAACATTTGCTTGTAAAATAGAAGCATCATGTCTGATCCCGCCATTACTTTCTTGCAGAAGGCCTGTTTTAAAGAGGTGGTATTATGGTTTTTGGGTTTTCCCCTCTCCTTTATTGAGACATATACCTTTTTGTGCATGTAATAGGTCTGCAAAGTGAAAAAGCCCAAAGTCCCCCTCAAAGGGAGTTCCCATCTCCCACAGAAAACAGTGCTCTGAACTGCCTGAAAACAGCTCGTCTGTAGTCCAGCCTTTACTTCCCTTTCTTGTGATGTCACAATGAAAATACGTGTCATAATGCTCACTGAGCGACTAGTCTGACACGCCCTCAAAAACACCGGTGGAAAAACACTGAGCTGCAGCATACCTCTCCTCTACCTTCCAAACACTAGCTACCCTCCAAGCAGTCAATGGACATGAAGTTGTTACTGTGATGTGGAGACAGAGCTCAGTTAAAACTTTATGGATGAAAGACACTTTTGTTACAGATTAATAACTCACCACTCTGAAACTCTTGCTCCAGTCCATATTGCCAAGCTGGTCGGCCACAAGTAGCCTACAGCTGAATCGAAGCTGTTTACCGTCTTTTCACTAACCCGCCCTTCTCTGCTTCTGATTGGCTAGTAGTCCTTAACTAGGAACTGCGCATGTGCAACTCCCAACAAAGATCATTTAGAGACAAGATGTATCACTCCATAGCTAAAACGAAGCCTTCAACACAGGGTGAAAAAGAGGAGCTGCAGCAATGAGCAGTATGAAAAAAATATGGTGTTTTTTGAAAATTAAACCATGTAAACCTGTTCTGGTAAAACCCCTAATTTTTGAACCTGAAAATGAGCATAATACCACCTCTTTAAGGATGAGGCCAGCTAAGGACATCTAACACAACAAGGATAATGGAAAAATGGATATTTATGCAATAATAGCCTACATGAGAGAAAGTGTTTTAGAGTGTGGCAATACAACATTACATGGTGGGGATCATTTCTCTTTTCCAAAAGTTTTATTAGTGAGATTTATAATTAGCTGTAACTGTAAGATAAAAAATGTATAGATTATGCTGAAAGAGTACAGTAGTTCCTTAACATACTGTAGATCCATTGAGTAAATGAGTGAATAAAATATTTGTCCATCTTACCAGGAACCCCCAAGAGAAATTTCTGTTTTATGTCCACTTACGGCTGTGATCTCTCATCCCTCCATGAGGGAGGGTTTGAATTGTAGCTTATTGTAAACTTTGGTTGGTTGATGGACACAAGGGATGTGCAGCCTTACTCAGAAAGTCAGACAGCCGGTGACTTTAGCTAGAATTGCAATATATTAATGATTTAAACTCCTTGTTTCATTAAATACCTTCTATCTACCGATCAGAGAAATTCAAAAATAAATTTGACATAATTATAATAAATTATCACCTGCGTGATTAAAATGCTGGTGCGAAGCAGGCAACTGTTGATAGGTTGCTAGGATATAGACATAAAAATTCCTAATTAATAACAACAGATTCTTAATAGAAGTGTTATATTGTGCCTTATTGGCACAGGTAAGTACATTATAATGCAAAGAGGGAACTTTGGAAGTCTTGGAACCTGACTAAATTAAATGTATCATCTGACTAATGTAACTGCAAACAAGGATGGAGAAGCTGGCAGTGTTGTCCCAGCTGTTGCTGTTGTCAGTCTCATTAGATTTCAGCATATTCAGTATAGTACAATAGTTTTATCATTGCAAGTACTGCAGCATTACTATTAAATATAAATAATTACCCCAGCTCATATGTCTTTTAGCACCATTAAATACAATTCTCTAGCTTACATCCTCAAAACTTAAGGAAGGTGTGTTCTACTACCCAAGACTTCCTGATAAACTTTAGGCATTAAACATATTATGACAGCAAGAAAACCTTCTAATGATGGATAGGCAGTGCAGACTTTATTCCATAAACTGTTGGGGTTTTTTTAGAAATAATGTGCCGCCTTCAACAGAATATAAATGATTTGTATTGTACCATAATGAGGGTGCTCGGGAGCACCAGGGGCCAAATTGCTTGGATTAAATATAATCTTAAATAGGTCAGCCCTTGCCTCTCAGGTCAGATTTAATCAGTCAAAATTTACCTTTTCACAAAATATCATAACGCAAACCTTCAAAATCAATTAAATTTTAAAGTCTGTTCATCAGGCTTTGGTCAATTATTTGCCTTTATCAATATCCTCTATCTAAGTTATACAGCATCGGCTTATTTGAATTTAATAACCAAACACTAATATTCTCCTTCATAAGATCGTCAGAGTATTATGTAAAAGGCTCCAGGGATCACACTGCAGTTTTAGTTGCTTTCTGTGAAATGGCAAAATGCTTGGAAGGTGCTAATTTTCTCTCCCCAGAGGTAAAGAGGCCTGCGATCCTTTACCTTCATTATAGAGCAGACGCAATGATGAACTCTTTGTCTTAGAGGCAAGTCATTTAACCTTCTTTTACCCCAGCCATGCCGTTTGTCACAGCACAGCAATGCCATGGCGATGCCAGAGAGCTAGAGGGATGAATGTCGTATGAAAGTCAATGGACAGAGAGGAATTAAGATGACACTTCAAGACAAATTTTCAATAATGGCGCTTGCGATTAGAAGGCATTACAAAGCACATGACCACTGGGGAGTTAATCACATGGAAAATACAGTAGAAGATGATGAAGATAGAACCGCATAGAACAGAAGAGAAAAGAACGTGAGAAAATAGCACAGGCGTAGTTCCTAGCTCATAATGACATAAATATATGGAAATTCAGGGTGAAAACTGAGGAGGATGGAGGTGGTGTTGAATGGTAAGTGCAGACTGTGTTTGTATGATGCTGGCACAGTTGTTTCTGAACAGAACTGTGGGTAAAGAGAATAGATGGATGGATCAGTGGAAAGCTTTAATATGATCTGATATTATGAAACTGTAAAAGTATTTTTCTGTGACTTTCCCATTTGACAGTGTACCTATAACAACAGCCTTTGTTTTACTCAACAGAGACCAACTGCTCTTTAGTCAAGTTTCCATCCCAAATGTAATACAAAATGTAACCACATTTCCAGAAAGTGAGCAAAAGATAAATGAATGCACATTTCCATCCACTGTTTTGTAAATATTAGGAGTTCGGCATCAAGACAAACAGTTGCTGGCATTAATTCACTACCAATTTACCAGTCCTTGTTGTTCTTCAACAACAAGACTTTAACAACGTAATTAAGAGTGCCAGTCCACCAAAATTGAAAATGTGATGGAAATATGGCATTTATGTTTGTTGCAACAGAATAGTTTTGATCCAAAATCCAAAAGAGAATTGAATCAAATTACTGCATGTATCTGGGTATTTACTACTTGTATTTGTGTTTTCTTAATACAGTCCATTCACAATTGGAGATTGGTTTGTTTCATGTTTTTGTTTTAATGACATCTGGGGGATAGGCAGACATTGAAACACCAACAAACAACTTTTTTGCTCCAAGTCCTTGATGTATTGTAAAACAACAAAGGTATTTTTCCATGTGGATTGTGCATCTAAACATTTTGATATTTCGAGAAACATTGTATCACCAACAAGCAATTATCAGTGCACTCAGTCAGTGAGAGTTGATGTGAGATAGTGCACATTAATCATTGTTATTATGACTGGTACTGTTGGTTGCATTAATGTGAGTGGGACTGTGTAAGCATGTGTAAAAAGGGCTACACAATGTATTAAATGACCAGGTCCACTAAAGAAGAGGTACATCTTTTCTAGGTGTGCATTAGCAGGTTACTCTTTTATCGCCAAACCACGGCGTATAGAAGAAAGGAGAAATGGTGAGAGCAAGTACAGCAAGGTCATATCATGAAACACACTGTTGAATTATTTACCATGATAATGATGATGCAAGAGGATGAGCTGAAAAACACTGTGGAGGAAAATACCCTTGGTGAGGACCTCAGCCCTCTCAACTCACATCCTGAAACATGAGACAACTGGAATGGGATCAGTAGTTACCCGAAAGAGTTAAGGAGAGGCCTGAGGCTGTACTTTAAAGAGAAACCAAAGTGTTGTCTGAAGTCATTCCAAACAGGCTGGGTGCTTTGATATGGAATGTTTTGAGCTTCTTTATTTTCTTATGATCCATCTTTCTTCAGTTTTTTTTTTTACATAAAATTTAAATTCTTTCAGAAAAATAGGTGTGTGATGTAATTATTTCTCCCTGGAATGTGGTCACTTATCAAAAAGTTTGCTTTTTTGATCTAAATGTCGCCAGACATCACAAAATAATGAAGCATTATTTATCTCTTCTAAATTATAGCAAACACTAATGGAAACATAAATAATTTAGAGGCTGGTACAGCTTTGCTAATGCTGGTTGTATGTTGTGCTTCTCATCAATTACTTACAACACAGCCATGATAACCTTTGTGAACCCTATTTTCAAGAGCATACTTAAGCACTTCTGACTGGGTGCTAAAAAGTGGAGTCTGTAGCATCTCTTGAGTTTTGGTCTGCCTATTTTATAACCTCTATCATAAAATAAAAATGATGAAGGACGGTGACTCAATTAAAAAAACAATGTGTAGTACCTTCTAATTAATTTAAGACTGAGAAACAGCAACAGAACAAAATAGTTTCAGACTAAGGTAAACCACTGACAACTTTTAATAAAATGACTTTAAATAATGACAAAGAACAACATAACGTCCATATGAGAAAACATTGGACTTAAACACTGGAGACAACTTTATGTTGTGCTTTCTCAACTGACAGCCAGCATTGTTTTTTTTTAAGAATGACCATGATCTTTACATAACCATGTATATATTATTAACCATAAAAGGTGGGGTATGTGATTCCTGAACAAAGACACAGCAAGTTGAGGGTTAGCAAACTGTCACTACAGTTGCTTCTGCGAAGCTAACATGCAGAGAGAACGAGATGATCCTAGAGCCAGCACACCAGCTCCAGACAGCCATACAACTCTCCTCCTACATCACAACACAGCATGTTGGCATATTTTATCAAAGAAAGTAAGCTGAATGTCAATGGGCAAGTCATTTAATTTTACCTGACACACAAATCTTGGCTGGAATAGCTGGAACTTTGTTTGTTTCCCATTTCAAGAGCCAAGACTGTGTACAAACACCCGAGATGCTCACAAGTTTTTGAGCCAGAGTCCAAGTCAAGTCTCAAGTCTCAGGGCAAGAGTCCAAGTCAAGTCTCAAGTCTCAGGGCAAGAGTCCAAGTCAAGTCTCAAGTTACTCGTGGTTATACTGAATGTTGTGTACCTGCTGTGTTCAAACCAGTCTGCTTAAAACACTGCAAAGCTATAAGGAATTCCTACTGTAAGTCAACATACCCCGCAGACTCTCAAACCCAGTGTAACGTTAACTAAATAAAACTGTAACATTACATGATCAACAATAAACCTGTAACCTGTTTTTCACAGAGCACAACCATGTAGCCTAATGTACAATGCGTTTACAACTAATGACAGCTTATAAACTACTGTAAGTCAACACACACCCCAGACTGTCAAACCAGTGTAACGTTATAACTTAGTAAAACTGTAACGTTGTATGATCAACAATAAACCTGTAACTTGTTTTTCACAGAGCACAACCATGTAATGTGCAATGCAATCAATGACAGCTTATAAACTACTTTAAGTCAACACACACATGATCAACAATAAACCTGTAACCTGTTTGCAGCCGACGTTACTAATTAACGTGATGGCAGCCAGCGGGGCGTAAATTATTACGTTAATCGACCACCACAAGTTTGCCAAATAAACAAACGCTCATTCATCTTTTCATAATGAACGACAGATGGAGTTAACCTCACATAGGACTAAAGCAAGAAGCAAGCTAACGTTAGATGGCCAATGCTGAGCTAAACATGTTCACTACTACACACCTCAGGTTACTCACCTATTTCGCATTCAGTGCTTCTTTGTTTGGGGCTTGTATGAAGTTTTAAAGCTAAAGTTTTTGATGAATGGCAGAGCAGCTGCCGGTGTTTGTTGTCCTCTTTCATGCAGCAGATGCTTAGTTGTGTTATGTACGTAGGTTATAGGTAACGGAGGGAGGGCAATAACAGCAAGCTCATCAGACGTTTCCTAAAAATAAACATTGTTCATGAGTCCCTCACCTTAAGTCCGAGTCGAGTCTGAAGTCTTTCAAGGAGGAGTCTCATGTCGAGTCTGAAGTCACTGCGTGCGACTTAAGTCAAACTCGAGTCCCCATCTCTGAGGAATTTTTTTTAGCACACATGCAGAACAGACAGATACCATGACTGCTGAATTTGACAAAAATACGTGTTTTGGATTATAATTGCTTCTTGGTTAAAGGTGGGGTATTTAACCATGATGACAAGGGTCCCCAAATCTTATTTTAAGTTATTTTAATCCAAACGGAAGTTTCTCTAAACCTAACCAAGTTGTTTTTATTCCTAAACCTAACTTAAGCCATAGCACATCATAAAACAGATAATTTTCAACAGTGTAACAGTTTTTGAAAAGCACAGACAAATAATGTTTTCCTGCTGATAGGGGGTGTTTCTTTTCAACTCACCCACTAAAAGAAATGAAAGGCCACACTGAAGATGATAAAGGACTGTTGCAGGGTTTCTTCATTATAATAAATAATAGCTTTGGTAGAAATTGAGAAAAAAAAGAAATTATTACTAAATAACATAACTTTCATTACTAATAATATGATAAATTACTATAAAATGCTACAGTTGGAAAAGCATATCCTGGGACCCTGGTATTGTGCATGCTGGCTCACTGTACTTTTAAATAAAGTGAAGGCATCATTCATGTTATTAGTAACACCTGTATTTTTTTGTCTGCATTGAAAAAGACCTGCATAGTCTTAATGTGAACATCAAATGATCCTTTTGAAGCAGGAAAGACTTTAAATCGACTCTTCTAAAGTGAATCTTTGAAAACATAAAACCTCCCACACAAATCACATTGGCTGTTTTCATTTAGGTCAACATTTTAGTATAAAAAGCTTTTTCTGAGCATTATCACAAAATAGTGGTTATTTGCCACATTTTATGCAATCAGGTTCCAAGACAGAAGAAACAAGTGGGGCAACCCAGTCAATCAGATTAGAGAGACAGAGACCATAAAAAGCTGCGATGTAGATCAGTACATCAAAATGCAAAGGAAGCCTACACATTTTGAAAAATACAAGAAACATCAGAATGCTTTAATTTCACACATACATGTAGATAAAGATTATATATACTTTTGGGCTATAGCTGACATGCCAAATCTATCATCTGGTAGATGTCACCAAGATAAATCAAATCCTGTGAGCAACTGTTAAAAAGTCTTTACAAACTGATACAATAAAACAAAATAAATACAAACAATTAAAGCAAAGTAAGAAACACGGCACAGAAAAGGTAAAGAACAATTAATTTAAAGATTGTTACATGTCAGAGACATACATTATATTTTTTATTATACTGTATATTCATTACAACTCACACAGCCAGAGCTGGTTGATCTACCATTCCTGATGGCAAAAGCTCACAATGGCCTAGGATACCATTTCAACATTTATTGTGTCATTAAAATTTATTTGCTGAGGGGAAGGTCACCCCCTTTTTTAAATTCTACAGGAGTGGTCATGAAAAACTCATACTTAAGGTAGGTTGTTAAAATGTAATCAGGTCTCAAATCCTACAGGTATTGCAAAAATTGAATTTACACCCCTATACAGTCAGATGTTTTATATCACAAATAGTAACAAATAGCTTAAGTAAATGTGATGCTGTGATGTATCAGATTCAAATAATGTGTCAATTGTGACGGGAGGTTCCAGATGACTAAGTCATGCATGTGCATGAGTCCAGTGCAGGGCTGTTACACCAGCTTGTCCTCAGCAGAAAAATGACAGCATTGGCTATTTGTCTAAATGCTTAAAATGACAAGCAACCTTTTGTGGTTTTGTGAGAAAAGGCCTGAGGTAGTATGACAATGTTACACTGCTAAAACTTTAGGGACATGGTGCTAGTGACTTTGACGATGGAGACCATAGTTTGTTTCATGTCAAGTACAAGTATCTACAGTCAGTGTTGGCTTCACCTAACAATGAAGAAAAGCTTTATCTAAACTTAACCAGGTAGTTGTAGTTGCATTGTGGTAGGCATCGTTTGAAAACTAGCAAGAGAGCTAGATTTTGAAAGTATCCCACCTATCCCTTCAGGCCTCCAAAGCCACTCCACTAAAACAGTGCTTCGTGCGCAATGCAGTGCTTGAAGTGGCCCAGTACGCACTGATATGCAGTACCAGGCACTTATACATTTTACTCTTTGGCGTACTGGGACTTTTTCTTGCGTACCAGAATCAGAACCAGAATGTCCCCATGACTTTTTGAAAGCATTTGTTGAAAATGTTCTGAAATACCGCTTGCAACGAGAAATGTTCAATAAAAAAATGAAACTGTTTTGAGAAAGGTTTATTTGCACAGTAAGAAAACATGCAATCCAATTTAAATATAGAAGAACCAAATGTGCATTGTCCCAAAAAAGTAACTCAAGCTAAACACAACTTCATTATATTTTTAGATTTTGAATTGTCACCTGCCCATAGGTGAGGGTAGGGATGGGGTTGGACCCAGGACCCAGGACCTATTCCTACTTTCTGTTGCTAAAATCCGTACTGACTTGTGAAAAGGGCGTTTAAGTATGCTGCTCCCTTTTCTTGGAATCAGTTGCAAAATTACTTGAATCTTCGGGAGCTGGTCTCACTGGATGCATTTAAAGTAATTCTTAATGATTTGGAGGCAGGCAAATCTGGCTGTAGATGTTTTGACTGATTCATATTGCACCTGTTTGATCTCTGATATTGATGACTTGTGATGAATACTGATGAATGTTTTTGATATTTTATGATTTAATAAATAATAAATTTTGTAATTTATTTATTTTCATTGCAAATTGTTATATGTTTTTATGTCTGTAACTCTATTAATCCTGCTGTTGCCTGTCTTGGCTAGGATGCTCTTGTAAAAGAGAATTTTAATCTCAATGAGACTTTTCCTGGTTAAATGAAAGTAATAATAACAGTCCTGGAACAACCAGACACCAATTTGTTTTATTTTTCATTTTTGGCATTTATTGATTGCTGTCAGGATATAAAGAGAATTTTAACAAATAAAACAAAAAATGCTTCTGAAATAATTTGCCTACCCCAGCTTTAAAGCAATTGAATTTTTGGTCACTTGGGGAAATGCAACAAGCTGTTAAAACAACACTGACATATTATTACCTTATTAATACGTAAAGGTGTTAGCAAACAATTGTGTCCACCTTAATCATATCCAGCTCTTTCATCTCAGATCTGAAGTTCATCTCGGCTCTGTAGAGCTGAGATTAACTTCAGAGTAGTGTTATCATTCTCTGTGAGTTAATTTCTACAGGCTAACCATTTGACATTGTCATTTGATCTGTTGGTAATGTAAAAATATTGATTAGACCAGCTTCAGCCAGTCCTTAACAGTAAGATGCCATGTCAAAAAAACACTCATCAATTGTCATTTGACACTGACAATTAACCTACTTTGTCATTTAGAAATTTATATTAATTAATATTGTTTATAATAATTTAAATTTATATGCATTAGAGCAGGGCACGTTAACGCATTAATATCGTGCATTTAACGCATTAATTAATTAACGCAGACAATTATTTTATCGTACGTTAATGCAGTTTTTTTTTTTATTATTTTTATTTTGAAAGTCCCTTGCTCACTGGCTCTGAATACACAGTCAAACCATGGCTCAGAAGACGGGTGGGATGTTGATCAGTCTGCAAATCACCCACTCAAAGTGGAGGGAGGCTTTGGAAGACTCTTGGCATGACGGTATATATGGCTTGGTTAGTGACCATTGGTTGTACACTACTTTTCAAAATGCATTCTGGGATACATTGAGTGGACTATATAGGGTATAACTCTCACTATACATTCGGACAGCACTACAAAATGGCGAGCTCACTATATAGTCCACTATATAGTGAGTAGTGGGTGAGTTCGGACACAGCCATAGTGATAATTATTATACCCTATATAGTCCACTCAATGTATCCTAGAATGCATTTTGAAAAGTAGTGTACAACCAATGGTCACTAGCCAAGCCATATATACCATCATGCACTGCACTGATGGAAAAAACTGATTGTCTGACGGTGATGACATAATTAACGGCGCCGAAATAACGATTGAGGTAGTGTCCGAAAGTGTTGTTTTAATAATGCGAGTGAGCTCCCTTTTATAGTGCTCTAAATACAGCTCCCTACATAGGGGGTAGGGAGGACTGAATGAGTGGGGATTTCGGACACAGCCCTTGTGTTCGAACACTTCACCTCACTCTAACAGGGACACTTGCTATTGAACATAGACTGTTTATGCTGCTCCCTGATTAAAGAAAAATGTTTCTGCTGATACTGGTTCAGAAAAAAAACAAGAAAAATGGACTCTGAGGGTAACTTGTTTTAACAAGCTAGTAATGCCCTGGCAGTGGTAAATAGCTTTGGTTTTATACTATTTGATTTGATTACATTAATGCTTAAGTTGAGATTTACAAGAAATATTTTGTTGCTACTGTGTAAAGGGAATACTGCTGGTAAAAAGTACATTATTTGTTTAATGTGTTTATAAACCCCATGTTATTGCACTTTTGTGAATATAGGAGTACATTTAAATTAAAATTGCGCAATAAACTACTTTAGAACAAATTATTCAATTTTGCGCTTAACATTGCGGTTAATTGCGATTACAATTATTAATCATTACCCAGCACTAATATGCAGGTGCCTGCATGAAGAAGCCTCTTTGTCTAAGTTTGTATTATCCCTACTTAGTATACAGTACACAAATACACTTGTGTTTACATGTGCATCCTGGTGTACTATATTTAAATAATGAGGCTTGCAGTCACTTGCTAGAACATTCTGTGTGTCACAATATTGACTTCAGAAGAAAAAATAAAAAAGCGCAAAGCAAAAATGTTATTTCGCTGATCAGTAAATGATGACTGTCTACTTGATATGCACAAGTGAGGCTGTAGCTTACTTTTGTGTGCTTTTTGCTCAAGTCTAATTGGGTTAATTAATCTCGCTGCAGATCTGGAGCATAATAAGATTAAACATTACCAATGGTAGTGGACTTTTCCAGACCATCAGATTTACACTCTAGTCCCAAGCGATCTGTTTATTTTCAATTAGGTCTGAAAATGAGGAATGTTCTGGCAGAGTGTGGGGGAGTAACAGCACCTCTCTGAAGGGCTGCCATGGCCTGCTGCTCATGTTCACACTCATCTTCTGTGGCAACTCCTACTTCCTGGGCCTCACTCCCAAAGACAAACACACACACACAGCAATTTTGTCTATGTTGAAATAGGGATACCATGTCAAAGTTTTGTGAAATGTATTAAGTAATGTACAGATGAATCAAGACCACTCATACTGTATATTTTCATTGTAAGTATGTCAGCATATGTACAGTATACACAAATATATATACATACACACACACACACACACACACACACACACACACACACACACAAACATATATATATAGATGCATGCTCAAAGATGCAAGTTAACAGTACATGTATTTGTAGACAGACAAGTCTACAATACATACAGAAACAAGCAACATACACATCAATTGAGCTGGTAATGGTAATACAACAGCTCCGTTGTCTCATGAATATTTACCACTTGAATCAAGATCAGCACATAGCTGCTCTAGAAATTTTAGTAAACTATTAACTGAACATAAAGCTTGCACACACTTGAAAAGCTGTCTGTTAAAGGCATAGTAGTAAGTAAGCAACCTAACAAATTCTTTCCATGATGATTTCCTACTATTTTAGTAAAGCAAGTTTACTTTGTGGCCACTCACTGCAGTATAGTCCAGTTTTGTGTAAGGTGGATTTTTCTCATCGCGAAATAATTGTCATCAGAAACGTTTACAAAACATGGACAGATTACCCCCTAGTAGTATGCATTACATATTTTAAAATTTCATGTCTGACCTCTTGTTTATGTCATCTGGGGAAGCGCAAACCCATTTTTCCTAGCGACAATTTCAATTATTTCAACTAAGACAATTATTAAAACAAATTATAAAGCAGAGCATAATAAGTGTGAGCTACTGGATGGTGTTTCAGATAGTCTTTCATGCAAGAGCTATGATGTAGTTTCAGTTAAGTTTTGATTTAAAGGTTTTCTTGAAAATTTACACAGGTAAATTGAAACTAATGAAGCTCAATCAAGAAGACTATCTTCATACTTCATTCATTCACAGCTTTGTCTCTTTTCCTACCCCTCCAGTCAGCTGACCATGGGTGTTCACTCTTTAGTTTACCAATCAGATTTTGCAACGATCTGCATCAGCCAATCATGTGGTCGCTGTCAACCTTTAAAATCTATTGTCCTCTCTGCTGCTTGTCTTTTCAGTAAGAAATCCCCCTTTAATACCATATCACAATGGCGTATAATCGCCAAATACTTTTCACATTTCTCATATTCACAAACACATGTCAATAAATTATTATCATTCACTCAAATGAAGTCTTCCCTGATTAACATAAAAGAACAAGAAAGAAATACTGCTCTTGGAACATGGCAACCACAGTGATTTTGAATATCCATTGACTTTATATAGTCATATATATCTTATTTTCAAGTCTGAATTAGCTTACAGAACATTTCCAGACAAATATATCAATCTGAATGAATCTGTACATGCAACCGAATCCAAGGGAAAAAGGTAATCATGGAAAGTGTGATGCTTGACCTTACTCATCCTCTATTGATCTACTCTCTAGATGAGGGCAAGGTAAAGGACACAGCCATCAAATGGATATGAGGAACCCGGGAGGAATAGCTAGAGGAGATGAGAGAGATGAGAGATGGGGATAAAGTGTCGCAGGAGGAAGAAAAGCTAGTGGAGAATGTGCAACAGGAGTGGAGGTGTGGGGGGGTCAGGAGAGGAATGGGCTGGGGATGAGAAAAAAAGTGTAGCATATTCAGGTTGAACTCTATGAACTCAATTGTTTAAATCACAGATGTATGTATACTTAATTTAAATAATATTAAAGCAGCCCATATGTACATGATGATGTCTCCTAAGTTTACCTCTATCTAAGTCTCACTACAACTTCTTGTTTCACCCACTCATCTGTATGTCTACACCAACAAAAGTGTGTTTTATTGATGGTAAAAGCTCATCTCTACACTCCAGAGTGTCAGGGCATCAATGAAAATACATCACAGGGAGGAGGCAGTCAACTTCAGCCTCAACACTGACAATAAATCTGAGGGTGAGAGGGCCTTGTAGAGTAGGTGAAAAAAACTCGTTCTAGCTGATGAGAAAGGTACATGACGCAAAAGGACACTCCATCTAAAATGGGCTTCTGTCAGCACAGCAATGGAAGAGGAGAAGGGAGAGAGGGAGATGAGCAGGGGATCTGAGAAGGAAGGACAGCAGATGAGCAGTTGTCTCCACAACAGAATCATGTTCTCTGAGCTTGTCAACAAGGCACATGGGAAATACAGTTGATTCAAATGACGGGATTAAAATTGCAGGGAGGTGGACAATTGAGAAATAGATTAAGGTGTAAAAAGGGGGAAATGGGAAGAAAAAATCTGTTGGAGAAACAAAACCGTTACTGCAGACTGAGAAAGAAAGAAACTCAACTTTTAAGTGCTGTCTGCTCATTTATGTGCCTTATTGTTTACTTGTCTTACTTGCCTTAGAGCTACTGCTCAAAAGGACTACTTCTGGCTTTTTCAACTGTATAAAACTCCAAGGTAAATTCACATTTAGTAGTTAGTTCACATTTTTTTCAAAAGTGAAATTAAGATCAGTTACAATACCATCATTAGTGCACTCTGGACTACATGATATTTTATCAAAGCTGAGGAACTGGGGAAGAGCTCAAAAGGAATAATTAGTTAGTAGATACATTTACACATATTACATTTACAATTTACACATTCTTTGCATTTTCTTTACACAGATTAAATTAAGGTGACAATCCGCTATACATTTTTACACATATTTTAAAACTTTCCAAAAATTAAACATTTAATATATATTGGTATCTAATACAGATTGTGACTTATGCCAAATCATTTGTCTAGCAATAAACATTTGAAAAATATAAAAGTACAATAAAACTTGACCGATACATTATACATTCCACTTTTTCTTCATTGTTTCTTCCGAGAACACTTCCTCTTATAACACCTCTAACTCCTAACCTCTAACATGCACTTCCTGTGCTCTTCTTCTTCTATCCCCTACAATGATCTTGTATAGATTGCACTTTTTGTTAACTCTTACTTCCTTCCCTAGGTATCTACCCCATTGATGTGATATGTACTGTGAGCTCTTACTAGTATTTATTGCTGCTCTTACTAGTATGTTTTGTCAGTTGTAGATCTGTAGTTGATGCTCTGTTGATGCTTGTATGTTGTTCCTCAAATGTAAGTCGCTTTGGATAAAAGCGTCTGCCAAATGAGTAAATGTAAATGTAAATGTTTCAAACCAAAAAGCTATGGTGTTAGAATATTTCATCATATTACCATTCTAATTTAGCCACATCTAATTTAATTGATAAGTGCAAATGAAAGGGGGGAGCAGATCCAATGCCTTGGAACCATGTTACAGCAGCCATCTCACAAAGTTCCCTTGGCTCACAACAATTTGTAATTTGTAATTACTAGGATTGGTTAAAATGACCTCTCTCGGATACAATTTATTTTTAAAAATCCAATTATTAGACTGTTGAGGCCATCAGCTGACAGACTGCAATTCTGCAATGCATATCTGGGAAAGAAGACACACAACCATCTCTTTCCAGAGTTATGAAAATACTGTCAGCTCTTGAACAAAACCATTATCATTATTTCTATGCATCGCCAAAACCAGCATTAATTTGCTAATACGCACTGCCACTTGCCATACAAATAAGACTTTACCTCCATCTCCCCCAGTCCTTGTGAAACCTCTCTCTAATGTTCAATCCTGTTTAAAAAGAAAGAGTCTGGATAACAAATTGACTTGATTGGCTGAACACAAAAGCAGAGGTGGGGGAGTGGTATCCGTCACTGGTAGCCATCACATCTGTCACCACTCATCAATAACTCTCAAAATGTCCCTCTCCTTTGCTTTTAATCAGATCCTGCAGTAACGCCACTCAATTTGTCTCACAGTTTGTTTCGACAGACTCTCAGTTTGTCTTGACAAGCTGGCATGCTGTGAGTTATGTAACAGACCCCATTTGAGAGCTGCGTAAACTAATATACATGCATCAAAATTCATATCTTTCACAAGGCCCTAAATTATTTGTGATTTGTGTGTAGCTTTTACAGCACAAATTAAATCTCACAAAGATGTGTGCTTTGCTACGTGGCCCCATCTATCTTAGTCTGGAGCAGTAATTAGATTATCACTCAGTTGATGAGCTTCCATCACTCGGCCACCCATTTACTGAGCTACAGTATGTACACACTTAACCAGACAGAAACACACACATACACCCACTCATGCTGCCTTTTCTTAGAACACAAATTATAAACACACAGTATTGTAAAACAAAGCCAATGTTAACATGTTCGATGACCTGTGAACTAATGACCTTCAGCAGAAACAGGCAACCACATATAGCTGACCAAAAAAAGCATAACTGTGATGTTTATTTTTGCGATGTATGTAGTTTGTATTCTCTAATTAATTAAGTATTATCAAAACCATAACTCATTCCTTGTTGTGTTATATTCTCAAGGAAGTAGAGCTTCATGACTGAAAAATTTAAAGTTTAAAGCAAACTGGAACCTCCTTTCCTGGCACCACTAGTGTGACGCTATTTTGTAATTCTTCAGTGCTATGAGAAATCTTACAAATACTTGTATTCAAAAGCCTGTTTGGAAAAGAAATTATGTTTTCTGAAATGTCAAATTCACTTATATTTGATTGTATCAAAAGATTATCCAAATCTTATATAAGCTGAAGGAATATTCAACAAAGATTTCACTTTTATATCACATTAATGTCTGAAAACACTGTGAAGACACTAGGTCAGTGCAAGGGATAATGTAATAAGATAAATGTGTGGTTGAAAGGTCATTGCCTGAAGATAAAACTTTAAAGTAAGATTTTGTTAAAAGCATAAAAAGGAAAGAGCACTCGATATCAAGAAACCCTAATCTAATCTTTTTGGAGGCGAGAGAAGAACAGGGATTGGACAACATCATTTTTTGGCAAGCTTTGGGATCTGATCTGAGTATGTAACTTATGCAGGGCATCATCACAGTTTCACAGTTGGCTTCCAAAACAACATGGTACAATCCATCTCGCCTCTTCATGCTATTATGTACACACACATGAAGAAAAAAGTGGGTGGAGTAACACATCAGAAGAAGAGATTAGAAAGATGTTATCTACATCTGTGCATACCCCTATCCAAACAATGAATCAAAGATTCATTTTCCCCTTCATCGTGACGACTGTTAATTCCTTTAAGAGATTAGAGAATTACTACATCCTTACCTCTGTAAGCTCTTCATTTCTGCAGATTTAAAACAGCATAGTGTCAAAGCTCACAACAGACCGGCAGCTCCACTTTGTTCTAAAAGCATTAGTCTCTTAATCTCTCCTTTTTTGTGTGGCAACAGGAGTGGTGAAACTAATCCATAACCATTCGCAAAGTTAAGACGGTGAATAAATCAAATCTACTCAAGCAGCTTATAGATGTGCCAGGATTGATTGCATAGAATGTCATATCTGCAAGAGTCCACTTGCTTTTTTATCAAATGTGTGTGCATAACTTGTTTTGAACGAGCTGTTAGTGTAATGATAAACCTTCTTACACACAAGGCAAACAACAGGTGGTACATTCCTTTTCCACAATTAAAGAAAATGAAGAAAATTAATACTGAGAGGTTGTTTATATTTTAATAGTTAAGTCCATCTTAGCTAGAGTAAATCTATAAACATAGCTGTGTTGTTTTTACCATGCAGCAGTTTGTTAATAATGTTTGCCCCATTCTGTGTACTGAATCAATAATTGCAAATAGCAAAATGTTGGTTGGGAGCACCTTGAAATTGATTGTTTTAGTCACAAACTCTGATGTGACTCTGATGTGTTAACATGTCACTGCTACACACAAGGACAATTATTTCTATTGGCCGTGCACATATGGAGTAGTTAGTCAGCCAATTACAAGCGTTGCCTCTGTCCTAGATCTTCAAGGATAATAGAGGCAGTAATTATGATGTGTTCATTTTAATGGGGTTTTATTGACAAGCATGGTAGCGGCTCAGCCTTCGCCCCCAATTGCAAGTGCTTGTGATAACAGCTTTGAAACTCAATTAGATTTGACATTGTATTTGACTCTATAACAACAGATACAGGTAAAAATGGGGAACAGGTGTATGCTGGAATGCTGTACAATTCCACTGTTTAAAATGAATCATGATAGAAGTGTTTAAATAATGTGACACAATAGAAAGCATTTCACTATAAGATAATTTCTCTTGCTTATATAGTCTACAGAGACAAGACTTAGCAGAGGACGCTCTTGAGGATCAAAGTTTCTTAGAGGAGGACTCCACTTTTGTTTTGTGGAAAACATTCAGATGTCAATTCAGTTATGTACATGTTTTTGTTCAATGAATGAAATGTGTAAAGTCTAAGGGTCATATTCTCGTCATATTCATTTGACAGCTAGGAAATATATCACAAGTGAACCAACATGAAATTATCAAGAGTCTATTTATTTACCTGTTCCTTTTCTTGCTCATGCTCTCTATTAACCTCTTTATACAGTTTATCATTGATTTGACACTTTCTCTTGATTATTCTTGACAGTATGTCTTTAACATTCTTTTAGATCACACTTTTACATTCGCTCATTTCCGTCCTTTTCTTGTCCTTTATATCTTTTTATAGTCATTACTCCAGCTTTCTACTCCTCATTCCCTGCTTCCCTCTTTTTGTTTTTTTCTCTCTTCCCTTGAGACTTTAAGGTCATGGTCAGCCATTTATAACCATGTGCTTTAAATGCTGTTTAACCTTATCTCTGCATGCTTTATGGATGCTACATGACTGATGGCGTAAAGCCTCAGTCTACTCCAGGTGCTGCAACCAGACAACATCTCTCTGTCTCTCTCTCTCTCTCTCTCTCTCCCCCCCCCCCCCCCCCCCCCCCCTCTCTTTCTGTCTGTCTGTCTGTCTGTGTATGTCTTTTATTGTCTCTCTGGACGGTACTTGTCGTACACAGCTGTCATGCATCAATTCCTCTTCTCAGTATACAGGTAGGCACGGTACAGCTGAGAGTCTGACAAATAGATACACAGATGGCTGATCACATGATTTAGCTAGCCCACATCATGCATGCTCCCCCATCAAAGGACACTGACGTCATGAGTAGAACTAGAGCTGGTGCAATGACTATGGCAATGTCACCTTATGTTCTGCTTAGCTGTTAGCGTAGTGTGCTGGGCGCCTCTGCTCATGTCGTTACTGGCCTAGCAGCCTTGAGTGTAGCAAGGTGGAGGCAGCAGAGTGAATGACAAGTCATCCTAAACTGCCACTTCAAAACCTGCTGTGGCTAATGACGTGCATCTAAAAGTGGCATATGTGTGTGAGTCTGTGTGTGTGTGTGTGTGTGTGTGTGTGTGTGTGTGTGTGCATGCACATGTTCTGTGTTTATGCACCATTACATCTGTGGGTGTCATTTTTAATGTGTTTTCATTTAGTTTAGCAATAAAGGCATTGCCCATTAACCTCCTAATATAAATTTAATTTATTTAAACCCTTTGGTAAAGGTCAGAACTTAATCTTAAATAATGGCCAAATAATGTTGTTTGCATGCATTTTGTCTTCCATTTCATGAGCATGCCATCCGTTTATATATCATATTAGATTACATGTTCATGCTGAACAAAAAGCATTATTTAGCCTGAATGAGTATGTACTGTGCATATTTAGGATTAGCTATTTATGAAAACCTCTCTGATTGTGAAGTACAACAACAACAAGGAGTCAAAATATTGGTGTTGCTCTCTATTCCATGTGTCTTGAACTAGATGTAGTGTTTCTCCCTGCCAGTTTCCAAATTCTCTCTAAAGAAAATGTAAATAATAATCTATGAGGGTTTATGCATGTGTCTATGTTTTATTGTAATCTGCAAGCATTTGTATTTTCTAAACCTCACAGCAAAATGCAAATAGTATCATGAAGTGGGCAGCCTAATTGCACTTTATTGTCAGGGGCACACTCCACCAAAAAAAAGAGACCAATCGCTTCTGTGTGTTTATGAATATTTGTGTGTGTGCATATCTATCTGTATGTGTGTGTGTGTGTGTGCGTGTGTGTGTGTGAGCATGTGTGTGTGAAAGAGAGAAATAAAAAGAGAGAGGGATTGCACATGCAGTACATTGTGTGTATGTGGTGGGAATACTAAATAACAGTAGTGAAAAGCCCTCCAGCCACTGTCAAAATTATCTTCTGTAGAAAGTCCCTGTAGCGCTGCTTGGCTCTATCAAGAGCCTGTGGGTTGGACTCATAGCTGTGGCTCTGCTTGCAATCAGGACACACCGCCAGTCTCAGTCTCACCAAAAAACTTACTACATTCTTACCTCATTGCTGAGAACATCAATGCAAAATAAATAAGACTAGATCAACAGTCACAAAGTCAAATTTAACAAATCTGTTATGGCAGCGTGTACGGGCCTCTCTCTCCTTGTCTCCTTCTATTTCTGCATTGCCATACCCAGTTGCCAGGATACCACTTCTATAATGCACTGTCCTAATTGTTTTGACTGAGTAACAAGCTATTTAATAAAGGCACCTTGTACAACATTGTGATTCAAGTCATGCACAAGCTCAGTGGATTAATTTGAGAACGGGCTGGTTGGTAGTGGTGTCTGAATATGTTCAAGTCAAAACAGTTACAAATAAACAGGTACATCAACTATGTTAGGTAGTCATCTCAAACCCAAATGTGTAGGGTATAGGTGTGTAGAACTCTCTTCACGTACATGCATGCTCTCTGTCTCTGTCTCTCTCTCTCTCTCTCATCATCATCGACATTTGCTTAAATTGTGTAATTAACTGTCAACAGTAAATACGATATATTAGAAATTATTTTGCTCATTGGTGAGCTCTTGCCAAGACTATTTATAAAAAGTATCAATCTTCTTCTTTTTTTCTGTAATGGATTATGCCGCTCAAACAAGAACCATGTCTCAGCGAAGAGTAACACATGCGAGAGGTGTTGAATGGAGGTGTGTATGTGAAAGTTACCAGTGCTTCTCAGCCACTGTGAGCCGACAATGGCAATGAGCCAAAAGCAAAATTATGCCAGTTTTAAGCTTTAATACCTCCATGGACCTCGGTGCTGCTGCTATTTGTTGTATCTTCCACCTCAACCCATTTTCCAATTAAAAATAAAAGCTCTTTCCAAAAAATCCTGCTAAAAAGTTCACAAATACAGTGAACTTCTGAGAAAGAAAAATCAATTCCACTATCTAGCACAATGGGAAAAAAAATTCTTGGTAAAGAATTTACACACACAGGGCTAAATTCACATTTATGTTAAAGGTGTATTTTTTATTTCTTTAATTCATTTTTTCAGTATTTTTTTAAAATCAACCCAGTGCCTACATATGAATCATACAGTTATATTTGACAACATGTTCAACAACATGTTCTCTTTTTAACCTTAGATCAACATTTTAAACAAATATTGATGACAAATTATAATTTACATTTAATGTATCTCACGTTGTGTTGACTGGGCAGAAGTCATTTTAGGCATCTCTCCATAATTTCTAAAGCTGTATTTTAGAATGTTTGGAGAGATTAGAAGACAAATAGTAACTTGCCTGACTTATTTGCTGCTATGCTGATGCAAATGATTCACTTGTACCTGAATGTAAAACTGACTGACTAAAATGTGCAGTTTAAGTTCAAAGCATAAAAATAAGTTCAAAGTATATGTACATATAATATTGTCTATAATGTTGTCCATAAAAATGTATAATAATATGATGTAACCTGAAACCAGCAATTAACAGAGTCAAGTGACTAGAGCAGCAGCCCTTTCTGTTGTCACATGTAACAGGTTTGTGTCAACCGGTATGGATTTTAGTCAGATAATCAGATCAAAGAGGAAGCTCAAGTCATCACCAAGTGAAAACAGTTGTCTGTAAGAGTGAATATATAATACATAATCTAAATAAATATGTGATTTAACCTGACAGGGCCAAGTAACAGTGCAATTTCAAAGCTTTACAATTGAACCTATTTATCATTACCAAGTGCCCACTCTGGCCCACTGTCTCCTGACTGTTACGGCTGGTCTGTGTGTCACTGCTGCCTGTGTTTCTCCCTGCATGTGTTACACTGTGAGGCGGGGGATTGGCTGGACTTCGGCAAGCCTGGCTGATCCCGCCTCCCATCTCCGACGATTCTGATTGGAGCGGCACACCACCCCTTCTCCAATTGCCAAGCTGCCTGCAGGACCGCCTTCGTGCCTTCCCCCTCAAATAGGCTGGTCTGCTGCTGATTCGAGGCAGCTACCTTTTGCCATGTGGTTTGCCCTGACGCTGGTCCTAACCTTGAACTCTGTGTGTGCGTGTATCCTCAGTGGAAACAGCTTCTATGTTTGTGAGATCTGGGTGTTACTGAGAGTTGGTAACTCACCTGGGCTGGTCTACAGACTTGGGCTAGGGGAAGCTCGTTCACTGATTACCCACACCTGGTAGTTAAATATTTGTTTAGTGACACTAGGTTTAGGGGTGCTGCGCTCCCTGTGTTTTTCCACTTCTGAGCAACGGCTAGAGAGGTTTTTGTTTATCTTTTTTTCAAGTTTCAAGTTTAGTAATCCCCCATGTAGGAGGGATCTCTTTTTGTTATATTTGGTTCTTTGTTTTACGCAGCACCCACTTGCCCATTTTCTGTTTGACTATTTTGTGTGTATCCGACTGCTTAATAAATAATCTTTCCACCCATACCAAATCCATCTGGTTTATGTTTACGTCCCTCCTACCCCTAGACAGCGGGGACGTAACATAATCATAAAGCCGGAAGCTAATTAACTGATTAATGAGAGCCAATTTAGAATGAAACAGTCATGGAGCATAACCTGACTTTCAAGTGAACATTCAACTTTGACTGCTGAGTAATTCACCGATATTTATGACAAATAACAACTTACATCATTTGCATTCAAACACAAAGACAAATAAAGAAGGTGCGGAGGGAAACAGGAGCTTAGCTAGAACTGCTAATACCGCAAGGTTTGCGTGATATTATTTGCATAAATTTGACATCTGGACAGTTTATGGAGTCTGTGTTGTTGTGCCCCAAATGGCCAATATATCAATTGTAGAGATGCTAGGTAGCAACTTAAGCAGTGATGTGTAGGTGGTTGGTGCATGACTATGCGTGTCTCACTACTTTTACCTCTCTACTCGGTACGGTTATGAAGAAGGGCTGAAACGATTGTGAAACTTGAGTAACTCGATTACAAATTCTTTGCATCAATGTTTTGTTTATTCTATATACCTGTATACAGCGCACTGTTTTGCACTGATGATTATTACTACTGCACAACTTGCTTACGCTGTGGGCAAGTGAAGACGGCATGATTTGATGGTGCAGATTGTAAATGTGTAATCATGCGTTTGTTGTTATTGTTCTCCGACTGGTTATTCCGTGAGTTTGGGTTGTACAGTGAAAGGAGTTCACTGTTTAAATTTCTTACCCGATTACTCAATGAATTGATGGAATAATCTATAGAGTCCTCAAGTACTAATAATTGAAATTATGAATTCCCTATTATGAAGTAACACTAAAGTACAGTTTTTGATAAACATTTTCAACATGTGACTTTGCCTCCCTCAATCCTGTCCTTTTGCCAATAGACTTCATATGCATGTAAAATTCACCTCCTGTTTGTACATAAACTATGCCTCTGGAAGAATTTTAATGAGAAAAATATGGCAATTCAGTAAGATTACATTGTTTAAAATATAGTTGTGTTTTAATTAGTTTCATAAAGACTCAGTGTCCACTTTATTAGGTACGCTTGTAAAATCTTATGCATAATAATAAGGATAATAATAAGGATAATGATAATAATGAGTCACTGGAACGCAGGTTTCTGCCCAAGACTTCACAAGTCCTATATCCTGCAGCTCATACAGACCGTTATCCCTGCTAAATGTAGCTGTTAAAATAATAGCTAAGGCGCTGGCATCCCGCTTACAATGAATGTGCTCTCCCTTGCATAATTCAGAACAGACTGGATTTATTAAAGGGTGACACTTGTTCATTAACATTCGAACACTTATAAATATAATTAACTCTAAACACAGTGCAGAAGTCCCAGAAGTAGTAATTTCCCTTGATTCTGAAAAAGCTTTTGACTGACGCAATACTTTAGGTTTGTCAACTACTTTATCACTTGGTTCTGCCTCCTTTTTTTTTCTTACAGGCCAGTGTTCACGCGAATGAAATTTACATTACAGGACTCATGAAGTGTGTGCACTACCTGGTGATTGAACCGTATCATTGGCTTTCAGGTGCTCTCAGTCATTCCAGGGCATTGTCCATGCAGATGTAAAGCATAGGTTGTTATTGTATGCAGATGATTTATTGCTGTATGTTAATGACCCTGGGAGTGGTATTCCAGCTGTTCTCTCTATTTTGGAACATTTTGGACTTTCTCAGGTTACAAAGTCAATGTACAAAAAATTGAATGACCATAACCTTAGGGCTACAAAAAGTGGACTTTCCAAATCAGTAAATCTGGCTTCCAGTACCTAGGGATCAATGTGACTCGTGAGCTGTCTGCTTTAATATCTGCTAACTTCTTCCCTCTTATATCAAACATTAAGGCAGACTTTCACAGATGGGGTAACATTCCTCTTTAATTGATTGGAAAAATGAATGCTTTAAAAATGAATGTTTATTTATTTCAATGTATTCCCTTATTTTTACAGAAACATTTTTTTCAAAACATTAGATCTCAACATTAGTTCATTTATCTGGCGGGGAAAGACACCCAGAGTCTGCAAGTCTCTACTTCAGAAATGCAAGCTGGGTGGTGTTCTTGCAATTTGGCTCGACAAAGTGATAAAATGCTTTCATGAACTATGCAAAGATGGTACATTCTGTAGTTATACCAGATTGTATTCTAAATATGGTTTGCCCAGATCTCACATATTCCGTTATTTTCAAGTCAGGCACTGTGCTCGCACCCGCTTTCCGGGCTTCCCTTCTCTAACCCCCAGGCAGCCCTGGGAAGAGCTGTTCTCTTTGGATTTATCCCAGAGGGGATCTATTTCTTTCTTTTTTTTTTTTTTTTTTACAGCTCTCTAATGTCTTTCGATAACTCTATAGATATTAAAATTAGGGCTGCTTGGGGACAAGAGTTGTGACTGCAGCAGTTTTGGAACAATTATTTTAATATAATGTCCACTGTACTTAAACATAATCTCCAAATTTGCCCTTATATAGTTAAATTCGTAATTCCAAGGAATTCAAACACCCTTGACTGTGACCAAATGATGTCATGTTTTTTCTACGGCTTGAGAAAATAAAATTCTCTCTGAGAAGTTGCAACGCTAGGTTCATTTTTCCAATAAAATAATGATTTGAATTTGAATTCATTAAAATATGGCAGCCTTTTATTTCTTAGTTCAATGGTCTACACAGGTCGCCTTCTGATTGATTCACCTTTCCCCCCTCCATTCCTTTATTTTTTTTAAATTTATATATTTTTTTTTAAAGAGAAAAGAGAAAATTATCTTTATTTATACTTAATTCAGTTATTATTATATATATAATATTATTCATTTCAATTCAGACATTTCAGCAACACAGAAAGACAACAATCCACTAAATCTCCACTTATTGTCCATTTATTCAATCAGTAGTTAGCCTGCCATTGCAGCAGTTCACTTAAGAAGTCTTTATCAATGTGCTTGTGACACTGATGATGTCTTGCTGGCTTTTACACCAATAAAAGTACAAAATGTTGAAATGTTTACTTCAACGCAGGACACAAAATAGTTTATTAAACTTCTCTAGCTAATGGCTCTGAGTGCTGTGGGCTACGTAAAGACAGAGTCGCTGAAGAGATTTAAAGTAAATCTGTATACAGTGTTGTGCCAATGCAAAATAACTTCTTGTTTATATTTGTCAGTTTGAGCATAGGGAGGCAAGTGTGAGTGCTGCATGTAAATGACCACTACATCTCTGCTTGAGATCCATGGGGGATGCTAATGTGAGCATCCAGCTTCCTTTAGAATGCAACTCAGACTCGAGTGGAGTGCACACAAACATGAACTTATACCTGATGAGGTGCGAACTGTCATTCAAAGACATCGAACCAATCAGCTTGTGACAGGATTGCCGACATTGACCTTGCAAAGTCAGGGCCTCTGTGTCTAAGGTATCTTTAGAAAAGTAGACAATTTTATCAGTTGTCACTGGACTCATTGAAGACAGCTCATATGTATTCATTTTATTTTTGCATAAAAGTAGTTTTCCTTCATAACAAAAATGATATTGTCTTAGCCCCTTTTCACACTGCAGTTTGCATTCATGGGTTGCATGATTTGGATGCCCATTGAATTTTTCATTGACTGCATTCCTTTAGTCTAAAAGGAAAAGCCAAATTATGTGTATGAGCAGGGTTGATTGAACCACATATATCACACATAAATCAATAGACATGGTTTGCAGTGATGTAAATATCTGAAATGTTGCAAGCATTTTTTGTTGGAACACATTATTTGTTCAATAAAGCAAATATTCATAAAGAGGAATGTTCTTTTCAGTGAATTGGTGATGATGAACAAGAGGGACAAGATTAATTTACTGCAGTTTTAATTTCTTAAAATATAACCTTGATGTTATGAGAGAATATGATTAGAGATTCTCTGGGGATAACATTTTTGTGTCAGTATCCTTTCTATCTTTTAAAATGTTTATGAACACAAACACTTCTACATTTACCAAACACTGTATTATGTATGTATGTATTATTGTATGGCTGCAGTGCCTCTTTAATATGGGCAGGTGCCTGCTGATGATAGGCTCTAAGCGTGATTACAAGAATTTTGAATTGGATTCTGAATTTGATGGGAAGCTAGTGTAAAGACATTAGGATTGGTGTTACATGAGTACTTTTGGAGGATGTCTTGTTAAGACAGGTGAAAAGAGAATTGCAGTAATCAAGATGGGAGGAAATAAACAGATGTATAATCATCTCCTTCTCAGCTATGGATACAATGGACACCTGAGTTTAGCAATGTTTCTCAGCTGGTAGAAACAGGAGTGAACCAAACAATTTACAAGCTGGTCAAGCCTGGCCGAAAAAAACACCTATGTTTCGGAGAGTAGGTTTAACTGAAGAGGACAAAGAGCCAAGACTTTCCATCACCTCTGGGACTCGATTTGGGCCAGAAATAAGAACTTTTGATTGGTCAGTATTTAGCTGTAGACAATTATCTGCCATCCAACTTTTTATAGAGTGGAGGTGATTTAGTAGAACAGACAGTTTTGAAACATTTTGAGACTTAAAAAAATTTTGTAAATTGTATATGGTCTGCATAACAATGGCATGGAGGTACCTTTTTAAAATGACTTATTAGAGAGGAAGCAAGTACACTGCAAACTGCATCAAGCCCAGGACAGAACTTTGGGATACACCACAAAACAGGTATTCAGTTGATGACGCATAATAAGGAACTGTAACTGAGAAGATCCTGTCTGACTGGTACGAGGTGAACCAATCCAAACTGATCCAGAGATACCCACCCACTGCCAGAGCCTCTCAATCAAGTAATGGTGGTCCACAGTTTCAAAATTAGCACTGAGATCTAATGATACCACTACAGAACATTCTCCTGCATCATCCTGCATTAACAGACCAGATATATATCTATATATTTTTGTTTTTTGCTGGATTATGGTTGAACAACACAATTAACAGCAAAGGAGCTGTATTTTTACACCATCTTAGTCTTTACTTTCTATTCAAGAAGAAATATTCTGAGTTTCCCTAGCCACAAAAGGACATTGTATGCTGTGGACTGCAGTCCTTTTGCAGTAGGAAACACAAAAGCAATGTGAAGATACATAACACCCAGATGAAAATCAGCTTGAATCAAACTACTCATTTTTAATAATTTGTCTATTTTATAGGGAACTTCTATACAAAACAAAAACAATAATTTCTTGCTTCCTTGTATGAGTTCTATTTCCTGAAACAACATCCAGACAGGCTTGCAAAACATGAGCACTGGCAATATTGTCACAATGATGGATGACGTGTACAGAAATTCTCAACAAGTCCTCCATTCTCTGAAAATCTCTGGGGAGTATTTTATGTTTTGACCTACACATTGAAAAGTGAAAACTGCATTCCATGAAGCAAGTCAATTTTAGTTCAGAGATTCTGGTAAGACAATGGATAACACTAAAGTTGTCACGAGTACAAGAAAATAAATCACTAACCAACATGGACACAAAACTCGATAACACCAGTAATTCTTTTTAAAAGCAAAGGTAATCCAATAGAGGCCTAGGTGGGCTAAGATGCCATCTTTGCTGCTAGCTTCTCTACTTTTGGCTTGTAGAGAGACAGAGAGCCATGGATTACTGCCATCCAAACACCTGGCCTCTCATCGTGGGAAGAGAAGCTATAAATCAGCTGAGGACCCACTTACCCTGCTCTCTTGTTTTCATCCCTGTCATATACACCCATTCTGTTTAGATTGGGGTATTGAGTTTGCACTTGTATTGAACCTGTTAAGTATAGAATGGAACTGAAAAGTATGTCTAAGCGTTCCATTTTCGTTGTGGACCTACTACATGCTCAGAAATTGTGGTAGACATTAGTGGAAATGGGGGGAACACACAGGAACACCGCTCAGGGAGTAAAAGTCGTGAGGGAACAGATCAGATTTTGAAAATCTGTTCAAATTTTTTTATTGGGGGAAATCGCTCACATTCAGCACAGACAATAACAATAATAATAATAAGCGTTTTTGGCTTTCAACCCCAATTTTTTTCTGCTTGTGACTGCTAATCATAGGTTGCAACTGAGTGATTTTTCCCTCTCAAATTATTTTCGTTCTCTTCTTTTTTAAGCCCTTGAAGATGTAAAAATATCCAGTAATTCACAAGCTTGATAAAAAAAATCTGTACAATTAAGCGTAATAGAGACACATGGTAACACTTTCTATGAATGTCTTCACTATAATGACTTATGCATATATTTTTAACATGATAAAATGCTTCCATAAGACATTATAACAACTGTTATAATCACTTACAAACATGCATTAGGCGCTACAGCAAAGTTCATAAGTCATTATGACCTTGTGATTTAATGTTTTATAACTGATAGCAATACCAGTTTAAACCACTGTGCACCAAGAATCTCCAACCATGTTCCATAGTACATTATAACCATCGACCCTGCCTTGTTATAAATACACTAGTTTTTTTAGAATTTAGAATTAGTGATATAAAATGTAATAATAGCTCATAGTAATGTTTAATGTTATACAGCATGTCTTTGTTTTAAGTAAAGTGTTAAAATGTCCATCCATGTATAATATATTACAGGTGGACATAATACCACATGAAGTAATTGTAAGAACTTATAACACGTATTTGTTTGCTTTAAGTAATGTGAGGCACATTTTGCACAGGAAAAAACTTTTATTTGTGTTACTTCACTTTATGAACCATCTGTATGAAGTTTGAACATTTTGCATTTTAGCACAAAAACACAACTTAATTACATCAAGGAAACTCAGTCTCAGGGTGGTGAGAGATCGCTCATGAGAAGATCTGTTGCCAACCATATAACATCATGTAAGAAGAGGCTCAGATGTTGTCACAGATGAAAGGCGAGCCAATGATGAGACATCGTGGCAACTGCTCCACCACTTTTTAAATAACATTTTAAAGTAATTGAATGGGAATACTGTTTGGGCAGTTAGGATGTGTATCTCTTGGCAGTTCACGATTCTATTTGATTACATTTTCTATGTGATTTCTGCATAATTACTAAGCATTTAATTTGCACATTAAAATCCAAAAGAAACGTCTCCTCAATTGCTTAAAAGCACTAGTTTACATCCCTAATTTACTTTACTAGCCTCAGCTCCTCCGTGGTCACCAGCTCCTTCCTTTAAAAACCAGTTGTCAGACTCCTCTGGAAACTGAAATAACGTTATAATTTAACAATCAGGATGTACAGTATGTGTACAGGACACCAGTTTAGCTTGAACCTGATGTTCTCATTCTTCGACAAGTTAGGTGGTAATGACACGCAACTTATTAACATTACTCCGTTACTAATTTAGCTAACGTTACATTGCAGCCAAAAAAATCAACGTGCTTTACAGGGGAGATGTTAGCTAGTGCTAATCGCCTTCACTTTTCCAGGAGTTGCGGAAACAACAGACTTAATGGACACACTGTGACCTTCACTGCGCTAGTACTGCCAGACTGATAACTTAAATATTTTCCTCCCCTAAGTTTCACCTTCACGTTCTCCCTGTTCTGCCGCTTGCTCTCTTCGCTGACCCACACACTCGTTAAGCACACACAGGATACACAGGGAGAAGCACAGCGTTAAGTGTTGCTGGACAGTGCGCCAGTGAACATCAATAGTGTCGCAGTCATATTGACGACCGTGTAAAATTATAGTAGAGTGGTCATTCATTCAGCAGCGACGTTGAATGCGTTGAATACAGGGGCAACACTGGTCTCAGACCAGTAATAGAGATCACGGGTCTCTATTAGGTGCACACTTCCGACTGTCCGGGCCCTGCACTTCTGCAGTTCCAAAAGTTCCCGCCATTTGCGTTCCGTGAACATTACGTTATCAAATAACATTTAGATTATAGATTTTTAGCATTTGCTAATCATTTCAGAATCTTCCACGTCCTCATCGCAATGCATCTAAGAAGAATCTATACAAATTGATGACGTAATGTCTTCTGATTTCTTACTCCATCACTTGTCTCGAGAACCCTCAGATTTATCTTGTGACTCTTGGGAACCACTGCTCTAGAGACCAGATATAAACATGTTCAAAACGGGGTATCATGGTGGTGATGCAGTATCATAGCAATAGGTTTTACTCAATAAATGTTAAAATTATAAATGTAACAAAATGATCAAGTGGTTTAAACAGATGAAAAGTATATATAGCTTTTAAATGTAGCAGGCCGTAAATTCTGAATTATTTTAATTTAGATTATAGTAGAACTATTTTGGATTGGCTCAGTCACTAAACTTATGTGCATGTGCTTTGCACTATATGATCATAATAATATCTTTGGCAGCAAACTGAAGGTTTCCTGTAATTGCTTTTGAGGCCATCTGTGCAGAGTATTCCTGGATTTGTGCTCAAAAGCATCTGTGGTATGTCTGATTCAACGAGCAAGAAACTTTTGCATAAAAAAGGCACCTTAGATACTTGTTTTTAACCCAGATCTCTGCCTAAATCAATACTGGAGTTGTATATAATAGACAGACTATTTCACATTGATTATCTATGCCTCAACCCAACTTATCTTATCTTATCTTGTAGGTGCTGTTTTTGTCTGAATAGGAAAGGAGAGGAGAAGACGTAATGAATACAGCGTGGGACTGATGACAAATAACCTAGCCTTGTAGCCAGAGACTCTGTAGGACTGGCTCACTCTAATGGGAAGTGGCCTTTAATGAGAAGTGTAGGGATTGTAGGTAGTAATATTAGAAAAGGCAAAGGAGGATTGAAAAGTCAAGGGTCACACCCGCTCACCTCCTTGGGCTTTGTTCTCCATTACCACAGTGGTATACAGTGTTCACAGCGCTGATAGCATTACACTCCAACATCAAAGAGGATACTCATTTTCTGCCTTTTAAACGGAAGACCTGGGGAAACAGAGATGGTGAAGAGGTGCATGCTCATGTTTTTGCGACTAGGGTGGGAGTGTGTGGGGATGTTGCTGTCGAGGGATAATGTGTGTTTTCAGTTGCTAAGGAACTGTCTGGCAGACCATCAGAAGAGACAGAAGCAGAGAAAGATCAACATTTTAAAAAAATCTTAAAACTCTTTTTAGGCATTTTTAGACAAATTTGGAAGACGATGCCAATATTTAGTCTGAACAGGATAGGGCAATAACAGATTATTAATTCTATTAAATATCTAAATAATAAATATATATCATATCTGTTACATATGTATTCTCATTAGTTTAGTTCAATGTTTCTGAAGTTATTTGTTTTTATAATTCTATTTAGATGCTTTAGCAGACTGTTCCTATGTTCGTGTGTGGGGCTCAGTGCTATAGAGGACCCACAAAAATCCCTGTAAGATTGTTGGCAAGAAAATGACATGTCTTTTGGAATTCAGAGCTATGCTGTTGATACAGTTTGTTATAGTCTAGTGCTAATACTTATGCTAAGCCTTTGTTGCAGGTTTTGTTTATTATGAGGGGTTAAACCTTCAGGACTTGGATTCATTCTTAAATTTAGGTCTTGCAGCACTGAGCCATTTAAGAAACCACAAATTCTCCTGGTTTATTTTCCCTCCCTCCTTTTTTCCTTCTTCCTTTGTATAGCTTCTACAATATCAATTAACAGCTTACTATATAAATCTCATCCTATCAATATTCATCATGACTCCAAGCTTTATAGAACGGCCAGGGAACAGAAAATCAACAAGTTTATATATTTTATTGTGTTGTCTTGTGTATGAAATATGTGTATATATAATACATATGCATATATTTGTAGCTTTGCTCACCACAACAGGGCCCTACTGTATAATCTGGGGAAACAGAATAAACTTTTGTGTTTGGGAACATAAGATCTTTATTAAATTGAAATTTAACGAATACTCCTTTGGTTTTTTAGTGAAACATTGGTAAAGCAGAAAATTATATCTTTATCTTTATCTTTAGTTGATTAGGTGATATACTGTAAGATTTTAGATGCTAACTGCTTTGACATTTGAATTATAGCTTGTGAAAGTATAACTTGTGACTGTTAGCAAAACGCATTGTGTTTGTATCCTTGGGGACTAACTAATATTACAACAAATGTAAATAAAAGGCTAAGTTTGATTACTTGTAATTACTACTTGATTAAGGCTAAGGGAAGATCCTGGTTATAATTAAAATAAACCAAAATTAACTGTTATTAGGACTAATAACAGTCAATTTTTCTTGAAGAAATGTTTGTCCTGGCAAAACAAAAATACTACCGCTAACGAGGCTACTGAACTACTCTTACTTGGCCTCACTTAATCTACTATGCTGAAAACAACAAACATAACTAAGATAATATTATCTGGCAGAGGCAGGCATGAGATGCGAAATCAAGACTCAGCAACCAGAAATCTGTGTTAGGCCACATGTGATGTCAATGAATAGACATTGTAAGTTATTGGCAGGAAATTCCTGCTGTCTACGATAGTCATCTACCAGCACCCAGCTGCAAGAACATCATCAAGGAAAGTGCTACAGTACACAGGTTTAACAAATACATAAATAAATAACCAGAGTGAATCATACAATTTGGTTTCTGAACTGTCATTCTAAGTTAGTGTCTAGTATGAAGTCATGTATTTCCTTCAGTAGGGTGACTCTTTCTTATCTAGTCTCCCCTGATTCATTGTGTAAGTATACAGACCGTGAATTGGACATGCCTCATTGCATTCCGTAGACGTGGTGGCTATTACTGACTTTTTCTTATGCACCTGGAGCTACTTCAAAGATGGTGGTGTCACATTTTTGATGCAGTTGTAAAAAATGTATTTGAAGGTTGTTTTTGTTTCTAATCCAGCTAAGCAGAAGCTACAGTATAATTAATTGATACCACACCAAAAGTCTACTCTCACAAATGTCACGAAATATTGAAAACATGCAATGACAATTGTATTTCAATAATATATTCATTTTTAGCATGATAAAGTCACTGTTTTTCATGGTCTACATGTTCTCTCTCTCTCTCTCTCTCTCTCTCTCTCTCTCTCTCTCTCTCTCCTCTCTGTGTTCCTCCATGTGTGACCCCCCAAAAAACATGTTATTTCATGCCTCCTTCTTCCTTGTGTCCTAGCAGAAGACTACAATTACACAGTGTTCATTAATTACTATATTTACTCATGCTTCAACTATGGCCTTCACTATAGGTATACGAGCACTGGAAAAGGTACACTAAAAGACAGAGAACAGTGAAAATACACATTTTAAACAAGAATGTCCATTCACTGATATTTTATGATGTGCCAACCATGTATTTGTGATAATATTACTGTTACTGTATAAGTGTATCAAAGAAATGCCAATTCAGTAACATCAGCTCAAACCCAATTTCACATGAATTATTTGTTCAGATTCAACTATTTTCTACTAGTGAATTCATTTTTTCAGTCAATAGTAGTTGTAGTTATCACTCTACTTTAATGCAGGAAGAATGTAAAGCAAATGTAAAGCAATGAGACATATGATGACAAGAGAAACCAGTCATAATTTAAAGATGTGAGGCAAAATTGGCATTAAAGTCCTACAGATAGAAAGAGTGAAGAAAGACTTCATATCATCAACTGGTTCCACAAACACAGTCAAAGTAAGTCCCCTAGTCTCCTAAAGTGACATTCCACTTCTCCCTCATCTTAAAATGACCTTGGCCTTGTGAATTAACCGTATTACACTGCACAGGTTATCTTGAGTTTCCAGCCTTTAAACAACCAGAAACATGACTGAGACTATCAACAAAGTCAGAAAGGAAATTTGTGTAATACATTACCATTAATCTTTTCTAAATTTATAGCTGTTTTCTTTTAAACCTTGAGGCTGCTGTAACTTCACCACAAGTGATTAGAGCAAGAACCACAATGTTGAGGATAATGTCATCAATTTCCCCCCCAAAAAATGTATTAGTGTAACCATTTCAATAAGGTTTTTTATTTTATTACTTAACAGTTACCGGCCTGATGAAAACTCTGTTATTGTGTGACAAATGAATTCTCAACAGAATTATATGAGAGATCATTGAATTCAATTTTGTGTCATATTATATCTGTCAAAGTTTTTTGCTTTGACTGACCGTCTGTTGTCGCATTGCACCTGTGTGCAGGTGCAAAAGGGTAAATGAAGTACAAACTTTGATATGTAGATAGTGTCAACAGTTGAAGCACTGGGATGCTGATGTAAAAACTGGTGGCAGAAAGCAATAGACTTCTCATTGTAGCAGATCAATCAGTTCTTCAGTTGATATTTAAAAAAGTTAATTTATTCTTACAACTGATGAAAACGTATACAAATAGAAGGACCACCATAGAACTGAAACCTTGAATATTTATAACAATCAAATGTTTAGGTACTGTCCAAGGACCTGTAATATGACTATTTACATGTATTCAACTTAATCTGATGTGCAGTATATTCCCCTGATATTAGGAACAATGGCTTGTCTCTGTACATACAAATGTATGTGTAAAAGATACTAAGCTATAAAAGGGAACCTGTAGCATCATACATATTATTAAACATTAAACAAATGTAAACCTGTTGGGACAGACTATACTGTACCACAATTAGAATTATATCAATACCATAAACAAATTAATTAACTCTTCTATACAGATAAATAACAGCTTATTCTTTCATTCTGTTGACTTCTAAGCATTGAAATTTGACAATAAGCCTTCTTCATACATTAATAGGTATATTTGGCTGGGTTCATTCTTCAAACAATGAATGTCCAATTAAATATATGCCACAAAACCAAATAAATCCCGGAGGTAGTGAGATAGTGGAATAACATAAGCTCAGGCTGATTCAAAATTCAGCTTGCTGCTTGCTTCAGTCGACTACTACTGGTCCTGTTCGCACACAATCAAATTATAACCAAAGACAAATTGAAACTCTACAAGAAAGAAAGTGGACCTCTCATATGGAATTAGACACCCATTATGAGTGACACAAATCAGAAAATCCTTACAAATCACATGGTGAGAATACCATGGCATGTGTGCAGAAAGGCTAGTTATGTGCATTGACTTTGGTTTGGAGATGGGGCCATGACTTTCATGAGCAAGCCTGATTAGCAGTTTGTAAATGCCCAGGGCTGATCTATTATATACAACATGAAGCACTGGCACTTTCAAACAGGTAAAGAGGGATTTTAAAAAGGACACATTTAGAGATAATTACATGAGCACACTGGAAGTGAATGCATAATTTACTTGACATTCAGAATTCTTTATTATCTGGTTAATTAGCTCTAGTTTGAGATTTCTCTTAATAAGAGCGCTTGATCTACAAGCATGATGACAGTGTGTGAGTTTATACAATTTACAGCATTTTTAATGAGCAAACAAATAAGATAGATAGATAGATAGATAGAAAATCCAAAATCCATGTTACATCTTAATCTTAAATGCTCAAGATTGTAATGATGTGTCCACAAATACGTGGGACACTAAGGCTCTTCTAAACTTCCCACTAGATGGTGCTAATGTGTTTACCACGCCATTCATATCAGCAGGTGGGTGTTCATTTTGTAATACTTGAACCATTTCAAGTTAAACAAATAAATTAAACACGTTTAAAATTTTGTGTTAGATACATGTCCTACTGTGGTAAAAAAAGAAAAAAAGACATTTGAAAGGCACAGCTTAGTATGAGCTGTGTGCAGCTTGTGTAACCACAAATAGAGGGGAAAAAGTGTGTGTGGTGTTGCCATGGACAACCAGACATTAAAGTATGGTGTGTAAAATATAGAGAGTATTTTTTTTAATTGATGAGGACTGTGTGGATGTAGAAAATTCTGGGAATGGATAATGGAAACAGTGTAAATTGGATTCAACATGACTGTAAATAAGCTATTACTTCACAGTCCATTCATCTTATAGGAGTGAAAAGCAGCTTTAGCTCTAACAAATAACATGCCGTAAATAACTCTGATGCTTGTGGGAAAGGTACTGAATGTAAGCGCCGCAGCCCGTGTTATTTTGCATGTGAAACATCATTGTGAGTAACACCTGTAGGCACTTCATGGAGTCAGAAGGTTGTCTGCGGCTGTTGTGTACATCAACTGATGATGAACACAATCCATATGCACACTTCAAGGCCTTGAGAGTCTACAAAGACTTGCAGCAGCTCCGAGGGAATCAGGTGCTGCACTCTCACTTCAGCATCTAAGCGCAGGCACCGCACCACTCTATGGGGATGGGTTGGAGTCTTTGTCTTGCTTTGAATCCCTTTGATAGCTGCTGGTGGGGAGGTGGGGGGTGGGGCAGGTGTTTGCAAGTAAAGAAAACTGCAGAAGTGAGAGAGAAAGAGAGAGTGATGGAGACATAGTAGGTAAAGGTTGGGAACTTTCCTCAGTTGATGGGAAGCAAAACATTTGCCTCCTGTTTCACCTGTGCTGCCCAGGATCACAACATACTGTATAATGTGTACTCTGAATAAAAACTAGTGAAGGTTAACATCATGAAGGAAAAGAAGATACGGTCTTGCATTCCCCTGTCACTATAAATATAGAAGATTTAACTCAGCTAGTGAAACAGGATGAACATCAAGTCCCCATAATAGTATCTTGAAACATGTGATCCTGATCCCTGTGTCACAGTAGTGTGTCCCATGCCATGCTGTTAACTGTCTGCCTAACTTTTTTGTCTTAGTCTACAGTGCCTATTTTACCTTTAGTTAAATTGTCATGATGTTGTAAATTCTTATTTGAATGTATTATATTGCTTTAAAGCTGCTAGAATCAATAGTTTTATATTAACAGTGGCTCAAATGAGTGGATGAATGTAATGTGAAAAATGTCACTTGTACTTTAGCCACAGAAAATGATCACCCAACTCTGTAGTCGCCTTCCTCTTTTATGGAGGATTTCAGGATCTTTCAACTCACTGTTTTCAACCTTCCTGTTTAGGTTCACTCTTGTTGCACTTACTAACTTCATTGGCAGCTATCAGGTGGCTGTTTTCAAGGTAAAATCTCTGATAAACCCACTGTACACTAACGTCCCAGCACCAAACAGCAGACTAGCTTCCAAACATCAGGAAGCAGCTAAAGAGCCAGACATTCCACACTGGAGTAAGCGGAGACCAAAAACAGAGATAAAAGAGAGTGAATATTGGAATTAACATTTGTCAGGTGAGCAGAAACAGAACTCCAAATCAATGCTAATGTTGCTCATTATTTGGTGGATATGTCAATAAGCTACTGTTTGCTAACATGTTTGCCATTTGAAATTAAAAGGGGATATTATATCATTTACATTTCCGCAGCCACACTTACCAGATAATGCAGGTTTAATTTAAAACTCATAATGTTGCCCTGGTGATTTGATAAGCAGAATAGAAAGCAGCTTTTACAAATCAATACTTTTTGTCCTCCTATCATGCTTTATTGTTTAGATTTTTGAGAAGAGTTGACAAGTATTAAAGCTTGACCCATGTAAACTTTGGATAAAATGGTATAATACTTTGAGAGTGAACTGAGAACTCAGTTGTTTAGCTGCTGTATACATAATGGACATCTTCCTGATTCCTCTTGAGAGCCCAGCAGCTTGATGTGTTGAGGGAACGAAGCTGACTCACGCTACATTAATCTCCATATCTGTTCGCTGGGGAAAAAAAGATGTCTAGAAATGTTCCCCAGGTCTTGAAAGTTGGTCACCGTGGTAACACACTGCAGTGTCACTCCCATCACCTTTAATGGGTGGGGGAAGGTTACTCTATGTGGGTGTCTACTCCCTGACATACAAGCTGACCGAAGTGACTATGGACCAGATGGACCCTGATGCGGATGGCTTGATCAAGTGGCGCGTTATCCGACCACCCACTCTGGCTGACATAAGCTGTGAAGGCTAAGCGTATTAGGAGGCAGGGGGTCCACAGAGACGATGGAGACACTTCAGCGTAATAAACTCATCAGGAGAGAGACAGATACACCTGTTCTCTACAGGATGACTGAGACAGAGGGCACCGAGAGGGAAGGAGACATGGAACACAGAAGGAGTAGTGCTATATAGTACACAAACAGAAAGAAGGAGATAGCAGCTGAGCAGGGGGGAGAGAGAGATAAAGAGGAAGAGACAGAGATGCTCAGCTGCAGAGGGTGAGACTGACCATCCCTAGAGTCAAAATCGCCTTAGACAAGACAAACTGAGCTGGCCTAGTTGAGTCCAAGTCAAGCCAAATACCAAAGAGGAAATTTTAAATCCTGTTTTAAAATCCCCAATCTCTTGAAATCAAAAGGACAATGCTGTTGTTGAGTTAAATAGAACAATTTAGAGTTCATTTTGGGATTATTTTAAGATTGGTTGTTTGATATCTGGGATGATTGAGAGTCATCATACCCAGTTCTCTAAAATTAGACCTTGAGGTATTATGTGAAAATTTGAGAGAAGTGAACGGCTTTGAAAATGTTAATTTACAATTGTTTAGTAGTAGTCTAGCCTTGAAAGACATGAGTGGTTAACACAGACAGGCAGCCATGTAGAGAGTAAAGATGATGAAAGTCCAGAAAGTGAGATGAGATGTGAAATGAGAGAGCGAGAAAGACAAATCTGCTACATCCACATACAGTAAGCCCAATGCAAGACAAATATAGACACTCTACTAGGTCACCTATATAAAATTGGTTGGTAATTTTCAACAATCCTACAACACTTGTTCTTTCTGAATTTCCAGAAATAATGCAGTGACCCATATGATTCTATCTCCTCTGTAGAAAATCACTTTGACCTATTTTGATGTAAAGTAGTCCATGTTCTTATTTCTGGTTTTTATCATATAAATGAATGATGAAACAGAGGAACAAGTTTAGACATATGCTTCAGTGTTATTCCAAAAAAATATTATATTCATCTCCCTGCAAGACTCTGGTGAACTGACAGACTTAGTATCCTAAAGAGTTATTATTCTTGTCATGTTAGATCTTGCTTCTTGTCTAGTTGGACATAGCTTTAAATATAAGGTAACTTTATGTTGCATCTTCAAATTTCGAAAAGTCAGCTTCCTTCTCTTTTGGCCCTGTTCTTTTACATTGGCAGGTTTATTCAAATTTTACATTAAAGAAAATTTTAAGTTAGTTAAGTTAAGTTTTAAGTTGTTTCAGTACAATTTATCAGTCATTTTAGACAAATAACAGAACACTGTCTTGTGTTTTGTTTGTGGTGTTGATGCAGATCATCTGCTTATTCAGTGATGTTGCAAACAGTTTTGAATTATTATATCCTAATGGAGCGCTCACAAGTGTTTGAAGTAAGTGTAAAACTATTCAACAGTAGATGAAAATGTATTAATATAGCTCATGTGTCATGGTTTTGGGCTCATTTTGAAGGGGTTTGGTTCCGTGTCTTATGTTTCTACTGTTCTGCCTTGTTTATTCTTGTGATGTTTTCATGTTTGGTCTAGTTCTGTTTTCACCGTCTCTGCTCATCCCCTGTCATGTCCTAGTTGATGTCTTAGTGTGTAGTCATGGTTCTGTGTTTTAGTTCTTTGTCGTAGTTCTTAGATCTGTTTACTAGTTTGTTGTTTTCTGTTTAGATTTTACATGTTTTCTGTTTCATTTGTCCTGGTCCATTGTCATTTGTTCTGGTTTGAGTCCACTTGTCAGTCTGTTTTGTCTGTGTCCTCATCTTTTTCTGCATTTTTGTCTTTGTATGTTCTGGTGTTTGTTTCCCGTCAAGTAACAGTTTGTCTATGATTGCCCTGTCTGTTCACTCCACGTGTCAGTGTCTTGCTTTGTTTCCTGTTTTTACCTGAAGTTGTCTGTGTTTGCTGTCTGTGTCTATTTTTTCCATGGACTCCTACCTACAAATGATGCATTTGTCATCATCTCATTTAGTGGTTTTCAGTGCCAAACATCATAAAACAAAATAAATAAATATTTTATTAGTAGTAAGTAAATTCTGACCTATGGAAACAATTACAAAAAACATACAATACATACAAGTGAAAATGTGGTCTTACTTACTTAGCATTTTTGGCTGATATTTGCAGAAAACAAGGAGTGAAGAAATGTGAGCATATTTTAAATACTCAAATCTGATTGTTGTCTCTCAATCGCTTTAACTTTAGACTATTTTAACCGAGTATCACCCTCTTAAGATGCTACCTGGGAGTATTTCATACATTACTATTTGTTTATTTCTCATCCCCATCCTTCTGCCTTACCAGTTCATCCTAGTTGCCTTGTTGTTTTTTGTATCTAGTTTTGGTATCTGCCTTCCTGCCTGTTACCTGTTTGTTGCCTGCCTGCCTGTAATCACCAAATAAATCACTGAAGTCATACTACTGCCTCCTCTGTATGCATTTAGGTCCTATCCCTATTGCGCTGCATAACCCAGTGTGACAGCAAACACTTGAATCAAGCATGTTAATATCACCATCATCCTTAGTGTCATTCTCATGAAACTGTGTAAAGCCATGCTTTGGTATGCATAACTCAAATTGTTAAATGGGTATGGGAAAATGAACCTTTATTAGACTAAGTTTTTTTCACTTTTCCAAGATGATAGGGAAAAAAGATTATATCCTGTTAATAAGTGTTGATGAAAAGCTATTGTTAGTGCATTGTTTCTCAGAGAGCGTCCTGTCACTTTGGTAAGCCCTTTATGCTGTCTGATAAACACCCGTTTGTTGCTTTAATAAATCTTTTTAATTAATCTATATTAATAAGCAAATGACAATCCAGCTGATTCATTTCTGCTTTCTACACCATCTGATCAAGTACAACAATGGTCTTGAAAACCCAAGGGATAAAGATGCAGCATTTTTTAAAGTGTTAGTGTTACTGACTGAAGCGAGCCTGAAGAGAACAGATGGTTGATGGACATTTTTAATGCAGTGGATAGATATTCCAAAATGGTGTTAT
Source organism: Micropterus salmoides (assembly GCF_014851395.1). NCBI lineage: Eukaryota > Metazoa > Chordata > Actinopteri > Centrarchiformes > Centrarchidae > Micropterus > Micropterus salmoides. The sequence continues at coordinate 14,994,383 of NW_024044348.1, read as the reverse complement.
GTGTGTTGGTGTATCATTTGATGTTGGGCTAACATTTAAAACCCCACCTACACCAAAGGGAGCTGCTGGTCTCATCTTCTTGGCTCTGCAGGTGAGATGAGAAGTAATTATTTGCACCTCGCATAGAAAAAACATACTGTAGGCACAACCACAAAGATGCGTCTCATTACTGCGCCAACTTTGCTGTGTCCAGTCTCAGTAGGCCAAAATATGATTTGGCTATTTAGAAGCACTAGGTGATGCTAAGAAGCTATAGGAAATTAGAATTCAGCTCTTACACGTGGAGATGAGTGTAATTTCACTAAGAGCATGGAGAGACTTAATGTATGCATCCAGCTCAGTGACTCAGTTTAAGGTGTCAGTGTAGAAGTACAGGTTTCGCTGTTGCGTACAAAGCAGATCAACTTATTAACGTCACAAAACTAACCAAAGGCTTTTTTGCTGTGGTAATCAGTGATACTTCCCTCCACCTGCTGAAGGCTCACAATCCAACAGTAAGGATTGTGATGAGGCAGAATTAGTTACTCAGTGAGCATTGATCAGGAAATATTTCTTGGAACGTGTAATGATGAACATTTGGTTGACACAAACACACACAGACAATTTTGAATATCAAATGAACAGAAACAGGCACACAAACAAACACATGCAGGTTGTGCCTGAACATTAAACACTGTCCATAAAAAACTCTGCAGCCCATGTAAAGACAAATTAGAAATCAACATTCAGATATGTTTAAAAAGACACAAACTATACAGATACGCACACAATGAACACTACATGTAGGGTAGCAGTTTTGTCTATCAATCTCTTTGAATAAACCATTGTTTTTCTCAAGGCTTGATGAAACTGCTAAGCCGGGTCAGGGATTTAAGCTGCTCTGTTGCAACAACAGCAACTGGAAGAAAAGAAAAAGAGGCTGCGTAGTGAACATAGACATGGCTCAAACTGTAAACCCTGACCGTGGATCTTATTCACTAATGTCAGTCTTTGCAAGTCAGTTAATTCCTATGATTCTGCAATAAATAGTAGGGAACTACATCTTCAACATTCTCTTTTAGACACCATGGGATTAACTGGTAAAATATACAGTATACGGGCTAAAATGTAGGTTGAACTAACTTTTAGAAAATATGTCATATGTGGGTCACCTGTAGGAAAGAGATTAATAATAATAGCTCAGTGCAGTCAGACTGCATTATACATGGGGGCTGTAACTAATGTACAGTATAGTACAGTACAGAAGGCTTATGTCTTTGAAGAGTGAAAGACACACGTCTCCTTAAAAGTATTTTCAGTGCTACTGTCTCAACTTTAATACTATCATAGACAAAGATAAAGAGTTACTCAAACTGTGTTGGAAATCAGCGTTTCTCTACTGCTGAACCACAGCAAAGTGAAGTAAACAAAAAGGTGCTACTCCCACTCTCCCTCCAACATAGGGAACAGTTGAGCTGTGTAAAGAAGAAGAGAGGCACAGATTCAGACGGCAACATGGAAAAATTTATATGGGAGACAAACAACAGGCGAGTAACGGTGAAAGAGGTGACAGTCTGCTGCTGGAAAAGACTCTCCATGTGTAAAAGTCAGTTCTGATTTATTTTCTTTTTTTCTCTCAGAGGTAGTCTGTGGTCTCCACAGGATCCATCTTCATGGCTTCAGTTTCTTTAAGGTGGAATTTTTTTTAATGCTCAAGGGAATATTAAGTGAAATCAGACAGTGTAAGATAGAGAAGAAAAGAGAATTCAAAATGGGTTAAGTAGTGTAGACAGGAAGAGGCCTTCTCTCTTATTACCACCTGAAGAAAGGCCATTGCCATTAGATTGAAATTTAATTTACGAAATAGTGTTTTCATGCAGCTGTTCACCAGCAGCTCATTCCAAATACACTTTCTGTCAGTGTATTTCCTGAGGGCCATTTAATTGGGCTAATGAAGAAAGCTGCTAATGGCTGGGTTTATCTCTGGCAGCACTGGTGACATTTCATCAAGGCAGGTGATTTTCCAGGCATTGTTTACACTCAGTGTGTAGCATTTTGGAGTTGGAGAGGAAAAAATGTAGTTAAAAGTTAAACAGTTATTTGGGCAAATTATTAAAACCTGTGGTGGAGAAAATGTGGTCTTAAGGAAAATGGATAATTCAACTTTGTTCGAGAGCAGATTGAATAATTTTCTAATTATTTACCACACATTCTGCTAATCATATTTTTACTATCTACTTAGCATTTTGTATTGAGGTCTATAATTCTGGGAATGCACATGAGTGAAGACTTCAGAGGAACGGACACTTGGTGAACAAAATATGAATCACTTTTGAACAGTGATACACACACACACACACACACTGTATGCAGATAGAGACAGTGATGTGACATTTACCTTCATCTGTTATCAACATCTTGACATTAGTACATCAAACCTGCTGTTTAATAATGAGCTTCGGTCACCATCTGACTAATGAATGGTTCTGACACTCTTGTCATTTCCTCCTGTCAGAGAAAAAGGTCAGTGGGAAAGTCAAAGAGGTTGAGATCCATGTTTATACATGGATCGACTACAAGATTATATTAAACAAAGCTGACATGTTGAAATAGCAATACCAAATGAAGGGCATAGTTAAACTCTGACAAAAGTGCAGCTCTATGGTAGTCAAAAACACTAAAAGTCTCCAGGTCTGGGTTCTGACATTTTTGAGGTTATATAATGAGATATGATGTTATTTTTAAATGCTAGAAAAATTGAAGTGAGCAATTAATCTGTCACCTAAATAGTTCTCAATTAATTTTATGTTGATCTATTTCAGCTGTTCTGGAAGTCTGCTCTTTTGAACAGGAACTGGAATTAACAGACTGAGACAAGATAGAGTGTTGTTTTCAAGCTATAATTGAGAAAATACAATACTGAAGAAAACAATGGGGGGGTTTACTGTCACTTCAAATACCTGTTGCAATCATCAGATCCAAATCCCCCATCATTTCCTATCATATAATAATTTCACAGGTGTTTAACACTTTTAATTACATACAAAAACGTTTGAAGTTACTGCTGCTATAAAACTTTGGGTTCAGACACAACTCTTTAAAAGCATCTCCAATGTACGCAATGCTCTCTAAACTTAAGAATGAAACTGAAACCTGATGTGTGATAAAAACACACACAATCCAATCAGTCATTAGTTAACCTTAAGTTGCTAGCCTTCAATTTCTATAGCTTAGAATATAATTTAATTTGTTCCTCTTTGACATTAGACTCAGCATTGTCTCTTATATAAATACATTTCAGAATAAAATAGAATCAGAATACCCAGATCATACATTCAGTTCAATCAAAATTAATTCATTTCCAGTTTCTGAATATAAATCTTCCTGTGTGTTTTAATAAAAGACTTAACTGAAATTTCAAACCTCTTCATCCTGCCCACTGGCTGTGACTTGACGAGGCTGTCCAACGCACGGTTTAGTTTATTGTAAACAACAATGAAGTGTAATATTTGAAAAAAACAGATGCGCCACCGGTGACCTAGGAGGCTACCAGCCACCAATCATTTGTAGTCTGTACCAAACGCGGTTTTTGAATCCCTCCTTCTCTTCCCACCTCTTCAAATTCATTGGCTGCCAGAGGAGTAGCGACAATGTTTAATGCACCATGCGGGTGTCCGGAGTTCAGTCAGTGAGAGGAAGCAGTCTGTGTGCTTCGGGCTGTTTTACGTGCCGAAAATACTAAATAACTACTGTGCGTATATATTCAAGAAAATCACCTTTTTGCTTTATGACAGCTACATAGAGACTTGTGCCAGAATGCGGGGTTGTTGCTGACAACCTTCTCAGCAGCTGTCTCTCTGTGTGGACGGGGACGGTGGACAAGGACAAAATGCCACTACGGGAATCAGTCACTCAGCGGATAGGGGAAAAAACACTCACCGCCTTTTAAATATCCACTTTGGATCTACCTGACTATACATCTGGATTTTTTTCTTATGTAGTTTTTCTCCGAACAGTTTTCCTTCCTGGAGAACGGTGACTCACTGCAGGGAGAAGGCGAGCCGCTGCATCCTAATCAGACAGCGGAGAGGACTTCAGCTCATTGACATTACAGTCATACTTTTCTGGAGCACTTTTTTTATGTTCACTGCGCTGCACTGTAGCCTGCGTGTGCATCGGAGGCTTGTGGCTTTTTTCCTGCACAGAGAGGGGTAAAGAGGATACGGGTGTTACCTACTGAAGGGGTTAGGGGATCAAACTCTTCCTGAACCCTGCTGGAACTGACTGTTTTTTTAGAGTTATATTTTTGTGGACTATTACAACAGTTTCTTCTGGTAAGTATACGTTTTGTCTTTTATATCCTTAAGGTTTTCTCTGTTGTGTAATTTCCCACTGGAAGCCCTGTCTGTTGCTAATTTCCAAACGATTGTTATTTCCATTCCAATCCCTATGCATGCGGATGCAACAGCTTCTTCCAGGGACCGCTGAATCTTGAGAGAGAGACAGAGACCATCAGTGGAGAGAATTACACGGCTGTGCTGAGATGTTGGCAGCTCATTTCCGAATTTTTTATAAGGCTCATTGTGAATATCCGGATTATGCGATTTGTTAATGCGTGTAAGAGGCTCATTTTATACACACTTACTCAAATAGCCGCCACAATAGGCCATCTTCAGTTGTACGCCTGCAGTGTTACCATATTATTAAAGTTACCCTATTACAGTTTCAGTCAGCATTTACATTATGTTCGAATGAGCCATTATGATGTTAGGGTCAGGTCCGGCATTTCACATTGGAGATCAAAAACTGCATTCTGAATCTTGTTTTTTTACCAATACATGTAGTAAATAAGCTACAAGGGAATCATTATATGCCTGTGTATCAGGGCTGCGCCAAGTGTCTTTCCAAGGTTAACTAATTGACAAGCTTCCCCCATAATTGTGGAGATGAATTACACATGAGCCCTGTCTCATTTTTGGCTCCTTGGTGGATCTGATTTCTTACCGGCAGAGTAGCTTAGTCTGTTTTTATTTGGGTGATTAACTGACACCTATACATTATAACAAATATTTTTTTCTGTTTTCCTTCTTAGGTCTTATGAGTGAACACTTACAACAATGACTATTCTGTTTGGAGACTGGATCGCGATTATTGCTCAGATGAGTCTGGGTGCTCTGCTGAATTTAAATTAGGTGTTCAGCATCACAGATTGCTGGAAGAGACAGAGGAAGAGAGAGACAGAGCAAATATAAATGCCAAGGCCTCACATGATGAACAGAACTCTTTTTTTGATCCTGAATAATAGAAATACCAAATTTGAAAAAAATATCAACAGGTCAAAGAAGGCGTAAAGACAACACATATTATAGCAGCTTTTACGGAGCGGGCATGTATCTTTCTATTTTCTTTTTCCTCCTCTTATGGGCTCAAGCCCTGACATTGAAAAACTTGAATTACTCTGTCCCAGAGGAACAGGGTCCGGGGACAGTGATTGGGAACATTGCCAAAGATGCCAGACTTGGACTTGAACAGACTGGGCAGGCAGGTCAGGGTAAGAAAGCCAACTTCAGGGTGCTCGAGAACTCAGCTCCGCATCTCATCGACGTGGACCCCCAAAGCGGTCTGTTGTACACAAAGCAGCGCATTGACAGGGAAATGTTGTGTAAGAGAAACCCCAAGTGCCAGCTCTCCATGGAGGTGTTTGCCAATGACAAGGAGATCTGCATGATCAAAATAGATATTCAGGACATTAACGACAACTCACCCACTTTCCCCTCGGATCAGATTGATATTGACATCTCTGAAAATGCAGTGCCAGGGACACGCTTTCCCCTGACCAGTGCACATGACCCTGATGCAGGGGAAAACGGTCTGAAAACCTATCAAATAACACGCGACGACTACAATCTCTTTTCCTTGGAGGTAAAATCCCGTGGTGACGGGACTAAATTCCCAGAATTAGTTATTCAACGACCACTGGACCGAGAAGAACGAAGCCATCACACCCTTATTTTGTCAGCTACTGATGGAGGGGAATATCCTAGATCAGGTACCATGCAGATTAATGTTAAAGTTATCGATTCCAATGACAACAGCCCTGTGTTTGATCAGCCCTCATATGTTGTGGAAATTCCTGAAAATTCACCTCCTGGTAAAGTCCTGATTGATTTAAATGCCACTGATCCTGATGAGGGCAACAATGGACAAGTAGTCTATTCTTTTAGTGGCTATGCCCCAGAGAGAATCCGGGAGCTCTTCTCCATAGATTCCAGAACAGGGGTCATAAAGATTCAGGGTGAAATTGACTATGAAGAGAGCCCCGTTATTGAGATTGACGTCCAGGCAAAGGATCTAGGTCCCAATCCAATCCCAGGTCATTGTAAAGTCACTGTTAAAGTGCTTGACAGGAATGATAACTGGCCATCTATAGGCTTTGTGTCTGTGAGACAGGGAGCTATCAGTGAGGCAGCACCTCCAGGCACTGTCATTGCTCTGGTCCGTGTCACAGACAAGGACTCAGGCAGGAATGGACAGCTTCAGTGCAGAGTGCTGGGTAACGTTCCTTTTAAACTTGAGGAGAACTATGATAACTTCTATACAGTGGTGACAGACAGGCCCTTGGACAGAGAGGTGCAGGATGAGTACAATGTTACCATTGTGGCCAAAGACAATGGCATTCCTCCTCTAAACTCCACAAAATCCTTCACCGTTAAGATTCTGGATGAGAATGACAATGTTCCTCGCTTTTCCAAGTCAGTTTACCTTCTTCAGATACCTGAGAACAACATCCCTGGAGAGTACCTAGGTTCAGTTCTGGCACATGACCCAGACCTTGGCCAGAATGGAACAGTGTACTACAGCATAGTCAACTCCAATGTGAGTGGGGGCGATGTCAACACCTATGTTAATGTGAACGCTGCTAATGGAGCCATCTATGCCGTGAGATCTTTTAACTATGAGCAAATAAAGTATTTTGACTTTAAGGTTCTTGCTAAAGATGCAGGATCTCCACACCTGGAGAGCAACGCCACAGTGCGCATCAGTGTTCTGGATGTCAATGATAACATCCCTGTCATTGTTCTGCCTCTACTCCTAAATGACACGGCTGAAATCCATGTGCCACGTAATGTTGGTGTTGGCTACATTGTCACCACAGTGAGGGCGGTGGATAATGACTATGGTGAAAGTGGGAGGCTCACCTATGAGATCTCAGATGGCAATGAGGAGCACCTCTTTGAGATTGATCCAGTGACTGGGGAGGTGCGAACAGCCCACCCATTCTGGGACGATGTCAGCCCCATTGTGGAGCTGATCATCCGAGTAGCGGACCACGGCAAGCCAACCCTCACTGCTGCCGCCAGGCTCATCATCAAGGCCTCCGATGGACGTCCTCCTGATGGACTGCCACGCACGAAAGACAATCAGAACTGGGACATATCCCTGCCTCTTATTGTAACTCTAAGCATCATATCCATTATGCTTCTGGCTGCCATGGTGACCATAGCGATCAAGTGCAAGCGGGAAAACAAGGAGATCCGTACCTATAATTGTCGCATTGCAGAGTACTCGCACCCTCAGCTGGGGAAAGGCAAGAAGAAGAAGATTAACAAGAACGACATCATGCTGGTGCAGAGCGAGGTGGAGGAGCGAGACGCCATGAATGTGATGAATGTGGTAAGCAGTCCTTCCTTGGCCACCTCTCCCATGTACTTTGACTACCAGACACGCCTGCCACTCAGCTCACCAAGGTCAGAGGTCATGTACCTCAAGCCCACTGCCAATAACCTCAGCGTGCCCCAAGGCCACGTGGGATGCCACACCAGCTTCACAGGCCCAGTCACCAGCACTACAGACACACCTACTAACCGCATGTCCATCATACAGGTAAGAGAAATTGCACTCTTCTCCTTCACTGTCACACCACCATTTTCACGTCACAACCCTCAGAAAGATCCCATGTCCTATATCAATGCTGACCCCTTGTTTTGTAAAATGAAAGAAAAAGAAGATAAGGACAGGCAGTGGCAGAGAGGCCCAGGAGCACAGAGAGAAAAGAAGGGAGGGAGGGGGGAGCATTAGAAGGATTAAACAGTCATTCTGGTGCTCTCATAGAACAGAGCCAGTGACATCAACACAAATCAGTGCTTGAAATATGTCACAGTAGGCTTTGGAAATCAGTTTTCATGTAGATATTTTTCATCAACCAGTGTCATTTAATTCCCTGTGGAATAAGGGTTTCAGCCTGTGGCTGAGGTGTAAGCAGGTGTGTGTGTGTGTGTGTGTGTGTGTGTTTTTTAGGACGAGTTCCATTTTAACCTACCTATTATCCCACAGACGTTTGCATGTCCTAATCCTAATCTAGACTGTGAAAATATACTTGTAAATTATAATAACAATATCTGCACACAGTAACCGTAAGAGCTATAATGGCATATCATGAGATAAAGGTACTCTAAATTGTAACAGATCAGATCATATCAGTCATCAAATTCTGTACCTCTTTGTGGTTAATTCTAGCGATTTTAATTCCTAGAGATTAGCAGATTGTACTTATTTTCGCAGCTACTTTATACGTCTTTGTGTGGAGTACTTGGTTGTATAAGCCTCTAATGTGATAACTTCTCTGTGTCTTTGGCCTTAAACCCATTAAAAGTCTGTCGTGTCAGACGAGGATTAAGGCCTGCTTAAGACAGTGGTATGTAATGCTGAGGATACTGGGCAGTTGTAGTAAAGTGAATACTTTGTATGATGTTTGCCTATTGTTAACAGAAAATATATTTTTCATAATAATTTGATAGGAATAAAAGAGTCCTCAATGAGCTTTTGTTATTATTACTTTCTGCCTGTGGCCTTATACTATTTGACAGAATGACATTGTTTCCATTTACATCCTGATGGACTGTAACCATTAGTCTCTCGATCAGGCTATCTGCTGTCCTTTCCATCCCACTATTTGCGCTGGACATGGATGTGACGATGACTGTGATCAGATGTGACGTGTTCCCACCAGGGAGGAAGGCCACTCTCTGTTGTTCCCACTCTCAGTCTCAGCCCTGCTTCTATTATGAGCCAGCTGCATAGGGCAAGGGTCAGTACAAAGACCGTTAAGGCTTCCTAATCAGGGGGACAGAATAATTGCGGGTCCATTCTGCAGGCTGCTTCTCTGCTAATGTGGTGATGATGAATTAGACCGTATAAGGCTGTTGCACACCCATTTTGTGCACTTAACTTTTCTCTCCACTGTCAGACTGTCAAAGGGAAAACAAGCAGGAGCGGCAACAACACATTCCTTAGTGTCTTGTTTACAGAGGGTCCCCTCAACGCATCCGGCGTGCAGGGTGCTCTATTGTATTATTCAACAGAAACCTGTGTAGAGGGAGATGGCCTGAGGCATTAAGTTTCTTTAGAAGCTGTACAGAAGCGTATCGCTTTCCTCCCTCCTCCCTGATTCTGCCTTCTCTCTCCGTTCGTGTGGACAGTAAGTAACCTGAGTCAGAGGAGAGTGGCTATGGGAAAAATGTCAGGAAACAAAGACAGAATTCCCCTTCCATCGATCCCAAGGCCTCTCAGCACATCTGTCACTATAGTTGCCACAGGAGAGGAGGCTAAATAGGAAAAATAAATAAAGAGATGGATAAAGCAGGAGAGCATATCGCCTGCTCAGTCAGTTTCACAAGGGCACCTTAGTGCTGCTGTCTTCATCTACACCTAGTAGTACTGTAGTTTCCTGCAACTCCCAGTCTCTCTCCACACTACTGCTGGCCTCTAATGATGTTTTATAGTGGTGCACTTGCAGACAGGCTTGGCTTGGTCTCTAGCTGGGAGAGGGGAATAATATGAACATATCAGCAGAGCTCTGCTGGCCTTATCATTGTCACCACCACCCGGCCCAGTGGAGAGCTTCATTTCATTTCTAAAAAGAATTCCTGGGATAAGGAGATGGATGATACGTAATGATGCCTAATTCCGCTTAAGGCATTGAAGGGAATTACTAAGTGTGGAATCAAGGTTAAAACCAATATGGAGCAAAATTCCTCAATGCTCAGGAAGAAGGGATTTCAGTAATTCGCTCCAAAGAGTGAGCCTGCACCCACTCTGTGTTGAATATGTTTTAGGATTTTGTCCTATATAATGTTTAGCTTAGCTGTGCCAGGCTGTGGCCCACAGACTGGTTCATAAGTTTCTCTGCTGCTTTCTTGCTACCTGTTTTTACCCTCAGTGTTACCAAACATTCAAACACTCCTTTGTCATTACTTTTAATTGGCCCATAATTTATCATATTGATTTGTTTTGATAAGTTTTGAGTGTTGTAATTTGATTCACCATGAAACTAATTAAACAGAATCCTGTCTCGGTGGGAGACCATCCATGTTAATAAGATGCAGGTGGTACAGAGGCAAAGGGGAGTCTGAAAGGCTATAAAAACTGCCTTTAGTTGTGCCATTCTGCCTTGTGTAGGGTGGCATTGAGATGAGGGTGTCAAGGAAAAAAGGGGCTCTAGTCTCTTCTGACTTGACATTGTCACTTGATGAGGAGGTTCCTGCTGCTCTAATGAAAAATGTCAGGCATAAACATGTAACAAACATGTGGAATAGAGAATATGAAACTGTTAGAATATAGAAACTGTTTTGAATGACAATATCTGAATTAAAGCAGATGCTGAATCCATGACATTTAAAATTTGCTCACCGTTTTAATGCACGTAAATGCAAAGATTTCTGTTGTAACAATTTCTAATAAACTAAGATCTTTGAAGGGATTCTCAAAATGACTGTCAGCTTTAAACGTATTAAGTGAATTTAAAGAAAGCTGAAAAAGGGTATTAGAGGTGTGACTGTGATCATTTACGTAGTCTGTATACAATATAGGAGATCAAATTTTCACTCCTTTGATCTGTTTAGGTTGCGAACAATGTAGCTGGAGCAGATGTTGAAAATGGATGCTTCCAGGAATGGTCTTACTCTGCAAAATTTAGGGTGATTGTGTGTGTGCGCATGTGTGTGTGTGTTTGTATGCATGGGTGTGTGTGGGTGTAATGTCATTGTGTATTCCAGGCATGTGATTTAAGCCTTTCGCTGGCAGGCTCCGTGACAGAGCCCCTCTCTTTTATGAGCGGGACAATCTTGCATTTGTCCGAACCTTGAAACACCCTTCCTCCAAGAAATACACACACACACACACACACACACACGCTCGTGAACACAAACACACAGATGCACATGTAACCAGGCTTGTGCTGTTCTTAAGGATTCTACCGAAAAGTCTTATCAAAGCCTCCGCTGTATATTGTATTGAAATTGCTCCCACACTTCAGTGGCCACTGAGGCAATGAATAGAAAAGCGCTCTTTATTTCATTTCTCTCCCTCTACCTTCATCTTTAGATAACTGCTTTCCTCTGGAGCTTTCTATGGAATGAGTTTTGTAAACCTGTATGTGCTGAAGCCCACTTGCAACGGGATTGAGCAGCTCAGCAGCTAGATTCAGTCATTTATAGCAATGGGAGACAGTTCAATAACCCATTTGTAATTTGTGTACTTTTGTGCCCCAGTTGAGGTTCTCTGGCCACTAAGCCAGTTTTGTTTTATTTGAGCTTGCCAGTACATAAAAAAAATGATCAGCTCGCCTTAGGGTGTATCTTCATATTTCCTCAAATAAACCTGCCGCTACTGTACATAACACTACAAGCTCAAATTCTGAATTATTAATAGGCAGTTTTATTTTTCTTCATCTCCCCCGAGCTCATATGATAGATACAACTGAGAGGAAGTGCCGTCAGACCACAGAATGTTGTTCTGTGGAACAACAGTAAATTATGTTATCTCTATTTAACCAAAATATATTTTTTTCAATGAAGTAGTCACTTATTAGCTACCATTACTGGTATTTGAGTTTGCAGAGGTGCGTGTTTCAGTACAAATGCGTTCATGGTCTTGAAGCTGTAGCAGAAGTGTAACACACAGCACAAAACAGCAGCTATATTTGCATCCTCTTTCATTAATAAATCATAACGTTTAACAAATCAGAGGGAAGCGGAAGATGTCATGATAAACATCAGCGGTCTCTGGCTACATATTTGTGAACCTGGGGGGAAAGGGAGGGCAGAACACAGGGTAAGTGGGAAACAGAAGATACTTTCTGATATAAGCATAATTTGAGCATTTGTTTACTTTCGCTGGGTCTGTCTGAAATGTGAGGAGGCATGAGACAAAGTAGAGATGGCTGTAGTAAACTTTCAAGTAGTCCATTCTTCTCATCTCTCAACACCTGTATGTGGTTGGGATTAATGCTGCATAAATGTATCAAATAATTGATTAGTTGCCAACTATTAAATTACTCGCCAACTATTTTGATAATCAATTAATGAGTTTAAGTAATTATTTAAATAAAAATGATCTGATTCCATCTTCATAAATGTAAATAGTTTCTGGTGAATATCTTTGGGTTGTGGATAAAACAACACATTGACCTTTTTCACAATTTTTTGACATTTTATAAACCAAACAACTAACCGATTAATCGAGAAAAAAATCGACAGATTAATTGACAATAAAAATAATCATTAGTTGCAGCCCTAGTAACGATAATTTCAAGTTTTAGAAAGAAGGCACAAGGAATCTTCTGTGGTTGTAATAAACACCACCAATTTCTTTATCATTGCCCTCACTTTAATGTTTTCCTTTGGCCACTATTTTCATGAAAAACATTAAACAGACTCAGGCTGAAAATTCTACAGAGATTTACACAATTAATAGTTCAGCTGCAGATACATACTATGAAAACCCAGAACATTTGTTTGAGATTGGAGGGAGCTGTGGAAGTGAATGTTTTATTTATTGCAAGTTCTCAAAAATCCAAGTAACTCTGCTAAATAATTTAACATAATTGGTAAACCCCTGACTATGCTCACCGTTAGACACAAATTCCCCTTGTAACTTATAACAAACTCCAGTTGAGTCAAACTGTAGACAGAAATAGATTGATATAGATAAATGGATAGATAGATGACTGAAGACAATTATGTATTTATACTATATTTTGGTCTTCTTGGTCAGCCACAAGAATGCACAGCAGCCAGCTGCTGTGCATTCATGTAGACACAGCACTTATCTGTGCTGCATTATTACATTATTTTAACAGACCTCCCGACTTGGCAATGTAGGGCAACAAAGGAATTTTGTTTTTTTTTCAAGTGTAGAGGAAGAGACAGGATATGAGAACACAAGTTGACCTCCGTGATAGCCAGATTGGCCGGACACATTAAACCAATTTGCTTGGTTCAATAGGAAGCAGCCTATTGGAGATGACATGGGCACGATAATAAGACTGTGGATCGTCAGTGGAAATTCACTCTTGAGTTATTGTGTGTTGGTTTGTGTATGAGTGTGTTTGTGATGGAAGTGGATGTTCAGTACTCCTCAGCCTAATTCACTGTCACCAGAGTGACCAAAATATCATGTCACATTGTCATGTCATTATTGTTGAGTAACAAGTGCCATTGTTTAGCTCGGTTTAGGCTGGCATTTTAAATGGTTTCAGATCAAATCCTATCCTACTTAGTAATTACTTTTCTATTTTGGCTGTTTTCTTGTGTGTCAGTGTATGTTGTTTTTCTGACCCTGCTTATACTGCTAGTTCTTTTACATTAAAAGTGCACGCCTACACCATATGGATCTGTGCTGTACCTGACAATCCTTTTGCTACAGTGTGCTTTCTTTTCAATATGAGATGTGAAAAAGAAAATTGTGACAGAAAAATCTGTGCATGCCCCTGGTAGATTTTGAAACATTTACCTCTGGGCTGCTGACATTGTGCTCAAACAAGGAGCCAACCTAGCATCAACAGAGGTCACAAAAACAAGAGAACAAAACATAACCTTCACAGTGGCGGAATCTAAGATTCAGCGGCCATGTCTCAATGTGTGTGTGTATGTACGTGCACATGCGCACATGCACCTGGACTACCACCAGCTGTGCTCTGAAGCATCAGTCTTGCTGGTTCCCTCAGATTGAAATGGGCTTCACTGTAGGGGCCCCCTGCCCCCTGAGGGCTCTTAGATCCCTCCTGGGGTCTTTAGACTTAACAGTGAGCAGCAGGGTGCTGGAGCTGCAGCGATAGATGGGTAGAGATAGGAGTGACCTCACAGTAATGTGCACTGAGATGCACAGGACACAGAGGGCTACATAGGTGTACATGGAATGGCGATGTATTCTTTGAACTGCCAGCAGCTGGGTCTCCTTGCTTTAAATCAAACACTTTCAAAGTCAAACAAAGTGGAACTCGCTATCCTGTGTGTTGGCACCAGTCCAACCTGAGAGAGCTTTTATTTCTGCCACAGCTTCCTTCACTGTGCCCCCTAGGCATGTACTGTAGAAACAACACGCAGCTCAAAGAATGAGTTATGTGAATCTGTTCTCACCTTCTATCTCATTAGTATAAGAGGAATGATTTATCCTTTTCTCTCCAAATCTCTGTTTCCTTGTCCCTGCCTTCTACAGTTCAGCACTTCTTCAGCTTCATCAGTAATGTGATTAATTGATTAGAAGGATATACCATGAACACCATCTCATTTGCTCTAATTTCACCTAACGACATGTCAAAACAAGCTACTGTTAAACGGTCTTCTTCTCCCTCATACAACCACTGGAGTGCATTACTGTCACCCAATCTGGAAACGACAATTTGCGGAGTATTTTTCTAAACAGTGTAATCCTGCCAGTGTACGTTTGTGTGTGCAGCATGTGTCTGTCTTGAGAAAGTCTGACGCTCTAATAGGAGAGATCCCACTGTCCCACAGTTTGAAATCTGACTCCCATGTCTAAAGTGTTGTGTGTTTCTGAAGGGAATTGACAGCCGCTGTGTTTTGCAGTGGCTGTTATGTGTTTGTGGCAACAGAGGCAAATGAGTTGGCACTCCCAAATGTTATTGCCTAAACAAAAGCCCCACTAAGTGGTGGGCACACAAGATTTGTCATCTAACATTTGACTGTGTCTGCTCTTCGGGGTAGCAGTGGCGATGCTGAGTGCTAATGGCGTATTGAAAATGGTATATTTGTCCGGTTTCATCTTTTTCTATTGTACTACACAGATGTACTCAATTGGCCCCTCACTGGGCTTGTGTCTTAGAGAGAAATCTTTTTGGGGCCTTCAGCATTCAGATCAATTGCTGGTTTGCTTCGTTACTTATTGATTCTTGCTCTGTTTGGTACTGAAATACTGTATTTCATTATCTATCGCTCAGAGCAGTGCTTAGTTAAAAAAAAAAAGAACTAGTGCTCACTCTGCCTTTCTTTCTTGACCAACTCACACACAATCTGACTATTTTCCTTTTCGGATTCCCTGTCTTTGTCTCTGCTCTTGTCATCTCAGATAAGCGTTGCAATTGCTCATGCTACTGACGACCCGAGCCAAATTCATAAAGATGAGATTATCTTGTCAACAGTACAGAGTGTATATGTCTGCCATATTGATCTGCGCAAAGTCTTAATAAATGAAGTACCACGATGGAAGCGTTGGCTCAATGATAACTCTGAACAGATCTTGCTATTTATACACTCTCAATGCTGCTGAGATGATGAATGGAACTTGGGTATTCTGCCCTTCTCCTCTCTTATCCTTTTTCCTCCTGTTTTTCCTTTCCACTCCTCCCCTCTCCTGCCCTCCCCCCTCCTCTCCTATTTCCAGATTGATGGGGTAAAACAGCCCCTCTCTCCTCTAACATTGTCTGAAATTGCGTCCTCTTTGAGGTCACGTTGACATGCTGAGTCGATGTACTCCCAGGTGGAGAGACATGGGTGCTGCTGTGGGAGGAACCAATCAGGGGAGGGAGAGCGGGGAGGGAAAAAAATTACTAGCGCTGGAGCTCGGGCCTGTGTGTGTCTTTAAATTACTGAGGTTTCAAGGGCTGTTTATCTGTGCATTTGAAGAGAAGGTCAGCAGGGTTTAGAGCTTGAGATTATGTGTGATTGTTTCTTCTATGGGCTAGCTGATTAATGCTAAAGCAGGCCTGACAGATTCTTAATGCACCACAGACCCACTTAAAAGAGACTGAGGAACTGGCGTCCAACACTTTAACAGTCGAGCGTTATTCTAAAGCCTTTCCTGTCAGTTTTTTACCCAGGTGTATGAGCAGTATCCTTCCTGTCTTTCATTCCTCCCCTACCCGGCCTCTCCTCTGCTCGGATACCTCTGACCTGATACATATACAGTAGATAGGTCACCTTCAAGGGAAAGTAGACAAAGTCCATCTGCTGTGTGTGCGCCTGTGAATGTGTGTGCATAGAGAGACAAAGAGGGAGAGCCCAGGTGTTTGTATGTGTACTTGTGCATGTATTGATATTAGAGATATGTGTGCATGCGTCCTGTGTGTTTATTTATCTACGTCTGGCCTTGGTTCTGGGCTTTGGGGAAATATCTAAAATCCTTTCATCCTCCGAAATGGCTCTTCCCCCATCAATTCAAATGGAATAATTTTGTTCTTTAATGCTTTTGTTCACACGCTCTCAACTTCTGTCTTGTTATCCCGCTAACTAGACCACATTTTGTGGATGGTTTGTTTCAATACTAAATGAAAAAAATGCTTTAGTTACGTTTATACAGACATTGGATAAGTACTTAATAATAGTTCAAAAGCATAGTAAACATGTGTGCTTTTAGCTTTTTTAGGTTGAAGGCATTTCACTTTCAGATTGCAAGGCTGTTTATTTTATCATATTTTTCCATTAAGTGGTAATTTATAAAATGTTGTATAAATCCATGCATTGTAAAACATAGTAGATCTAGCAGAAGAACATGCTTTTTTCTTTAATCTTACATTAGGAAATACACTTATTTCTAATTTTATTGCAATACACTTATTACACAGCTTCCTTGCTGAGAGTTAGATACAGACTAGAGTGACTGAAAGTCACTGTCTGTACAGTAATCTGAAGCTGCAGCCAGCAGCCGATTAGCTTAGTTTAGCATAAAGACTGGAAACAGATGAAACCAGCTAGCCTGATAACAGAATTAACCTAACAGCTCCTTTAAAGTTCGCAAATTAATTTGTTATATCTTGTTTGTCTATCCACAACATGTAAAAATGACATGTCGATGTCCTACTGCATGTTATGTATCAAATTATCTCTTGGCCATCATCAGTTATTTCCTGGACTGTCGTCGTCACTACAAGGTTTGTATTTAGTGTACGGACATGAGAGCAGTATCAGTCTTCTCAACTAACTCTTGGAAAGAAAATGAACAAGTCTGTAACAGCTTTGGATTTTGGGGCTGAGTTGGCTTTGGATTAATGAGGGTGAAGCAAGGTCAGTGCTGACTCAAGGCTTCAGTTAACGGCAAAGCTGTTGTAACTATTGATGAGCAAGTACTGAATGATATCTAGCTTACACACCAAGTCCACATACTGCTCCCTATCCCTTTTTATTGCTTTCCTCACAAAGGTATATTAATAATGTAACATAAAGTAAAGTCCTCTATCATTTTCCTTTACTTTTCAATTTCAGTTTTTCCCCACAGTTTACATATTTTCCTTTATCAATAATCATAAGACCTGTCTCAGCTGTAAGCTGCCCGGACCAGCTGGTTAAATGTGTCTACACAAAACATCTTAAGTAGTGAGGGGAAACAACGCTGCTATTTTAGGAAAGCTGGCGAACTGCTGTGTTCGGGGGTTTTGTGTGTTGGAATACATCTATGCCAAAAGCTACATTTATAATTTGCTCCTGAGACTAAACTGCCACAGATGTGGATTGTGTTGATACGAGTACAAACGTGCTGTCTGGTGTCGCCCCTCCTCTTCAGAGCCGAAAAGTTTTCCTCTGAGCTGGCTTCAAAGGTGGCACCTGAGACTGAATTGGCTTCTGAATTGTTGACAGTGTTGGATTTGTAAAAGATAATGCAGGTAGGAACTATGGAAGTACAGAAATGATATTGCAGTAGATGACTACAAATATAACAGGGCTTTTAATTCTCTAGTCGTATTAGCATCTTCCCTCTTCAACTGTAAACCAGTAAGCAAGTAAACTTTTTTTTTTTTTTTTAAATATAGATGAGGTCACAACCTCTTCCAGTCTGATTCTTTTTGTCTAGTGGACTGTGATTTAGCTTTTTTTAAAATTGTATATCCTATTAAATGATTTTCTTGTCTGTTGTAGTGTTGACTGTCAACACCTGAACAGACTGCCTCATTATATTGCACAGCACAGGGGTGCGACTGCACCTCATAATAAGGGCTCAGGAATAAGTTCATTCGTTTATGCTTATGTCATTAGATAGACAGTGCATGTTGCTGTGTTCTTAGGTCTTTATAAAAATCTGATAATAATTTTTGATGTATACTTTGGATTGAAAGACATGCTTTAAATAAACAATGCTTCAAATCTCTCAAGTAAAAATCAGATTGTAAAGGTACAGGTTGCAGCACAAAAACTTCAAACAATAGCCGATGTAATTAATACTGGTGGAGATTGGTGTGAAGCTCATGAGGACATGAGCACCTAATCCCTGCAACATGTTGCAAATATAAATCCACAAAAAATATAACAACCTTTGAACAAACATCTAACCACTTGTCTCAAAATTAGTGAAACAATATTATTTTTCACTTAGTTTGGGGGATTGTAACATAAAACCAGTAGATAATTTGCATTCTCTCTACAGCTGGGTGAAAATATGTTTAAATCAATCTGCCTTCTAAAAATCTGGTTATTTTTTTCCAAGCTCTTGGTCAAAATGAAAAGCAATGAGTTTTAGAGGTGTGGGTTCCTTAACTGAAACACTCTTGAATTAAATGTATTTGATTTCAAATTACAGGTGTATTATAAAATGGGTCACAGTAAATTATTATTTTTTACTTCCATTTAGCGAAAAAAAGATGATGACAGTTGTCATAGTGTAGAGCCGCAGTTGTGTGTTCCAGTGTGGCAGCTTATTGTAAGCTTTGCCCGAGGGGATGTTGGTCAACATCGTTACCATTTATGGATAATGTTGTCCTTTTTAGTTAGATAAGGATGATTCATTCAATAAAAATCAATTTAATCAACCCATTAATAAATCAATTATATGCATATGAGTTAAAAACAGATAATTGTATATTTTTTGTCATTTCTGGTAAACAGATTATTCTGTATTACTGTATGCTTATTGAGACAAGCCTTCTTAGCCATTTTGTTTATGCAGGATTTAGTTTAGCCAATCATTTGATTTTTCATGCATCATAAAATAGCCAAGACTGTAAGATCTCCAGCACCTGTAATGGTACGTGTGTGTGTGTGTGTGTGTGTGTGTGTGTGTGTGTGTGTGTGCACTGTGTGTAAGTAAGGGAAAGAGAAACAAGTTCAAGGATATGCACTCTCTCAGGAGGTTTGCAATTTATTATTTTCTACGTGAGTTGATTCTCAAGATGATAATGACAGGCTTAAGAATAGACTTTAACAACGCTTTGTTGACCAACTCTCAGACTCAGGGTCTGTTTATCCCTCAGTTTTCTAGCAAAGTAATTGAGTCTCCAAAATGAAATGACAAACATTATTACAGGATAAATGTGCCCTTAAAAAGCTAATCTAAGAAAATAAAAATAAAAAATAAAATAGCACACTGATTACTCAGCTATCCTACTTGTACGTAAGGAGATTTCCTTGGAAATGTGACCAAAGTAGTCATTTGTAGACACAAGAGAAAATTATATCTATGCTTGCTTTGGCTATTCCTCAAATGGAATAATAAAGTAGCAGTAACTGCACAGGTTGAAGAATAGCAGCTTTGAAGTAGTGTTTTTGTCGCATCTCTCTTGATGAAGAGGGGCAAGCATGACCACCTCAGCCCTCCCTCTGCTCCTCTTCTTTTCTATCTCTACTTTTTGCTTTTCACCTATCGATGATTTCAGTCCCCTGCCCAGTGTGTGGTTAGAATAACAAGACAATGCTACCATTTGCATGGTTTTTTTCCACTTTATGAAGTGGATTTGTTGAGACTGAGGATGATAAAAAAAAAGTTCCGCCACTAAGACAAGACAGCTTGATGCTTTCCCCTGAACTCCTAACAGGCAACTCTAATAACACTGTATGGCCAACCAAAATAATAGGCAATCACTGTGAGTGGTTGCATATTAATTATGAATATTGTGTCTTTGCTGGTGAGCAGTGAATATGCAAGGTAGAGGTCATCCTGTTTATGCAACTGTATATAAAAGCCCCCAAAGTGCTACTTAGCCCTATTTAATGAAGGGAAAAAACTATTCCTGACCAAATGAACACGGACACAACTAAATAAAAAAGAATGCAGTTACGTTATGAATTATGAATTATGGCAAACCCTGATTAACAAGATGAGAATATTGAGTTGGATTAGTGCTGCCTGAGTCACCAGTTTCATAATAAACCAGCAATTTTACAAAAAGCCCCATTGTAGTTCTCTATACACTGTCTAAACACAGTCACAGTATTTCAAGGCAATGGCAACCCTTAACACATGCAGTTGTGTGCTACTTTATTCAGCTTGCGCTGTGTTAGATTTGTGGTAAGTCGAATTCAGTACAGTCCGAGATAGGGACTGTCAGTGAGAGAGATACTTTAAATGACTGATCACCGGGGGTGGGACAAATAATCGATATTTTCTGATTCAGTCCGTAGATATATGTTATTGTTACACAGGAGCTAATTTCACAGCATGTTCTCTTGCTTTACTGAGGTATTTCCTTTCTTTCTGGCAGACATTTCTGAAAAATGTCTTGGTGAATAATGCTCAATGTCAGCTCTCCATAAAAAAAGAACTCAAACCCTTTCATAATCCCAGAAAATAATGCATTATTGTACATGCATCAGGTCCATTTACAGTTAACACTGCCTTCTATCAAACAAATGCAGAGCTTTAACCATAAGTCACATGGAGTTTCAGCTCACTCACTCATATGACAGTTATGGTAACCTGCCATCCTGTGACAAACATTGTGGTGTAGAGAAAAATCAACACAGTTTATTCAGGTGGCTCACTGTAGCAAATCATTCTGAACAAAACACTGCTGAAAGGGATTATTTATCTTCTGCTGTGGTCTGACCAGCAAAGAGAATATGAAGTCAGTCAAGACTGCAACTGAACTTTATACCTCATAGACACCAAGCAACAGGCAAGATGCACACTGCATGTCAACATATCTGGATAATGAGGGCTGTAACTCTACACAAAATTAACAGTTGAATATGCATGGTGGTTATGGGGTTTGGGTTCATTAAACTTTCGGTACAGCTAGGAAAACAAAACGCAGAATTTCTTTTAATTTTAATTTTCTTGAAATTATTTAGAAAAACATTAACACTAAACAGTGGCTTGTGGACCATAAATCCTGATCTCAAAATGTAAAACAGGGATAGATTGTAAGATATCCAGCTGAAACTTGCAGAACTAAAGGAGTACAGTAAAAGCTGTGTGGTTCAGATGAATGCTCCCTTACTGGATTTTCTCTGTACTGCAAAAAGGAACCTTTTCTAGTATTTTTCATAACTTTATCCAGAGGCTTGTTCAGCATGCATGCTCCATTTCAGCAATACCTCACGTCATTTATACAGCTGCACTTGTTCACACTTGGGAGGGGCCAGTTTAAGTACTATTTTGTACTTTTTTCTCACAACATAGCTCACCTTGGAATTATACAAGAGGTTGTGTTTGAGTGTCGCTGACATGTGGTACAAGTGCAACCAAAAGTAGAATTTAACAAAATAACAGAGCTCATTTTTCAGTAGCACTTTATATTAGAGGTAGTGTAGCATTTTACAGCCATGATTCATGGCTATTACACAGAAACTATCACAAGTGTTTACAGCTAATCATTTTGCCTATTTACCATGAAATTAAATAGAAACAGGCAGTTGAGCATTTTGCACCCCTGATTCAGGATTATTACACAGAAACTAAGAAAGTTTTCTAGGTAGCAAACATTGAACATTTCATTTGTACAGTACGTGTTGCATCCATTTCATTCTAATGTTTCCCAGCTATGCCCATTGTTAAAACCAAGCTATTACCTGGTGATTACTTTGGTAATTACATGTTATTACTGAACAGTAATGTAATGTAAATTGCTGCCGTTACCTTTTTCTATTTAGTTTGTTAGTCTTAGGTGGACATACTTCAAAAGCATTATGTTTTACTAATACAAACTATCAAACATTAGCCACATATATTTATCATTTAAATAAATCACAGACTAATTGAGGCCAATGTTATTTTATTAAATGGTAAAAGACAAAGAGTCCATGTTAGAGGAGATAAGTCAATGTGCTGCAAACAAAAACTGACAAAAAACACAGAGAAACCACTTCCTCCTAATATGGAGAAGGCATTCTAAAATACTATGACTGCATATTGTCAGTCTGCATAACTTGCTTACACTACATGAACAACATCCAAACAATCCAATCTCACATTGAAAGAAGATAGCCTAACCCTTCGAGGACAAGTTTTAAAGTCTTGTTCATGATTAAATATTGTCCAGAATCATTAGCAAGGTGTCCATCTGGACTGATAAGACGTCAGTGTGGTTGAAATCTATCTAGTCTCTGTTTACAGGGATCAGCTGCACTTCCTTACTCATCTGAAAGTCATTTGAACCAGACCTCTTGTAAGTTTTTTGGAAGATAGTGGAAGATATTTAGCAGGCAGTAGACTGTGATGGCTTTAAGTTCACTTAAGCCCATTGATTGATTGGTCTGTTCTCTCCAAGAAGATGTGTAGGACCAACTAATTAGATTTGATCACTTACAATTGCTCCTCAGCCACTGGGTAATCAATGCAGTCCAATTATTGTCTAGTTTCTCCGCCCCTTTTCCCTTACTTCCTTCATCATCCTTTCACTTTGTTGTTTTGCCCTCCTTTTTCTGTTTTTGTCTTTTTATTTCCTACTTGTGTCACATCCTGCTTTCACCAGTGTGTTTTATTTCCTCTAAGCTCGATTTCTCTCCATTTTATTCTTTACCCACTCTTCCCATCTGGCTGCTGCTGAGCTACTTTGACAATTTTCCAAGAGGAATAAATGAGAGTTCCCTTGGTGGTAACGTCACACACGCATACATGCACACAACAGAGACATCGTTTATTTAAATTAAAAACTACAATCCAAATCTTTTTGGCTTACAGACAAGGTTAGGGTGGACTTGGAACGGCTCACAACCTCTGACATGAAGAAACACATGCCCTCACAAGCATACACACAGAGTGAGTACTGTGTGTTTTTTTGGAAGACAGTAAAGGACAAATGCATGTATCATACCTAGCAGGGTAGTAAAGGGGGTGTACTCCCGTTCCTGTGAATAAAAGATAGCTGTCCAATGATGTGTGAAAGAGAAGTTGCAATTTGTCCTCTTTCACCACCCCTACCTGAGTTATCAAACACACACACACACACACACACACACACACACACACACACACACACACATACACACAAACACATAAACATAGCCCCATAGAAATGAACAGTGCCCCAAAATGCACCAACAAGGCCTGAGTGTAGAATAGCACTCCAATATGCTCGTCTCATTTGTCTCAATCGGCCTGCTGTCTGCTTGGTCAGTCTTAGGGTCTCAATGGGAATACAGAATAGAGTGCAGCTTTTACACTTACAGCCTCACTGTACTCTGTATCTCCCTGACCTTTGTGGCCTTGCTGCATGAACTAGATACAACACATCATTCAAAACTATTTAGCAACATGTTTTTGCAATTCTCATCCATCCTACCAATAAAACTAAACTCAGTTGATATCTTTACAAAGTGCATTGACCCAGAGCTGCTGAAGTCATTGTGTATTGAATACATTCAATCATTCAACCGTTAAGGTAAAATACTCATATTTTAGGTAAATCAGCAAGTCAGACCTTAAAGGTCAGATATCCAGATGCTACAGTTTGGGTCAGTTCAGTTTGCAGTAGGTTAGGCAGTTTAGTTAGTCCCACTAGGGGAAATTGGAAGGCAAAAAGTGCAAGCATGTAACATGAAATACTAATAATAGTGATACTTGCGATGCTAGATTAATTCATGTACTGTATAACTCAGTGTCTAATAATGATAATAAAACTACTGGATATCTAGCCAGTATGTATCATTGCCCCCTCAAATTATGCTGTATTCATTGTGGGCTCTGACTGGCAAGTACAAAGCAGCCCATATTGGCCGTTATCGATCCATTAATTTGAAAGTGGCCCATTGTAGTGAAAGGGCTGGGCAGTATAGACAGACAGGAAGAGATGGAAGCTTAAGATCAGCCTGGACTCTAATTGGCAGGAAAGAGGCTTCTATGAATTGGCGTAATGTGCTTGTATTGGCTTGGGGCGGGGGTTAGGTTGAAGAGTGATGTGGAGCACATGCTACTCTAAGTGCAATGCACACATTTTTTTCTTTTTGGTAAGAAAACAATTATAATCATGAATACCTTGCTATGGTATTCAGTGTTTTATTTCCATTTAACACACTATCAATGTCAAGTGTTTCTGAGTGCAATTGCTGATAGGTGATAGACAGACAACAGGGGAGGAAGGTGCAGTTCAAAATATGAATTAACTCAAAAACCAAACTGAAACAAGCTTACATGGAAGCACATAGCAAAGTCCAGAACTGAGGTAAATCCAACAAAAGTAATCTAGAGCACGGGCAGAGAAAACCAAAGAACAGCTGCAAGAAGGTTGAAGGTTTAAATACACAGGCAAATGAGCAGGGAAGGAAGCACAGCTGAAACACCAGGTAATCAAACAACAGGAAACAAAGCTAGACAAGAACTGATCACTACAAAATAAAACAGGACACATGGGGACACACAAGGAAAGTTACCCAAGTAAAAACAGAAAACAGGGAACAACTGATTAACAGAACAAAACCAGGGCAGGGAACAGAGACAGGACCAAACAGGAAACAGGACTACACTAACCTGGAAACAAAGGATTTAGGATTAAGACACAGATACAAGGAGAGAACAGACAGGGCACACAAACAAACTGAAACTTGATGCAAGAATTAACCACTCAAAAAATACGGAACTAGATGACATGGACAAGACAGACTGACAAGAAGACAAAGACCAGAACAAATGACAGGGGACCAGGAAGAATAAAACAGAAAACATGTAACATCTAAATGGGAAACTATAAACTCCAAACCAGAACTAAGACACAAAACCAAACAAAGAGCCAGGACTAAGCACTAAGACACAAACTAAGAACTAAGATGAGAAAAGGAAAGGGACAAAACACATACTAAATGAACTAAACATGCGAATGAACAAAAGAATAAACTAGGCTACGAAACACAAAACCATAACAAGATCAAATAAACACAGGAAAAACAACAGCACAAAACCAAATCCTAACAATCAAAGCAAGTTTATACTGAAGTACAGTAGACCATTGCCATTTCAACTTTATTAGTGTATTGTAATGTACACAAGAATATAATTTAGAGATTTATTGGATGTGCACAGGTGAGGAAAGCAAATGAAACCTATAACAATTAAGGAAAACCTTTTTCTGCTAAAGAGCTTAGGTGATTGAAAAGTACGGTATGCCCAAGGATGAGTCCCTGGTCATAAAAGTACAGAAGGGGCACATCAGTCTAAAGCCTTCCACCATTTTTGTAAGACTCAGGCTGTTATTATTTCAATGCCAAATGATTTCAAACATTCATTCTTCTCTTACTCCGTGTTCAGATTCCAGCCTTTGATATATTCTGTGGGTGTTTTCTTTTAATCTTGGCGAAGGCTGAGGTGGAATAGAGTGTTTAGGTAGAGATAAAGGTGTTGGCAAAAGCATGGAAGGTCAAAGTACTGAGGTGGCCTGTCTGACCTTCACACACCCTTTTTCATACTGAGCCACCGCAGAGCACGGATGACATTGAAATACTCTATCGACTGTGAGTCAAGCTGTGCATGTGAAAAAGCCTGGTGCAAGGCAGACATTACTCACTAAACATGACATTTTACTGCTATCAATTCAAGACAGGGAGTTGTGCACTACATAGGGTAATTATTTGTGTTACTATGATGAATACCACTGCAACAGTATGAAAGCTATTTCTCTTGAAGGCATTTGTTTCCACCCTTCCTACCTCTACCCAACTGGGACGTTGAGATATTCCTGTAATCATTTTAACAAAATATAAACACGTTAGTTTTTGTCTGCCTGTGATCTTAGTGGCTTACTGTGAAGTCTGTACATCTGGTGCTTTTGCATTAGTTGTTTTCATTATTAGTAAGGTTGGCAGATACTTCTTTGTGACCTTTTATCTCAATTGACCTGATTTAAAAACCCTCATATACGATACTTTAATATAATTAACATGAGACAGACTGGGAGAGAGACAGAGTACTTGCCAGTGCCAATGTGATTGATCCAGTCTTTAATGCACTGCTGTGCACAGTGCAGAGGATTGAGGGCTGTTTGTATAGTCTATGCAGTATAAAGTTTGTACCAGTATTCCTTTATACTATTGTATTTTGCCATACATCCCATACTGTTTGTTTATCAGACTGTATATGTTAAGACTTTACTGTGTTAGTGTGTCTTTGCATCTACATGTGTGCACATGAGTGTATTTGTGTTTTTTCTATCGATCCACATAGCAGGAAGCCCCCTGTGTATGATCAGATAGTCCTATATCACATAAACACCAGAACACATACAAGCTCCAGGTCCTCCAAACAATTCCCCAGTATCTAAATGAAAAACAAAACGTGTCGATGATCAGAGAGGGAACAGTTTCTCACAGAAAAATTGCATTTTAATTTGTGTAGAAATAGTGTAGAAATGTTAAGCTGACACAGTAACTGCGAAGGTTTCTATGCTCATCAAGGCTATTGTCCTAGCAGTATTGATTATATTTTGTCTGCCAGATTTGATGTTTAGCTCTGCAGTTTACTCTCAAATGGCTAATTTGTCTCCTTATGTGGTTAATGAAGTGCTCCAACCTAAATGATATAGAGCTCACATCTGCAGTATTTTATTTGCCCCTACTTTGTCCTATAAATCATTTGTTTGTGTATAATTAATCATATGTCACCGGGAGATCTTGTTTCATGTCTGTAGAGCCCACTATATACTTTTCTCTCTCTCCTCTCCACAGACGGACAATTTCCCCACTGAGCCTAATTATATGGGTAGCAGACAACAGTTTGTTCAAAGGTAAGAGTTGAGATCTATAACCGTCACTACATCTCAGACCTTTGTTTTTTTCTCTCCAATAGTCCCAATACAGTATTATGCCAACAGTAACTAAACTGACAATTAATTGTACTGAGTCATAGCAGGGACTACATTCAATTAGGTGTAAAAGTGGTCACAGTATTCTCTACAATACATATCTTTTTTTGTTTCCTCTTTAGTCTCCTTTAACAGACAGTACTGCTGGTGCAGTATTTTTGGAATCATTTTATTACATCTTAAATCCTGTTATTATAATTTCTCTTGTTTTGTTCATGCACTCAGATTTTCTCATCAGTGTTTAATTCTCTCTCTAAACTTCCACCGAGGGTAAAAAATAAAAATAAAAAGACGATTTCTCAGCCATACACTCTGTGCTAATGTTCTAATTATTTTTTGTTTATTTGTGCAGTAGTTCGACATTCAAAGACCCAGAGCGAGCAAGCCTCAGAGACAGTGGTCATGGTGACAGTGACCAGGCGGACAGCGACCAGGACACCAACAAAGGCTCCTGCTGCGATATGTCTGCGAAAGAAGCCCTCAAGCTGAAGGCTACAGGCGTGAAACCGCCACCTTTGGAGCAAGGTAAGCCCTCACTGGCAAATGTGACTGCATGAGAAATGAAAGATCCCGCACTAACCAAACACACTTGAACCTAATGACAATCTCTCCGTTTTCTGTGCTGCAGTTATTTGTATTAACAACTGAGCTCCTGACTTGCCTGAGCACTCGCAATCTGAACTTATACTTTTTATACTTGCAATTTTTTTCTCTCCTACTTTGTTCTCAGCACTTTTCTCATTTAATGTGTGTGTGTGTGTGTGTGAGTGTATGTCTATGTGTGTATTTTAGGGTGTGAGTGAGTGTGCATTCTATACACGTCCTCAGTTTATCAAAGCAGACAAGCCCATTATGTTTTTATAAGCCCAACTACTTCAGCCTCTCCATTTAGTCCCCCTTCCCTGAGCACCCGTCTCTGAAACTTTGATAATGGAACATGGAAAATGACTTAGTGAGCGGCAGGCGATGTAGCTTCGTAGTGTGGTGATTAAATATGAATAATTATTCTAAGCGCTGTGGGTCGGGCAGATTACACATGACATGTGTAGAACAATAACTCCCCAGATATGAGTTGTCGCAGTCCTCCTCACCCTAGCCACCTCGCATGATTAGTGCAGGGTCAAGGGAGGCAAGAAAGCTAAGATTATACATAGGTATAGAGAGAAGTGGTGGGACAGGAGGTATGCTAAATGTCTCACTGCAGCTTCATGTACCTCGGTGTGGGCCATTACCTGCTTGGTGAAACAGATATTCCCACAGAAATACAAATTCACTAAAGTCTCTACACCAAGAAGTACGTATCTCACTGACTGGATCCAAAAGTACAGAGCTGTATACTGAACATGGATCCTCTGTAATGGTGCTATTAATCCAGGGAACAGAAGGGCTGTTTTACTCCTTGCGGAAGGACAATGACAATTTGTGTAACACTCTGTGCTGCAATATGCATGTCTGACTAGATAGCTTTTTTTTTTCCTTTTCATTGGTTTTTAGAATGGAAAAAAAGCCACACATGTTGGCAAGAGAAATTGGCCAATTAAAAAGCTCCATATGTTTCTCATTTTGAAGATGTTCTCATTTAATTGTCCATGAGGGACTGAAACAATCACATTTATACACACAAAACACACATGACAAAGGGAGCTAAGAGTGTGTTGGGCTGTAGTCAGTCAGTAAAAACTGTCCTGAGACAACACTGGTGGTGGATGTGTACTGTTACTGCCTGATAGTGGTAACCACAGTTTATTCATCCACCTTTCTGTGTGTTGTCTTTGTTCTGTAGCCTTTTGGCGGTCTCGAACAACAGATTGTCATACCCATACACATACAAACTGATACACACAGACACACAAGACCAGTGGTACTGGAAACTCAGCGAAAGGCTGTAACCTTCCTTTGCCTATTTCACACTCATCTCCGCCCTCCCATTTATTCTCACCCTACGCTGTGTTTTCACCCCTGCTCCACGACTTTCGTTCCACTTCTCCACCTCTCCTTGTTTGGGGAAATCAATTGATGTGAGATTAGACAGTTAACTGGCTGAAGGTGGCTGTGTTTAGCCAGTAACATGTGAGCTACGCTAAGCTCTGGAGGAGGGCAGGGGCAGGAGGCCAAGGCATCGTGCAAGAGCAATGATGAGGAGTGAGGTGTGGTGAACACCACTCTGGCAGCGTTCTATCTTTATTAAGTGGCAAAGATACCAGTTGAATGCTCAAAAGCAGCAAATAATACCTCACTTTGAATTAATATTTACATGAGAAAACAATATTATGGTGGGATCTTTTGCCTCTTACAATGTCATCTGCTTAGAAAGGTCTGTGTTTATGTTTTGTGTCTTCCTGCTGTTTAAGATGAATCGCAAGATGACCACGCTGTGCCTGGTAAGCTCAAGAGTAGTCCTATCTGCTACTTTGTCTTAAGCAGACCCACTCAGGTACAGGTAATTTATTATACTAGTAATTTTATAGCTAATTAATGATGTTAAAGACAAAGTGAATAGAAGAAACTGAAACATGAGCTATTAAAGGACATATAGTGTAATGTGCTCCTCTGCATTAACTGTAGATACCTGTGGTCTAAATAAAGCTCCCTGTGTGCACATACATGAACTGTACATGGAAGCACACAGGTACTATAAGTCTATTATCAGATGGGAAAAAAGGAAAAATGAGCTTGTCATTGGTCACTGTCCCTGGGGTTGTTTTACTGCAGGCTTATTTCCTTCACATCTCAGCACTTAGCATCTACTTCATAGGACTTCTTCTAAACCCCCACCCCCACCCTTCCTTCATCCCATCTTAAGTCCTATGTTTCTCTCCAAGCGTAGCTCTCCCAATTACTCTCTATAGCTCTCTCTGCTTGCCTGCCAGGACACTGCAGCCTTGTTCACTGGCTCAGTACAAACAGAACTACAAGTGCACAAAGCATGTAGTTCAAGTCCCAATCAGTCCCCAGCCCTGTTTCAGTTTTTAGCCTTTATAGTCACTAGGTTTTAGCCTTAAGTGAATACCAACAATTTTGTGTCTTTCCTTTTTGTTACAGATTTTGCCATACTTTTTTGGCCTTTTTTATGTCTTATAATTTGTTTCCCTCAATTCCACTTTTTATACTCACCACTGGTAATAGGCATCGGTAGAACAAACATACAGCTCCCTATTTCCATGCTTGTAATTCATCTTCTTCTCTGATGTTCAGTTTGGTTTCCTTCCAGACAACATAATCTGGACATCTTCACATCAGGGACCAGTCTCAAATTGATTAATTAGCCCTGCAAAATTCGTAGCAATGTATTAATTAAGCTTAAGTATATCAAATGCATTTTTGCCAGTTTAAACAGCGATTAATTGATGCTCCAACGCGTCTGCAGCAGACGTTGATACAGGCTTGTCTGGCTCTTGCGGAGAGGCTGGCAGTACATTGCCCGCCTCTGTGGAGATGACTGCCATAGTCACTATCACGAACAGACAGGCGGCAGTGGTGTAGAGAGATGGTACCCACTGATAGGGCTGTCCGAGAAAATGGAGAGAGAGGGATGATGGAAGAGGAGGAGGAAGAGCATGGAGGGACGCTGTTTGACTGTACCAGTTGACCTATCCTAATTAGCTGCGATTGGACTGTGATAATGAAACCGCCTCCTGCCTTGTTTTTAAAGGGAGACATGCGTGGAACAGAGGATGTGACTCTACAAGGACAGCGTGGATACAGAGACAGCATGAGATGTGGGTCTATGACAGCACAGTAAAAGGCGATGAAATTGACTTTTTCCTGTTTGTGGATAGAAATCCCTACCCCCCACACCATCCCTCAGCTTGTGAGCAGCTTAAATAAGGGAAATATCATGCGTTGTCAATTGCACTCACACTCTTGGCACATACACAAAAATGATGTAAATGCACATACAGACATAAATACTGTACACAAATAAATTATGTTTACAGAATATTTAATTGTTACTCACTAAACCCTGTATTTAAATGATGCTTCTCTTCTGTAGATGTTCGGTAATTTAAGGTGCTGAGGATGTCAGTGAGTCTGCCTAACAGGATTGGAGTGACATTGATAAGGTTGGCCGAGGAGGAATTGATGATGTTTCTGTGATGTTTTGGGATCCTTTATGTCTGTTAGCACTATTTGGACTATTTGGAAGCAAATCTCAAAAGAGAGTTCTATATGAATCTTCCAGAGAAAGCTATTTAAATTAAGAAATATTTTCTATTCAAATAACTAGCATGTATTTGGATTCTGTGGCCATAGCGGAATTCTTGAGTGTTTTGAAGTTAATCCTTCATTGGCATTTTACAGCTTGAGTTGACATTTTAGTATAAGACAATATTTTATTCTATTCAGTATAATTTATCCTACAAGAGTATGTCTATATGGAAGTCCTGTTGTTCTTATATTTATCATTTTCAATTAAATACAGTAGCCAAAACAATAATCACAATATATATTTAAAGTGATTTTATGTAATGGTTTTTTCATTGTGGCGTTTTGAAGCAAGGGTGTGACTTGAAAATTATCCATCTGTAAAATCATGAGAAAACTAGGTCTTTATACATTGTTTTGTTGAATAATAGGTTTTCTTTACCACTCCACACTGAGACCAAACAAACAAAATATTCAGACTTTAATCCATCTTAAATATTCTCCCATCTTCCCTTGTGGCAGTCTTAATCTTAAGACTCTGGCATTACTGAACTTTTCCAAAGTGTTTCAAGTCCCCACAATCTCAGTCTTTCCTCTTTTCTTTTCATTCGCAGCAATTAATTTAAAATCCTGAATGAACCTTTTGATAAAAAAAATTGCAACTGCAAGATTAATTGTCTGGTCAGAAGTCAGATCAGATGCCCTTTTCACACTTGTAGCTATGGCAACCTCTATGCTGCTCACTATGGCCTTCAATAAACCTTTATCTGACTGTTGGAAAAGGGCATTCCTTTCAACATCATTCATATTTCATAGGCAGATAAATGCACACATGCTTCACATAGATGTGTGTATCTGTATTTTTAAATGCTTTTAAATTTGTATTCAAATGCAGCACAATTAGCCTGTTATGAGTTCTTTATTGACATATATTTCATCTTTGTTACAAATAATTGGAGATTATTGTATTATTATTATAATTGTCTTAAAAGTCTGTATAAAATAAAGTTTCATGCATTATGGCTGATCAATTGTACATTTATAGACAAAAGTGTGCCTCCATGTCACCAAGACAATTTAGTTTATTATTGGTGCATGAAAGTGTTTTTCATATTTTAGTCACTCAAATAGTCATTTCCGAGTTATTCTAAAAAATGTTGAAAAACATCTGCAAAAACAGTGATGGTTGTTGCAGTTGAATTAATTGATGATGGTTAATCACAGTATGACAGATGAGTTTATATCTTTCCTTGTTTTTAAATCATCTTTATGTGGGTTCCCTGTTAGGGGTCGATTATTGTTTATAATGTAAAATTTCAGTTGAAGCAGGAGAAAGACAGAGACAAACAGAGGAAGAGAGAAACTCAGTTCTCGCATGACACAACTGAATGCCAAAAACAAATGAACAAAGCAACAGAAAATCTGGCTGCTGAAAGACCGGCTGCTTCTGAAAGACACACTTCTTCTGAAACATTTCCAGTCAGCATTGGATCGCAATGGAGATGTGATGGAGCACAGCTGGAACATGTCTCAGTCATAACTTGTGGACAGGAACTTTTAGACATTAGTTGATCAGATGAAAACTAAAAAGCAACAGTTACTGCCGTTATGAGGGTCTGAGAAGTGTTGGCAAAGTTCCCATTTCTCATTACCATTAATGGGTAGATCCTTCTTAACGCTGATATTCACAACAGTATATGTGCTATTATAAAATATAATATTCATACCTTTCTAACCCTTTGGCTATATGATCAAGGGGCTTTATTGCAATATTGCATAAAGAACTCCTAAGCCCTAGTAAATCATTGGTGACAACATCAAATATAGCACAATAATTTCTCATTGATTTACACTTGCAAAATGAATGAAATATGGAGTGGTTGAAACATGCGCCCTTTATATTTTCATAAAAAAGTACAACAAGAACTAAGTTTTTCAAACCTTTATTATTTTTCCAAGCGAGTTTCTCGCAGCAAACTTGTTTATGTTTAAATCTTAGTGTCGGGGTGGCCTCTCCAGTGCAGAGGACATTGTTAACGTGCGATTCTCCGCAAAGCATTAAAGTCATTGTTCTACAGGTTAATGGACAAACATCTGCTGACAGAGAAGCTTCATTTGAGAGCATTGTAATTAGTCAGTTTACAAACATTACTCTAAACAGGTAGCATATGGAGGAGTCATGGTTTCATGTGATGCTATCACATCTGTCTGTTTAAACATGATTAATTGGGGCCATCAGAGTGTGTTTACACCCGTTGTTCCAGTGGAGGCATGTGCATGCGTCATTCCAGTGAACTCTCTAGCAGCATGAGCAGGACTTGATGTGTTACAGAGCTTCCGTCTCACTGACTGTGTGTTAGCTCTTTTCATCAGTAATCATTGATTTAAACGTTAGGATAAATTTATCCTCTCTTTATGTATCTATCTATTATCTTTTACTATTTAAGTATATGTCGTGTCCCAATATCACATTTTAAAGAATCTGTCAAAGTCTGTAGCATGGCCTTGGGGAGCAGTGAAGAAAAACAAGCAACATCTGAAAACAGCAGCCTGATGCTCATGTTTCTTCTTTCTGTTTGTGCAAGCCATTAGAAAGAGAGGATTTGTCTTTGAGCCTTTCATCTTTTCCTGCTCCTCATCTTCTCGGCTCTCCATGGCCTGTCCCTGGCTGGGCTGATAGCCTGATTCATGGCAACATCACCAGCTACTTTCCTGGTGTGGGAAATGAGAACCATCAGCAATCTGGACTTCTCCAGGATGCATCACTCAAAGTCAAATAAGATTTGTGAGTGTGTGCTTGTGTGTCGGTTTGTGTGCCCATACACATGTGCCAGTTTGTGTGTTCTCCCCATTCTTAGAGGATATGGCGGTATCGCACAGCAGTGAGGCGATTTGCGGCTAAGCTAGTGGAATCCTGTGGAAAGCCTAAAATCTTGTGGGGTGAAGGGAGGGGAAATATCACAGTCTTAGGATTTCTTCTCTCTCATTATGGAAGATTTAAAGGGATTAGTCTCTTTTCTTTAATACACGAAGTTTTATTAAATTGTGATTGTGGTTCATGAAGGGTAATGTCCATTCTTATGTCCTTCCTCTTGTGCTGAGTGTGTGTGATATTGGGCTGTGCTGTATGTGGGGTGTGATTTCCACCTCTAAACCTCAGCCCGCCTGCATGGCGGCTCACCCCCTGATCCTCATTCAGCCAGTGAGGCCTATCTCAAGCACTGTGGCACCACAACATTGGAGAGGATTGATGAATATCTCGGACTCTTACCACTTGGGCTATAAATCTCTGACATTATCCCTTCACCCTATAGCGGCAATGAATATCTATGGCATGTTTATGGAAGAAGTGAGTAAAAATATGTCTTATTTCACTCTAAGCACCATTACAACCTCTCATCACAGAATGATTGGACTTCTCATCTTTAAAAAATGTTTTATCCCATTGAGAGTGCTTTTGTCCGGCATGTTCCACTAAGGGCTGCTGCCCCTAAATGCTTATAGCTACCAAGCCCTCTCTCTCCGTACACCCTGTAATGAGAACATTATGGGGTATTAATCCAAGTGTGTGCTCACTCATATTAGACATTGAAAAAACACACAAAGCCATTAAATGCTGTGGAAATGTTATTCAATGCCCATTAAAAAATGGAAGCACACTGAGTATGAAGATTAGTCCAGAGTCATGGAGATATAAAGTTAATCTCTTCAACCATATTGTTAAAATTTCATCCACTGTCAGGTCTAAAACTTCAGTGATATTATGAGATACTGTTTGTCAGTCTTACTCAGCTCTCTAGAAAAAAAGATTTTGCATGCACAGTATTAAATAAACTTTTGCCTCACCTGCAGATGAATTTGAATGTGCTTGTTTAAATGCCTCATTTGTTTGTAATAAAATAGAAGAAAGTGAGCCAAGGTGGTTTGATTAGTATGCATATTTCATGTTTATACACACAAACATGCGTGCTGTAAACACTCTAGTAACCTACATTATCATCCAGACCGTTGGTGAGGGTGAACAGCAAAAAAAAAAGAAAAAGAAAAACTCTGCCAAACTTGTTCTGCCCCACACACGTAAGATAGATTCCCTCAAAGCAGCAGCAAGAGAGAAAATCCAGTGTTATTTATCAGCTCCATCATCACGACAGACGTGTTTCTGCTCCCAGTTGTTCTCTTTGTAATCACATGAACAACAACCTTGTAGATGTGGTGTCTGTGCTATAAATGAAATTAATTAACATTGTGTGGCTGAGCCCCATGGCAGTGCAGCCTACTTTTTGTTTTTTGTTTTCCCAGGCATTAACCTCTAATTGAAAAGCTTAGTTAAATTTGTGGTTACAGCACACACAATTAGGATTGTTATCATAACTTTTGATGGTGAAATATTCTAAGATAGACATGGTGCTGGATTTAGGGAATTGAGATCTTGCTGCACTTTTGCAGCTTACGTGTGGTAACAAGTGAGCTTTTTCTTAAAACAACAAACAGGCTGAGTGGTGAATCAGAAACAGTGCCTTGCCATCTTGTGTTTGTGTCTGTGAGTTGTTGTTAGATACACAGACTGACTGACAGAAATAGCTCCTGTGAGCAATCCACGAGTTATCTGTAAAGGGCTGAGTGGATGTGTTTTAGAACCTTCTGCTGCTGTACATTTGCACTGTCCTTGTGTGCGTTTCTTTGCTGCGTTAAGCAATTGTGGGGCTGTGAAGGTTTCCAAGGGTTAAATGAAGAAGTGCTCAAAATACAAGTTAGTTTGTCGTCGCAGCACCTCTCTAAGAGTATGTGTGACAGAGCAGCAGAAGAGCTGTTCCAGTATCTGCTCACAGTGGGTGAAACATGTTGTCCAGCACAGCAGTGGGGAGGATACTACGGAGCAGATTATAATGATACAGAACATCGTCATTTCCTGGACCAGAGCCACTCGACGGCCATCTGTCCTCTCCTCCGTGTCCTCCATGGACAGCCGGTCATTGGTGCATTTGTGTGTGCGTGTGCGTGTGTGTGTGTCGGATGTAATTCTAGACATTAACCACACTCTTTTACATATGCTTTGATTTCTGAGCCTATTTTACTTACTATTGTTTTTCAGTCATATACATTATCATTCTCATCTCTTTCAGCACTGATGTACGTGCCTTGAAAACTTGATTGGTTTCAAATTATATGATTGTTTAAGCAATTTATTAAGAAAAAATGCAGTTAGTTACTGCTTACAAGTTGCAGCTCTATGCATTGTATTTAAACACAATGCATAGAGCTGCTTGCTTAAATTTTCTTCAGATCATTATACATTAAACTGAAATGAAAATAATTGGTATTTGTCACTATTTGCTGTATGTTTAAGAGGCAAATGATTAGTTGATTGTTGGAAGAAAAAAAAAGATAAACAGTAGTTGTAGCTTTACTGTCCTTGTAGATTTCTCAGTATTGTAGCCGTGCTGCCATCAGTATTTTCTGTCTCTTGCGTTGGATTTCTTTCAGACCACAAGCAATTAATCTTCCAAGGGTCCGTGTCGTAAACTGAATGAAATATCACAAAGCCTATTGATAATGACATGTAACATTTTTAGGATTAGTTTTTATTTTCTCCGGTTTAAATAAAGATGAAGGCTCAGTGAATTGCACTATATAATGTATCTGTACATGTTCTTGTTTGCAGTAAAATGCTTTAAAGAAGCTGTAACTGTTTTTCATACACAAGTAGTCTCCATGCCTTCACCAGCTGGGCACACTTTGTATTTTTAATGCGCTGATGGTTATTTCAAGCTTTACTTTAACCTAAAAATACGATATCAAATCAAGCACCTACATTACACTTTACAAATTCAAACCTGTAGCCTGTTCTCACAATTGAGTTCTCTCATCAGTTGGCCGTAATATTGTGGGAGGTGAAGTCATGTATGGCACAGATATTTTTTCATATGACTTTGTCTCTGAACTCACCATAACCATTTGATTTATAATTCCACTGCTTGCTTAATGAATTCTTGTCGGGTGTGTGTGTGTGTGCGTGTGTGTGTGTGTGCTATTTTTCAATACCAGAACAGTTACTTTGAATTAGCAAACCGGCTTGCACACTTCATAGATTGTGTACCTCAGTAGCTGTGCAGCATTCTCTATCCACAAAAACTTGGTACACGTGCAATCTTTGCTACTAACAACGTACAATGTAAAAACATAGACCCAGCAGAAAAGTGGCATCTGTAATCTTCCAGTAATTAATATTAATATGTTTCTTGTGTGTGTGTGTCTTTTTTAAGGATTTTGTGGAACAGCCACAATTAGCTGAGGTTTGGCTCGCACAATGCTCCAGTTTGACTTTATTATTATTTACAAAATGACTTCACATTATTAATTACAAAACTCCAAGTGACAGATTGTTTGATCAATTGTAGGCAGGCAGTTACAAACTGGGGAAATTGTTTAGATTTGGTTATGTGAAAATGAAATGCCTGGTAAAAAATCTGCTACACAGTGAATTCAGCACAACTTCCACCAAGTTAAATACAAGTTAAGGGCCATTTTGTTCAGGCTGTTTGCTAGGCTGATGCAAATGAATATTTGTGGTGCCCTGGGGCATTGTTTCGCCATGTTACACTGCATCAGAAACCAGAGATAAATGGGCCTGGCCTGTCCAAGGCATCAGGACTCCTTGTCTGTTCAACCATAACTAGTAATGTCCTTTCATCCACTGCCTGCAGTGCTATAGATAATAGAGTAGTTGAAGAAGAGGAAATGCTAAAACAGAGAGGGAATGTGGTTTATGCAATGACAGTGGATGGGATTATAGAATAAAAATAGATATATGAAAGATTATATAGTAGCAGAGTTTGAATGTATGAAATATATACAATTTCAAATAGGTGGATTGAAAGTATAAAAGTCTAAGAAACAAGGCCACAGGAAGGAAGAAACATGGCAACCAGTTGATTAGTGATTAGATGATGAGAAGAAAGAGCTCATGGATGGATGGATGGATGGATAGATGAAGGAGAGAACAGCAAGTGGGCTCCATGGGAGATTGGCTTAAGTAGCATGGTGCCTGGCCTGTCATTGTGACAACAGTTCAGATTCAAAAGAAAAACCTGTCAGCGTTAACACATACCCAGCTAAGACACGCCTGAACCCAGTCATTTGTACCCACACTGAGGGACATATTTGACACACTGTGGCGGCATAAAAAGACTTTAATTAAGTCAACCACTACAGCTGTAATAAATATGCGTTAAAGCATT
The DNA here is from genome assembly GCF_014851395.1 of Micropterus salmoides. Taxonomy (NCBI): domain Eukaryota; kingdom Metazoa; phylum Chordata; class Actinopteri; order Centrarchiformes; family Centrarchidae; genus Micropterus; species Micropterus salmoides. The sequence goes on along the minus strand of NW_024044348.1, from coordinate 14,955,788 downwards.
CTCACCATAAACAGTACTTTGTGGTATATACGTGGAGAGCAGTACAAGCCAGCTGGATGAATTTCATCAAATATCTCTGTTGCTACTGCTACTGACGGAGATTGAGAGAGAGAATGTGTGTGTCTTGGTGAGTACGTGAGGATGGCAACTGGGAGTGTTTTTCTCCGATAACCTCAGTTTGTTACTTTTTGATCCTGCTAAATTAAGATAAGGGGCTTGGTTAATTAAACTGTCACATGGCAATACCTTGAGGAATTGCGAGGCCAACACAGCTTTAATTGGGTGGCTGCTATTGTCCCTATGCTGCCTCCCTTTCCCGGGGAAGCAGCCCCACAGAGGGGGAAAAACACCCTCATGGCTACTGGCAAAGGATGGAACAGTTGAAGGAATGACAAGCTTGAATATTTAAATGAAGAGGCATGGGGCAAAAACAGGTTGATCTGTAAAAAACAAAGAATGTGCCTTGCTCAACCTAAATATAATTTAAGCCACTAGTTAGATTATATACCTAACAAGTGATGCCTACAATGGCTCCATGACATGGTGAAGGTTAGACTTAAAATTAGGAGTTTTAATTGCTGTTTCAGTATGCATAAATGAGAGTCGTGTAATTTTCTGTACGTTGTCTCCAAAGTCTCCAAAGCCCCATGGACAGTGTCAGCAAGCTTAGGATGCATCTGTAATTACCAGCAGCCAATTAACAGCTGACCTCACCATCCCACCTCAAACCACAACAAAGATCTATTATGGAGATTTAGAAGGCTTGCAGTGTAAACAACTAAGTGTGATGGATCTTCACACTGTGCTTATGAGGGTTTGCACCTCCTCTTTGTGTTTACACACGTGCACTTCATTGAAATTCAGACCACAGTGAGGTAGACTGGTAGGTGTGTTGCAGATGTGTAGGTTTGAGAGAACGCCACTCAGTTGAACGCCCTACACACGCTACTCCCACTAATTAGCACCAGATTCGATGATAGGTAGATAGAGAGATAGATAGATAGATAGATATACTTTATATATATATAGTTGTAGCAAGTAAAATATATTTATAAAATAATCCTAGAGTGTAGCAATACATTAAAGGCGGGGTAAACAATTCTGGAGAAATCCCAATACCATGACGAATCTCATGATTTAGGGTGAACAATGACTCAGCGACTAATGTAACTAACATTAGACAGCTAGCGGACCATGAGGAGATATTTGCTGAATTTGACAAAAAGATGTGCATTTAATTAGAATTACATACCCAAACTTAAATGCAGCTGGATATTATTACATTTTAAGTGAAATGCGGCATCGGTACACTGAGGCTCCACACAATGCATCATATTAATTGAAATGTCTGCTGCTGTATCTCATGTAGTATTAGGAAATAAGCATTACTTAGATTATGATGGGATCTTAGAAACACTCGGTTGTTGCTGCTGGAGGAAGTATCCTCGACAGCATCATGCCCATTGATGTTTTGAAAACAGTTGTCCATCTGTCCTTGAAGGTGATCAAAATCTGCCTTGATTAACAAGTGGGAAATCTGGGTGATGGTCCCATGTGCTGCCTCTCATCCCCTCCCAAGTGGGGATCAAAGAGGATGAAGTTTTGAGCCTAGGGATAATCTAGTTCCCTAGATTGTGATAATGCTGCTCAGGGTGATCATGTGGATGAGAGCCGGTTTGGGTGCACATGGTTGTGGGTTCGTGCTCAAATGTACTTGTGTGCTGGTGCTCAAAAAAGAAGAGGCAGACAATAGCAGAGTGAGCCAGTGAATTAGTACACATAGAGTGATGGAAAATACACACTCTTGCTGTTGCTGTAACCAAGCAACCACATCAGAATTCAAGGCATATCGAACAACAGGTGATTGCCTCCATCTTCCTTTTTCAGCTTTGAGCTACTAAATTATGACCTCTTCTACTCAAAGATGAATTAATATACAACAGTTTCAAGAGAACACATTTACAGTGGGAAATATATTCAAACCGTTTAAATGTGGAGAATTTCTTGCAAACAACTGTGACTTCTCTTTGTTTGTCTTCTTTGTGAATTTGTATTTTTTTTGTGACTCGCAAACAGTTTGTGAAATGACTTAGCTTAAGCTCTGCTGAATCTCATTTTAGCTTTAAGTTCCCTGTTGTTCCGCATGGTCTCCTCCCACCCTGATCCGTGTCTGGTGTTGGTGTCCAGCTGTTCCGTCAGCACGACAAGTGGTTCAGGAAACTCCCTCATTGTTCACTGACCAATCGCAAACACACCAGAATGCTGTCAACGAGAATTTTCCACCCAGTGGTTTGCATTTGCCTGCACCTGTGGTTTTAGCCCAGAGGGCAGAGGATGGGGGGGTGGGGGATAGGCTGGGCACTGGGGTGGAAAGGCATTTAGGGTTGGAATTAGGCTGTCTTTCTGTCTGTCGACATTAAATGAAATAGATTCATTGTGAGTTTTCCCCCATTTTGTTGTCTTTTCCTCAAAATGCATCAGAGGACAGCTGAGCCTTACCACCCAAATTTGCATTTTTGTAATGCATGAACTCATTGTAGCTTGGAGGCAACTTACGGTTTGTGTGTGCACGTATGCATGCATGCGAGTGTGTTTGGGGATGTGCTTTGTAATTTGACAAGCAAAATAAAGAACTTGTCCAAACAGTCAAGTAGACATGACTTGGAAGCGCCTGCGCTGCATTCATGGAAACCTTGCACTCAAACCACCTGGACAGTTGAAGCCTTTGTTTTCCAAAATTTTGGGGAATATTAGGAAATACACTAACTGCCTTAACTGATTTACAGTATGTTTTAAAACAGTATCATGCTGTGTCTACTGTGGAAAGTTACTAGAATAGATATACTCTGCACTGCAGTACTTTGCTAGTCTGGGTTGTGAATCTTATCAGGCGGAGTTGTGGAAGTGGATTTTATGTGTGTATGTGTGCGTGTACTTGTTTGTGTGCTTACGTGTGTGTGTCCAGGCCCCTCTGGAGTCCATTAATCCCAAATCTAACAGACTTACTGCAGAGGCAGCCTTTGATGTGTGCTGAATCCCTCTCTGGAATTTTGAATGCTGTTTCCATAATGTTCACGTCCTATTCTCTCATCAGGAAGACATTGTTTTGTTTTTTCCCCCATGATGCTGGGATTGTCCAGCAGGACAGGTGGCTGCAGTGTTATGAGTCTGTTTACAATTCAGGTGTGTTTTCACCAGTTCTCTGATCTGTAATTTTACATCTCTGAGCTCTTATAATCCCATTCTTATCTTGTGTAAGCCTTCTAATCTTTGACCCTAATCTTAAACCACCACATGGAATGGGGCAGAGTGGGTGGAGAAGAGTTGTTTTTCTCACCTTCAAATTCAATGCATACATTTGTCAGCAAAAGCTATGGTCCTCTAGCCTTTGGGTTTTCTTTCTCATGAACCAAGTCTGAGAGGTACTTATTGCTATATATTTCTATTTATTTGTGTTTTATTGCAGTGGCCTGGACTTGAACCCAGCCTCTTTTAAAGCTTCGTGCCCATAACCCACCAGTCTCAGGAGGGAAACATATGGAGAGACAAAGAAAGTTTAAATTAGATAGTGAGATGGAAAACACATTTCTATTTGAAATGATTATCCCCCCTGACGGGCAGACTAATAGACCATTATTGCATTTCCGTCAGTTTCTTTTAATCTAATCATACTTATAAACAGACGAGTGAGAGTGTTAGTGTGCGCGTATGTTTATCCATACAGAGACACAAGCAACCAGTGTCTAGACGGCAAACACCAATTTCGCTGGGGCACGGAGGAACATCAATGCTAAAGCAATGTTGCTGAAACACTAGGCATGTTCCTCAGTCTTGCACGGAGGGGAGATTGTAGTGACAGACAGACGGCGATAGGAGGAGGAGGAGGAGGAGGTGCAGCAGAAATAGAGGAGAGGTTGGCAGAGCTCACTGTGGCTAATACATCCAAAGTGTGTCAGTTAACTCTCTAAATGTGTTAGGCCCCAGGGCTGAGAAAGCCAACACCATCGACTCAACCTACCTCTCTCCACCTTTCCACTTAGCCTCTGTTCAACACCCGCCAATATCCTTAGGGGAGCTACACTGCTGTTCATTGGCACAATTGATCAAATGCCTACATGCTAAAGTGTACAGTTTTCTTATTGCACATATTAGTCTCATGAGTACATATGCAGGGGAATGAATTTAAAATGCTTTGCTGCTATGCAGCATGGCAAACTTTACAGGTGGTATGTCCTCACACTTCTTTCCCCCTTTTGGCAGTTGTATCAAGCTGCTTAGCAAGCAGTCAGGCTGAGGGTATCCCACTTCATTACAGTAAATAATGATAATATTATTTGATAGTTTGATGCTTTGATAATATTAGTGTCATGTACAGAACAAAGAAAAAGTACTAATTGGAACTTTGCTATATGCAGTTTCAGTTAAGCTTACAACATTTTTACAGTTAGTATAGATGAAGTAATGTAAGAGAAATACATAGTATTACAAGTGTCACAGCTGTTCTCCTGAGAAGTACAAGTGTTTTGAATAATGTGTTTGTTTGTGTGTTGAAAACATGATCTGTCGATTGTTTGGTTTCTGAAACATAAGACCAAGTCATCATTAGCCATGACCAATTAATTATTTCTTGGATTGCATTAGGCTTGAGTGCCTTTCAAGTAGGGCTGGACAATTAATTGAAAAGTAATCAAAACCAAAATTCAGAGCAGTGTGCACAGTGTGCGGGTGAAAATCTGTAGTTCTGCATTGACATTAATAATTGAGTGAAATTTTAGTAGCAGCTCTCATAATTCAGCAGTGGCATTGCGCCGAGTATAGGGGAACCGTGTCTCCATAATGTGGACGTCAACATTACCTTATCAATTAAGATTTAGATAATCGACTTTTAAATTCTGTGAATCAAAAAAATAACTAAACCCAGCTTTAATAATTGAGCATATTTACAGTACAAACCTTGTCCGTGAACTATGAGGGGAAAAACAATAACAAAAACAACATTCAAAAATAAAATAATCGTTCAATAATCGTAATCGAGGCAAAATGTTCAATTAATCGTGATTTTGATTTTAGGTGAAATCATCCAGCCTTACTTTCAACATGTTTCACCACCCTATACCTACCCTGTCTGTATTAAGTTTGACCTGTTTCAGCCACTAATAGGAAGGTACTGCTAGAGACAGGGGCTGTCAAATAAGCATAAGGGTTAGAGAATTTTCTTTCCTTTCCTTTGACTCTTTTTAGCATGATTTTGATGAATTTATTGTCGCCATTGTCTCGGAGCTTAGCTTCATTCTGCATACAAAAAACTCAACGCTAAAAATGATCAAGGTCATTTTAACCACAGAACCTAAATGCAATAGTAAGGAGACCATTATGCTACCATATACTGTATGTTTTGTTGTATTACAGTGATGGTTCTGTTGAGAGAAAGAATCAGAAGCACTTTGCCTAATCCTGCTAAAGCAGTACACATGGGAATGATTACTTGCACAAAGCCATGACACCCTGAGTTGTTCAAATCCTATTGTTCAAAAGAGAGCGACAAACAGAGAGGCAGACAGAGAGAGACACAATAAAATAAAGTGATTTAGTTCAGCAAATGTGACAGGATTGTATGACGTCTGGTGGATCTTGTTATTGTATGGATTGCCTGAATAAAGCCTCCGCAATACTAAATGTATGTATCCTTGTTGTTTCAGGCAAGTTATCAGGACAGGGCCACAGCGCCTCATTTTAGGCTCTAAATCCAACCAGTGTAGAGATCCCCCAAATGTAGGGTGTTGGAAATAGCATCATTAAAGTACCATGGTTAAAGTGTAAAAATGTGTTGGAGTGAAACACTTCAAAAGACACCCTCTGTGAATTAGCAACAAAAGGTTTCCCTTCATTCTTTCTTTAATAGGGTGTTTTAAACCTGTTTTCTCCTTGGATAGAAACTGGATTTCTGTAATGAGCTAGTGAGTCATAGATTCTCTCAGCTTAATTTTTTCTAATTCCCTGCCCCTCCCATTTCTCTCTCTCTCTCTCTCTCTCTCTCTCTCTCTCTCTCTCTCTCTCTCTCTCTCTCTCTCTTTCTCTTCCTGTCTTTCTTCACTGCACTCACTATCTCTCTAAATGGGCCAAGGCAACTTTCCTTGCTGTCTACTGGGGGAAGGAAGTAGATTAAGGCTATTAACAGGCAGAAGGATGCTGATCAGCCTTTCTGGTCTCTGGTCTCATGCCTGGTCCATACTGTGCTCTCACTCCTAAGGCACTTCAATTGTAGGCACCCTTCGAACATGGTGTGTTTGTTTGTTTGGTGTGTGTGTGTGGTGGAGGAAATGTTGTTTGACTGTAACAGCCCATTTGATTCCCACAAATATCCCCAAATACAATCTAAGGCTGTCACGCTGCGACCAAAGCAGCAAAAAAGAGTGCACTCTCTTTCACATCTGCAAACAGTAAGTAGTAGTGACTAGAAATAAAACAAGGTGTAGGCATGCTGTGTCTGTTTATGTTGCTCTTGAGCAAACATGCTGCATTGCACACACAGTAAAGACAAGACACACATAATCACGCTATATTTAGATGACAAACTGCCATAAACCCAGGCTAAAGAGGGAAGAAATAAACAAAAGAGAGAGGGAAAAAAAGCAAGGCGGTCCAGAAGCATCCCCTGTCACGGTGCAATCCCCCATGTCCTAATTACACAGGCTTAGAGGAAACGGAGGATTAGCCACCGATTCACCACGCTTCTCGCCTCATCTTCTAATAAGTCCCGTTCCTGTCTCCTTGCCACCCTTTGTGCCACCCTCCGTGTCTCTCTCCAGGTAGAGGTAGCAATATTATTGACCTGTGGCTTGCTGTCTGTCTTTGTTCTTTCTTGCTGACATGTCTGCCTGAGACAACACCACCTAATCCCATTATAAAAGTAGGCTGTGCAACAGACTTGTTTTGATAGCCACTCTCATAATTTTACGTTCAATATTTGGACATAGGATGGTGTTTGCAGTAATAAATAGCATCAGATTCTTATATGTACATGTTTTGCTTTGTATGTATGGGTTTGTATTTGTTAGTGCATGTGTTGGCACTGTGTGCAGTGGGCTTGTTTATTATAGATTGAATATGCTTTCCCCCCCCTTTTTATTGGTCAGCTTTAGCTAAATGTACCCTATGGAGTCCATCTTTTCATCGGTGAATACACTGAGCATGTTTTATTTACAGCAAAATAACTAGTTTTATATATCATGAGACACACTGAGAAAACTCATGTGGGACTTTCATAAATTATCTCATGTCTGTAGACCTTTTTATTTAAACTTTAATTCATATTGACATACTTACTTTCAGTGTAGTTATGGAATAAAATCACTTTACATGTATATAAACTATATTACTTACAGTTTGGTGTGTTTGTGTATATGAATAGTAAAACAATATTTTTTCTAACCTTGACATTTTTCTTGTATTTTGGGTTCCTGGCAGCTTTGTACTTTACAAAAATGAACCTCGACTTAATATGTAGGTTTACCTGAGATTTCATATCTTTATGGCAAAATGTATTATATGGTATAAAGAAATGTTACGAGTGTATTGTAGCCAATACATGACAGTTGTCAAATATGCATATCACTGTATTGCTAAACTATAGTTTTTTTTATGTTAATTGTTTTATAGGTATAAATAGCTTGATGATAACAGGAATGATGTAAGGGTTGTTTCCTCTTAGATATGTATATGTAATAGCTTGCCTGTGGCTGCTCTGTTGCAATTGCTCCACCATTTGAACACTTAAGGAGTGAGAGAAAGAGGAGTTGAAGAGTGAGCTATAGCCAGAATTTATACAAGTTCTTAAGTCACAGGTTGGAAACAGGCTCAGGTTTTTGGATTGGCTGAAGCAAGGATCTTCCTTGACTGATCTTGCAATATTTATTGAGTGCCTGAGTGACTGAGTACCGCTGTGAACAGTGAATGTTTGGAGCTGTTGTACACGCTGTGTGCGAAAAAGAATGCAGAAACAGATATAATAGAAAAAAGAAATAGAAAAAGAATAAATACATTCTTATTCTGTATTTAGCAATGAAAGCGCCCCAATGATGAACACTTAAAACTTGGTTGAATAGATTATCAAACACAGCAGTGGGAATTTTCTGAGAGTGTTGTCACATGTCACAAATGTGGTTACAGATAAACATCACTTTCCTTGTTGTCAGCACTTTTTGGTCTTTCATTACCGTTAAACCTGTTTGTTGAGGTTGCTGTTTTTTTCTAGTCTGAGGTCTAACTGAGAAACAGTGAGATCTTTCTCCTCTACTTTTTTCACGGTTGTCTCAAGGCATCCTTCACTTACAATTAAATGAAGCAGAAACCTATGATAATTGAGATTGTAGCAGGAAGCACATGGCTCAGCTGTGAATGACAAGTCTAAAGCATGTCGTGAAAACACAAGGAATGCGAGAAAAAGCTACTCTTATTTTAATGGAGGAAATCTTTAAATGAGCTTCATTAAAACAATCAATATGCCCTCAAGTTGCAGACACACTCGCAGAGTCTAAGTGCATAGTCGGTTCTGCTCTATTCAGACAAACAGGCAAACACACACACACACACACACATACGTGCACACACATGACACATCCTTTATATAACCAGGTAGGTCACTTGCAAACAAATTTGTATTTAGAAGGACCACATCATGCATTTTAGGGCCCTCATTGCTGCTTTGTGTTAAAGGGAAAGTGCTGTTTGAGAACATCAATCTGGCTGTCCAGATGCCCCTCATCTCTCCAACCCACAAACCTTTCTAGCCACCCACAGCACACAGTCCTGCTTGCTCATCATTGATTAGGCTTTGTGTGTTTGTTTTTGTTTGAATATGAGCTTATGCTCCTCTTCCTCCTCCTCCTTGGGTTTTTATCCCTCTCTCTCCTATGCATAAATACTCTCTCCTCAGGGTGTTCTTTGAACAACTTAGCCAGGCATTAGCTGACGGAGGGGCCTGCAGTTTGTGGGGGAACGCCTGAAGAGAGGACATGTTTGATCCTGAGATATATGTCCTTGATTCAGTCTCAGCATCGCCAGCCACCGGGCACCCCCACCGCTGCCGCCAAGCTTTTTCTACTATGCATCGGTATTCTCTTGCCTCCCACTGTGATAAAAGCCATTACACTGGTGAGAAGTATCCTTCTCATTGTGCTAAGCCACCCATTGGCCAAAACAGTCCAGACCTATTCACTCAATCCAAAACAACACTTAAAGTAGAACTTTGAATTACACTAAGCAACAATTTATCATGTAATATCATAAAATTGTTTAAATTTGGATACAGCTGCATTATTTAGATACATTTATATTGATTGTGGGCTCGGATGCCATGGATGGAGAGCCTTTAAAGCTGCAGTTTATTGGGTGTGAATGCTGCAAGCATTTGCATCCTATGTTATTGCTAACCTTTATTATTATTCTTCCGTCACGTTTTTTTGTCTGCTAACTAGTCCCACAGCTTTTGACGTAGAAACTCCGTTCAAACTCCAAGTTGTCCGGCTCAATGAGAAATGGGGTACTATTACTTTTGTCACTGATACCTTGAATACTTTTCAAAATAATCAAGGTTTTCCAGGAAAATTCTCCCATTGTAAGTGAATGGAGAGACTGTCGAAATCCTCCTCATACCTACTCCACTTTGAAAGCTCACCAGTTCAGCATACTTTTAGCTACAGACTTGAATTAAACTGTAATTGGTCACAATAAGTTAATCTATTAATCATGTATTCAGCTTTTTGATATATTTTATGACTTGTTCACGGTCGCTGTCGAAGTTTTATGCTTTTTTGAGCTCTTTTCTGAGTTTATAATGGATGTGTATTGCGTGAGTTACAGTGGGTGACATCATCACTACAGTGTAGCAGGCTTGTGAAATCGTCTTAAACTTTTTTCTTTAACTCACAGGCTTGACCACAATTTTAACTCTTCATGTGTAATTCTACACCGAAACATAGTAAATTTTGTTGTGGTTCCTCACATGGGCTTTTTAAATCCCTCAGAGTTATAGATATGTCTGTGTGTCCTGGACAAGAGTGACAGAAAATTCTCAGTTCGCTGCCATTGTAAGTTCTCCTCAAATTTTCTTGACCAGAGCAGAACGTACCAGTTTTTCAACTCGCCAAAGTGGTCACTTTTTTCAACTTTATCCAAACAAGAAATACATCATATTGTTCACAAATGCCTTCTGCCGCTCCCGGTCAAGTCATTTCATCGATACAACCTATAGTTTAGTCTCTGGGGAGGTTTGTTTAAGGCAAAGATTTAGATAATTTCAGAGGGATATTCCTATGTGTCTCTGTTGTAGAGCTGGTTACCTTGGTGACATAAATTAGCTGATTAAAGATCAAAGGACTGGGTCCTCTGTTCTGATTGGTGGACTGAAGTTAAGCTATTTTCTGAACACCTGTCTGTGTCCTCTTCACTGAACACATACACACACATTAATACACTGAGACACAGCACATACACAGAGAGACTCAAAACATGGAGCTTTAAGCTTTACTACATTGGAGAACACATATATGCATAACAGTGTGTTATGTACACAGTTATGCATAACGAAGGTTACGATATGGTAACCCTAGTTCTATAAGCACAGGGGGAGCCCTCTACTGGACTCTATGGGTACTACCTCTTCCAATCACACGCACGCACTTGCCCACTGAAATTTTATCGTGCACGTAGCCGACCAATAGGATGTCGCTACCGATACGTGCGTGACGTATAAATAGCAGTGTCCCTACTGCCTCAGCTTCTGACCGCCTCTTCAGCAGACGGCGTCAGAGCGGCAGGGCTCATCAGTAGAGGGCTCCGCCTGTACTTATAGAACTAAGGTTACCATATTGTAACCTTCGTTCTATCTCACACACGCCCTCTACTGGACTCTATGGGTACAGTGGGTCTGGCCTAGCCAAAGCAACAAGCCAAAGTCCACCACACCAACCCACAGGCCGACCAAAGCCTCAACCACCACATCACCTAGTGACAGAATGGTGGGACACACCTGAGAAGGCCGCTGGACCGATAGGGGCTTGGCCTGACCATTAACACATGCACTGCCCTGACTTCTCACTGAAACGTCAGGCACTGCCAGTGTAAGTTCCCCCTCTACACCCACTAGTCACCAGATTCTCACTTTTCAGATCCTAGGTCGCACTTGCGAGCTGGATCCAGAGAAGGAGCTCGACATATCCAAGAGATAGAAACGCACAAATGGGCACAGTAAGGGACAAGATGCCATTGTGCAGATCTCTTCGACACACACCCCGCTGAAAAAGGGTTGTAGTGGAATGTGCACGCATCGCTAAGGGTGGCTCTGTTCCTGCCTGTTTACAGGCTTGGGAGATTTACTCACAAGGCCAGCTGGCCAGGCTCTTCTTGGACAGGGTTTTACTGACTGCACTGAAACAGACAAACAGCTGACCAGTGCATCGAATGGGGGCTGTGTGCTCTACATAGGACGTTAGCCTAGCACACATGGACACAACAGATGCACTCTCACCTCCCTGCACCCTAAGTGGGGTAGGGGGTAGAAAGCATCCAGATTTATTGTCCTGGACCTGAACATGCTCCTTATGTTCTTAAGAACAAAGGAGGTGTGCAATCTGGCTGCAGAAAGCATATCACGAGGGAGTGGGTGAAGACTGTTCTGTCACCAAACCCCCTGTGACAGGAGAGATAGCTGCAGCGCGACAGCCCCTTCTCCATCAGACCTTGCAGGAAAGAGAAAACGGATCTCACCGAACAGGTAGGCAGATCCTTCTCCCTCTCAATGCATCAAAGCTGAAAGCCCAACCACTTAGCTTTACAGCAAGACGTGGTGGAGACTGCCTGCCACTTGGATGGTCTGTGTGACCTCAGCAGATAGACCAGCCTGTGTCTGCCTCTCCACAATTTTAGGAGAAAAACCTGGAGAGGCTGGTCCAACACCAGCATTGTGCATATAAAGCCTCACCCTTGTGACAGAGCACCCCAGACCATAGGTACAGGCCAGGGCTCTGTCACTGTAGGCTACGTCACTTCTACCAGAATGACGAACGACCGTTCCCGCCTCACCTAACTGGAGGGATGAGATGAGGTGAGGTGGGGACGCCAACAGCAACCCTTCTGGCAATGGCGCGTGTGTAACGCGTCCATCCCCAAGGGTGGGCTGCCCTGTGGCAGATTTGAGAACCACAGCGGGCAGTGGGTGTTGGCAAACAGATCCACCTCTGCTCTCCCGAAGCGAGCTCAGATCTGCTAAACCACATTGTTGTGCAGTCTCCACTCGCTCGGTTGGGAGCCAGCCCTCGACATGAGGTCAGCCACCGCCATTCTTCAAGCCTGGGACGTGAAGGGCTTTCAGAGACAGCAGGTGTTCTGATGCCCACGTCTATAGGTTCCCTGCCAGCGCCAACAGAGCCGTGGATTGGACTTCGCCCTGTCTGTTGATGTATGCGCTGGAGGAAATGCACCACCAAACTAGAAACACAGCTTGGAGTGGATTGTGGATGTGCTCTCCTCGGGGAGCCACAACACTCACTGCACTCACTGCACTCCCCTGGCAGGTCCCTCCCCATCCAGTGAGAGACTTGTCTATGAAGACACCCTGCTGAGCAGCACCTGCGCTGCCAGACAGTGAGAGACCCCCAGAATCGCAGATCCTCCTGCACTAGAGTTGAAAGGGGGGGGAGTCACCATGCAACACCTTTACCTCTTGAGGTCCAGATGCAGGCTGGCAACCCAACATTGTAGCCATCGCATGTGCAGCAAGCCCAGAGGGACCACCTGATGGACTACTGCCCTGAGGCCCTACAGCAGCATCACTGACAGCGCTGCCGCAGCTGTCCCCTGCTGCAGCCTGTGGACCACCAAGCGACGCGCACAGATAAGCTCTTGGAGTGTTGCAGTTGAGCACAATCCCCAGATACTCCGCTCGCTGCTGCGGCTGGGGGGAGCTATCTTCCCAATTGATCCCAACCCCAGGCTGTTGAGGTGCAAAATCAACTGCGCTGTGTGGAGATTACTCAAAGCTTTAATCTCTCTGTGACCATGAGGTCGTGAGTAGAAAGGAACGCTCATGCCCTTCTCGCGCAACGATTGCAGTGCGATGCATCTGTTGAGTGTGTGGGGTCTAGCGAGTAGTTGACAGGGAGCCTAATGTATTTGTAGGCTACCCCCTGAGAGAAGAAGCCTAGAAATTCCCTGTTACTGTGTCACCTCGACATGAAATAGGCGTCTTTCAGGTCGATGGCAGTGGTGCAACAGTGTCACCGTGAGCGCGTCGTCAGTAGAGCAGTCAGCACAGGGCATCCTCCTCTCCACTGCAGCGAGCTGCTGCTGGGAGAATGAGCTGCTGTTCACTGCGATAAAGTGCAATGGGCCGCACCGCTGGAAGAGATGTGTTGGCTGGTTGCATCTCTCCGGCTATATCTGACCTAGATTGGCGTTAGCTCGACTCATGCCATTGCAGCTAGTCAGCTGAACACTGAGCTGGTTCGGTTGAGCATATATCTACAATGTGGTTGTGTGTTTTAGGAACACACACACTGTCAGTGAGCTAGCAGTGTTCCCGTGGACACTGTCGTGAGTGCACGGGGAACACAGAGTTAGCTCGCATTGCTGCATTGTGTCACTGTCATGGCAGCAGCCCTTCATTCGGCTGCCAGGCGATGTAGGCGACCCGTTGCGCGGGCTGGGCAGCCGGCTAGCAAGGAGGAAGCCCAGGTCCTACTACTGTCTCACTCGGATGATAGGGATAGTGATGTCGGACATGGGCTTCTGTCCCAGTGGTTTGAATAGCGCAGCAAAGACCTGGGACCTCCAACTGTCTCTCTCGAGCTTAGCCAGGAGAGCAGTGTGGGCCGTAGGCCGGATCATAGCTTAGCATCAGTGAACGTGCAGTTTTGTGGAGACTGAAGCGCGTAATGTACTGTATTTAATCAGTTGAACATTCACAGCATTTTCAGTGTGTACACAAGCCACACATGAAATAAAAATGAATGCATGCTGGACACATAACGGAGATAGACATAAATAATAAGGCTTAGACTTTTTTCAAGGGCTGCGATCGAAAAGGCCGTGGTGTCCTTGAACGCACCATCTCTTTCGCCGAGCGGTCACAGAGCACCACGCTAGCGGACTAGCCTAGCTGCGCTGTGACCGCTCAGCGAAAGAGCAGGGCAGCGTGTCTGTTTATGTAACACGCTTTCACCGCCGGTGAGCTAGCAACGCTCCCGTGCAAGTCCTTGTGGCTGCGCTGGGAATGCAGAGTTACAGTACACTTCTGCATTGCCCAGTTTCACTTTCCATTGCCAGTGGAAGCGGACCATTATGGCCGTGCGGACTCGGCGGTCAGGCTAGCGAAGTGGACGCCCGGGCCTCACCCACCCTCTCACTCGGTTCTGACCGGGAGAGCGGCATGGGCCGTGGGGCGAACCGTTAGCTTAGCGTCGGTGAGTGCAGGTAGCTGGGTTGGTGGTGGGGAATTAGCACTTCTAAGAATGTAATGTGTTTCTAATAAACAGTTTAACATTCACAAGCATCACCACAGTGTACACACAAGTAGCACATGTTTGAACAGTGGCTTCTTGAACACAAGGCCGCAGGGCGAACTCTTAGCCTCACCCCAGAAGTTAACGTTAGCTCTTTGATGAGAAAAGTTAACTTAGCTCTTTGAGGAATTTAATAAACATGTTTTACTCAAAAAATGGTTTCCACATTCTCAAAAGCCTTACCATAGTTTTACACAAGCAGCACATGTAAAACAGTGGCCTCTTGAACACCAGACGGGGGATTGTGGCAGCTTCAGCAGGCTTCTCTCCCTCCATAACAGTCACTTGGCCAGTCACTCCCTTCCACAGACGCAGGTCGGCTGGCGGAGGGAAGGGGGGGCCTGGACTCGTCCGGGCAGGACATGGGTCACCTCGCCTGGGTGCAAAGATAATTTTCTAGTAGTGGCGACTCCATCCGTGGAGGTGGTGAATTAAGTGAGCAGTTCGCCATTTGCTGAAGAAAAAAGGATGCTGAGGCAGTAGGGACACTGCTATTTTTACGTCACGCACGTATCAGTAGCGACGTCCTATTGGTCGGCTATGTGCACGATAAAATTTCAGTGGGCAAGTGCGTGCGTGTGATTGGAGGAGGGAGTATCCATAGAGTCCAGTAGAGTGCGGTGCCTGTATGAGATAGAACTGTGTGCGCACACACACACACACACACACACACACACACACACATTAAAGGAGACTTATTAGGCTTCTTATATTTTCTGTCTTATATAAAATGCTGGTTTTAAAGAGACAGGAGCATCTACTGCTTGTTTAAGAGATAGGCTGAAATGAGAGATTGCATGAAGTTTAGCAATCCAGTTTAGCATTAGCCTTCAACAGCCAGCATTCACACCGCAATTTCTCCAGGAATTGCACTGTCTAGTTCTGATTTGCCATTTTTTTCTCTGTTGTATACACCAAAACAACGGTTTCCTGCTAATACTATTATATTGCAACCTCTTGAAATAATGTTGACAAAACAGACTGGCCAACTGTAGAGAACAACCTGTTTTTCCGGGACAGCTCAGTTTTAGAATTATAACAATATCATATGCAGTAACACACTTGAGTAATGTTCTCATTTCCACCACGACAATGCCGTGTATGGAGAAAGAAATATAAACTAACTTGCTCCATATCTGAAGTAATGCGAAATATCAAATTTCGATTTCTTTGGGTCTGTGTCGTGATAAAGCCAAATTCACAACAGAATAAATAACAGAGGGAGTTTCATAAGATAACAGACACAAATTGAAAAGTGGCAACTGTAAGTTACAGTGAATACCATATTTATTGAAAATAGGAGATATATAAGACAAATCAGCCCTGTAGTCTACCGTGTAAACTGATTTCTTAGAAAACAAAATGTGGAATATCTGAAGCACGCTCTGTTGTTAAGTAGACTAGCAACGTGAGAAGTCATAAGATATTTACTAAACATTAGGCTCAGTCAGAGTGGGGACTCTTTCATCTGTGCAGTTCAAATATTTAGTCACCCTGATTGGCTGAGGACGTGGGATGGATCAGCTGGGCTACAGAGCAGTAGGCGAGGAGATTAAAAACACAATAACACACGCACATGCACACACAAACACACACACACTGTGAGCTCCCTCAGGTGAACAGGTGCAGTCATGGTCTGTCACAGATGCTCTGCGCAATTCGTCAGCTGCCATTCCTCCTGTCCACCTTGGGTGGGTTGGGGGATATTTACCACAACACAACCTCAACGCACAAACACACTCGCACATTATCTCGGATCATTCTCCATCCTCATAGGCTACTTTGGTAGCTCATAAAGCTGTCTAATGGCTACCCAGGTGTGCATGATGGTAAAATGATTCACCACCACTAAGATGGAAGCTAAACTGTTGTGTTTGTAGGTTTTTACTTGCACCATTTTTGAACTTAGGGAACACCCTGAGTTTGTCCTGTGTTAAGCTTGCTGCTGATGCTGCTTTGTTAGCCATAGCCTGTGTGTACAGCCCTCTCTTGGTTCCTCCCTCCCTCCCTGGGAAGCAGTGTGTGACAGAGGGACATTAATCACAGGGCTGGGTAATAAAGCGAGGAGGGATGGGCATGTAGGGCCAGTGGGGCAGGCGTCTGGAGGGAGAAAAGGGTGTTTAGGGAAATCACACCATGCTTTATGACACACACTGATACACACAAGCACACTTTTATACTCACAGGTTTAGGTGCACATCCGTCACGCACCATACTGAAAGCTTCCACCCTGAAAATTTGAAATATTAAATCGAGGAGAGGAGAAAAACAACTCTTTCTAGGAGTGGAGACCGGTTACTTTTTGTTACTGTTGAGGTAGAGCCCTGTACCATTTTGCACCAATATATGTGATTTTACTTGGCCCATGGCCCTCATTAATCAAGTGTTAATTTGGTAAAATACTTTTTCTGGAAGGAAAACAGAGAGGCATTGTGTTAATAATTTTGAAAGAGATGAAGGGCATTTTATGGCTCAGCAGAAGAAATACCTTCGCTTTTGCTGTGATGCTGAGATGGCTGCGGGAGGTTTTCATGATACCTATAATAAATGTTGCTGTTTGTATATGATTACTAACTGAATGACAGCAGAACACACAATTTAATAGTCCAGTGGGTTTAACTGTATTAAGCTTTTTCCCCCTTTCAGACTTTCTTTCTGACCCCTTTGGGTTATTGGAGGTTTTTAATATCAACCTCATTCAATCTTGACATTTTACACTGGACACTGGGTTGTGAATCATATCAAATGGAGTGTGTGTGTGTGGTGGGTGGGTGAGTGTGTGTGGGTGTATAGGGCCTACTGTATGTCCATATGGATATACACAACCATCCTCAATTCTTTGTTGTGTACTTTCTGTTGCATCTGCACTCGCATGGTTATCCTCAACGAGTATTAGGAAAGGGTAGGCTGAAAAATGAGATACTAATAATAGTTTCCTGTTCTTGTAAATCCCCCCACAACTACACAACAAAGGCTTAGTGGTCTAGATCAGAAAGCAAAGAGGACAGCATTTTTTTCTGAAAAAAAAGAAAAAACATTACTCTTAAAGTTATTAAGAATTCATTCAATCATTTCTTTATCCTTTTATTGTGTACTTTTGTCATAGATGAATTGCAAGTCTATCTCAGCTGTTTTTTGGTTAGAAATATCAAGTCATAGGCATAAAGTAAATCATACAATGCGCATTCACTGTCACGCACACGGAAAGACACATACATGTACAGGCATATAGTACATATGCAATCTCAATACACACTAGATGTAGCGCTCTGTTGATTTGTCTTCTTCTGTTTTGAATACGTCAGTCATTAAACACAATGTTTAAGATGCTCTACTATGCTTTTAAATGGAATTCATTATTGAAATGATTAATTCCAATTATTCCTAATTTCTTCTGCAAGAACTGATCCTAAGAATTCCCCCGTCGCTTGCATAGGGACTTTTTACATTTCAGATAAGGCACCTCATTGGTTCAGCAAAGTAATTAACAAATCCTTCATTCTTCTATCTTTCACTTGCCTATATCACCCTGGGTGCTTTTAGGAGGCACTGCCATGTCTGATGACAAATAACGCAGTGAACCAGGATCATTTACTTCTTCTCCCTCTTTTTGCAGTGCAAAGGCTTGTTTGACACCGTGTGGCCTTTTGCTATTGCGCAAAGATTTCTCAGAGCAGCTTTTCTACTTTTATATCTGTTTCATGTGCTCTTAGCAGTAAAGATAACTGGCAGCTACATAGCTATCCTATCTAACTCATTGTTACCCTGTCTTGCTATTCTGCCCTAAAGCAAGGCAATTAACCCTGCCAGAGGTAGTAAGATAGCTCTGGCTGCTCGCTGTTAGAAAAGCATCCACAAATACAAAAGAGTGTGTGGAGTTAATTAAACTTTTTTGTTGGCAATAGAGGTGTAATAAATATTTGATTTCAATCAGGGATTCAGGTCAAGTGTCCATAATAAGCCTTCAAAGATACAAACATCAACTGTGCCTGCCTCATGACAATTCAATCAGAGATTCAGTGACACTTTCCTTCCCACTTCCTCTCTTCTTTTCTTTCTGATGTTCAAGATGTTTTAGTCACAGAGTTATCTAAAATTCTTGCAAATCATATATATATGCATTATTGAATTGTCCCCTTGTGGTTCTGTTATAAGATGTACTGGCTATTTTCAAGGCTTGTATGTAAAATGCATGGACACTTTTTTCTTTAGCCATTCAAAATCAGTGCCCAAGATTGCAAACTTGATAAGAGTGAACACTGACAGATAAAAAATACTGCTTGTTGTAAACATAGATTGATATCTTGAGGTACAAGCTATCTTCTGGTTTTGATTTTACAACAAATACTTAGACTTTCAGTGAAAAATGGAAGCAGTGATCTTGCAAAAAAGAAAGATCTACTAACAGGATATCAACACAAAACATAATTGAGTGGACAGTATAAGCAGGTGTAAAGTGATGGAGAAATAGCAAAGCTAACATGTTAATATGATCCTTTTTCTTAATGATTTACTGTATATTCAAAAATAATGAATAAAGCCAATTATTAGTGTGTTTTATCACTGTACCATATCAAATCGTTGACTGAGAGATGAATCCAATTGTGACAAATGATTGCATGTTCCAGTGTATCCATCAGTGTAATTTATCTTGGACCATACACAGCGCTGAGAGAGAAACTGCAAGGGGGGTGAGTACGCCCCCAAATCATTGCAGGCAAATGTGTGATTGGTGAAGGCTTCGATTGCCCATCCCAGAGAGCTGGTGGAGCAGATAGAGAGAGAGGGAGATGAATGTCACCCTTGCTCTCATATGTCATATCGTTAGCCATAGATATGAGGAGAACGCCTCAAGGTTGAACGTGCAGCTGAGACATGAATAATCTATCAGAGATTTCCTCCAACTAAATAGAGGGAAATATGTCTCCATGGATTATTTATGCTTTAATATACACACAGTGAATGGACAATCACCTCTGAGAGCATGAAGACATTGTAGGGGCCAAGTTAATTGTGTGTGTCTGGAATGCACACAAAGGCAGTAGTTGTCTAGCTGCTAAGGCTGGTTACACGTAGGCTTGGTGATGGATAACAGCAATAGCGTGTTCAGGTTGGAAAGTGTCTTCAGGTTTGTTTTCTGTACTGTATGTACAAGCTAAATGACCAAATCGCCAATCTTTGTGCTTTTGACATGTTGTTAATAATTTCTTACTCAAGTCACTCTTGCAGAAATACAGGCACACCTAGACGAATGTTTCTCAGTGTGCGCAGATGCATTCACTCACCCCCACACCATTTAAATGTAGTCCATCTCAAACTGGTCTGGCCTCTGCTTTCCAGCTCACCGTATTTCCTCTCCAGATGACTGCCTCGACATGGGAAATGTCAGCCTCTCTTTGCCAGCGCTGTTTGGCTTCTTCAGACATTTGTGAAGTGTTAAGCTCATCTCTACAGCTTAGGAGGGCAGTCTCTGGGGAATCAAGGCTGGTGACCCGCAACACAGCAAAGACCGCCCAGCCAAGTGCACTCAAGCACATCCACTCTGCTCTGCTCATTTGCATCAACAAAATGATTGTGTGTGTTAGTCCCAAGTTTGTGGTCTTTGAAGCAACAGTTTCTCTATACTGTAAAGGTCCATGCGTTGCATAATGGAATTAATGGGATGGCTTTACAGTGCCTAACAGTAATGTTGTCTTCTTACATTTAGAGAACATTTTCAATCCCTTAATTAACATGTCCCTCAAAATGTCACCTACTGACTTTGATTTAAACTTCAATCCACAATCGGCCTGTTACACGAGGCTAAATTAAACTGATTTACTGTGTGGTTTTGGTACCACACGCAATAAGCAAGGACCAAGATACATCATGAGCAATCAAGGTTTAAATCATTAACATTCAGCAGTGGAGGTGAAAGGTGACAAGAAGAAGTTTTCTGTGAATTATAAAAGTATGGAATTGCTAAGTCTGTGAATATGTTTTAGTTCAGATATCTGCTATACAATGGGCTATACAAACATCAATAATGCAGAAATTAAGGTCCTATGAACAGACTTGCCTAATTCCTCTTAACAAAGAAAGCTGCCTCAGTTCTGTTGCAGTTAGTTTTGTTCCAAAAAGTATATTTTAGCAAACAAGCAAGTGTTATTGTCTTATTGCTATAATTGCTGTATTGCTATAAGAAATTATAAGTGTGGTGTTTGTCTGCAGTGTTTGGCTCCACAAACAGGCAGAGATGCATCCCATACTGTATCTCAACACCAATATGCAAATTTCCCTGAGCTGCTGTATTTGTTTAGAAGCCTGTGTAAGCAACCTTTGGATTTTACTGGAGAGCAGTGTTAAATGCTAGTTTGTTATTGCATTTTTTGTACCTGTACCATGTCAAGGTTACACTTTCAGTTGGTTACATAATGATTGACGTGATACATGATACACAATCACTGTTGATGTCTTTTCATCAGAGTTTGTTGTAACTGACCACTTAAAATATATTACACTGTCTGATGTGTGGATGTTGATGAGAAACAAGGAACTAGTTGTACCAATTCCATTCATATAGTCTCAAGTGTTAGGATCCTGTCTGTCTGTGTGACTTCTCTGGGTTTCATCCCACCCGGCCAATGGAAAAATTCCATTTATGGGACAACAGATGCTCAGTTTTTTTTCCTCTATTTTTCACTTCACGCCCAAGAGGAGGAGGAAAAAAATGCGCTCCTCTTTTTATTTTATTATTATTTTTTTAAACCAAGTTCTGGATCTGTTTGACACAGGCATGAGCACTCCCATAATCAGCCAGAGTGTGCATCTTTCTGAATAGAGATGAAAGAGGGGAACACACACTCACACTTGCGCTACACACATGCGCGCACACACAACAACAAGGAGCACACAAATAAACAGGCACAAACACACAGGGAAGAAGCACAAGCCATTTGGCACAGTCTCTCAGTCTAGGGAGGGCTTCAAAGCCCACTGACATGAATTTATGATAACGGCACTATGCCTTTGCCAAACCTCAACTGTTGTTGTTTTTCTCTCGCTCCCTCCCCATCTCTTCTGTATGCTGTGCCATCCCCTTGATCAGAGCTTTGGAAAATGCTAGCAGGTGTCCCCCAGTCCCTTAGAAAGGTGTGTGTGTGTGTGTGTGTGTGTGTGTGTTACATGTGTGTTTGGAACAGGGCATCCTTAGCTGGCTCTTACTCTTTTTACATAATTTCATTAGCCTTGGCTCTACTTCCCTAACTTTGGGCTCCAACTCTTTGTACAGTTCAGTTTTATAATAGTACTATGATTCTATTACCCTCTCCCTGTGTGGTTTTACATTATTCTATGCACAATACTGACACAAGTATCCCTTTCTTCTCTATCCATCCCCTCCCTTTCATTCTGTCTGCAGATGAGGATTGTGTGAATTGTACGGAGGAGTGCCGAGTGCTGGGTCATTCTGACCGCTGCTGGATGCCCCAGTTCCCCGCTGGAGGAAACCAGGCAGAGGGCGTTGACTACCGCAACAATATGTTTGTGCCAGCAGGGATGGAGACTGTGCCTGAGACAGAGACCTATGAGACTGTCAATCCCAACGGCAAGAAGACATTCTGTACTTTTGGAAAAGAGAGGCGTGACCACACCATCCTGGTGGCCAATGTCAAGCCCTACTTGAAGGTGAAACGTGCCCTCAGTCCACTGCTCCAAGAGGTACCCTCAGCCTCGAGCAGTCCTACCAAGGGCTGCTCCACCATGTCTCCATGCTCTTCAGTCAAAAGCCCAGCTGACGGGGCTGAAGGCAAACCTCCTCCTGCTACCTGCTCTGGCCACTATGGGCCTCCTGATGGTCAGTACCTGTCACCAACCAAACAATCCAGGGATCAGGGGGTCTACCCACCATTGCCTCCCTCAGATCCAGTGGCCAAGGTGCTCGCAGAGGCCCGCTCCAGGATCAGCCAAGAGGCAACAGTTGAAATGGAGTGTGTCCTGGAGCAGGTGGATCCCGACGCGAACCGTGACAGAATGGACGCTGACCAGGTGGTGAGGGACATCGACAAATTATTGCAGGACTGCAGAGGAAGTGAGGCCACTGGCACACTCAGGAAGTGACTAAAAGGACGGCAAAACAAAAATAAGTAGGGAGGTAGAGAGAGGAATAGAACGCTATTCCAAAAACTCTCATGCCAAAACTGTCACCAAAACACATCAAAAAGGTTAAATTGCTCTTATGATAGGAGCTCTTTTCACTGTATTTGTTGTTGAAAAGTACCGACACTGGACGGACAAAAGCGCATTTATTACTGTAATTTGGCACCAGTTTTGGTGTTAAGATCCCTACCAACGAAAATGAACTGGGTAACAAACATCTGAATTCTGCTGAATTTATAAACTCTTTTTGTTTTGGATTCTTAAGCAAACTGCAGAGGCTTATGTCTCTGGCACCTCGCAAGCTATTATCTAAGTGCCCACCAGCTCATAAGTGTGTTGTTCATGGTCTCTCGTGAAATCCTACATATCTAAGTATGTGTAGGTGGATTTCTGTTATGTGTGATGGCCATAGAAACTGAATGAAAAAGGACTACTTATGGTCAGACACGACAATCGATGCAGAATCAGAGAAACAAATACTAATCTGGACAGTGAAAGATGGAAACACACAAAACAACCTTATCTTTTCTGACTTTAATATAGGTGTTTAACGTGTGATGGATACGGTGTGTGAACATAAGGAGATTGTTTAATCAGGGGTGTGCTCACAGGGGTTAGTTATGGACTCGTATTTGGAGGAGCTTAAATGCTACGCTGAAGGAGAATTATTAACAGTGTAACCATGTTTCACCTGTCATTTGTAGCCACATGTGTAAGTTGTGTCTGTCTCACGCCTCTATTTAAACATTCATGTTGCTGACTGGTGTAGTTGCACGCACCAGTTTTTACACATGTGCTCTACTCTTTGCGCATACACATGCTGACACACACATGCGCTGATGCCCCTACATACACACAAACACAAACACACACACACACTAATGCTTACACACAACTGGCCATCTGTGTAATTGTCTTATACATGAACATCATCAGCTTTCAGTCCCTTGTGTACAGTGAATTATCATGTGTGTGACTATGCCTAAAGGCAATCACAAGTTGTATAAAACGGGACATTTTTCCTCAACTGTGAAAAAATTATATCTATATGATTATATAGATGATTATATGTATGAATCCATGTATAGTGTCCAAATATTAACAAAATATTTATACATTTTATAAGAAAAAAAGAAATGAGGAATCTCAGCAAAAAGTGTCCTCGAGTTAAGGGAAAGTGTGGGGTATTAACTCAAAGAACTGCAAAGGACACTGCCATTGTTTCGAAGACAAATATCCAAAAATATAAACAAACAAGAAAATGTCCCTTCACATTATCACTATACATAATATCATTATATGTATAAATGTATCCAATTTAGATGTGTTTACATCAAAAAACTGACATTTTTTATTGATTTTACTGCAATTTCTGTGCATTTGAGCCAAATTGTTATGTGTACAAAAGCTATATTGTGTATTTTATTAAATTAATATATAGTTGTGTTGCAATATACATGGGCTTATATTGTATTTGGCAAAAGTTGCCTTAGTAGCTGTCGAACTCTGTGAGTTTGCTTTAGTTTGGGTTTTTGTTGGTGTTTTTTTTCCTCTCTATTCTGCATCTTTGCAGGCTAGCTTCAGTGCTTTTGAGATGTCGCCTCTTTTTACCCTGAGATCCAGCTGGATCAAATACAATAACTGTTGAAAGCTTAATGAGCCAGCTGATCTAGAATACAATTCAAACCAACAACAAAAAGCAACAACCACAAGATAACAGTTTGAATATTTTTACTGAGCAGATTTTTACAGGGCAGCTATTTTCTTTAACAATAACGAGTATGCGTATTTTGTGTTCGTTATGTTTTTACTTTCTTTCCAAAAAAGAAACCTGCCATATGGAAAGTGGAGTGGTTTCCTTGGTGATCATAAAACTGCCTTACTGTCTCTGCGGAGAGCTTGTTGTATCTGTGGAGCTTGTGACTGCTTATAAAGCCCTGGTCCACCAGAATGTGCATTTTCTATAAAGGACCAAAAGAGGTTCTTTTTCAGCAGTCTGTGTTGTTTATGTATGTACTCCTCCTCAATACATGTTAGAATTATCATACTTTGCAGAGAAACTTGACATCTGAAATTCTATTTAAAGTTACTTTGATGTCTTAGCTGATTAGGTACACGGTTTATATAACCGAGTGTCTTCACATTCAGGCTTTCTTAAAAAAAAAAAGATACAGACATTTATTTTTGAAAATTTTGGCACATTTCGGCCACTCTCTGAAATAAAAATGGGGGGTTCTTTTTCTAATATTCTCTGACAGTAAAATAAGCAGAACAGTAGACTATTAGACTAGAGGTGGTCTGGAAAATACGACCACAGTCACCAAATCTATGTGAGATGCAGCCATGAGAGTGAACAGTGACTTACATTCATATGGATACTGGTGTGTTTACTGTAAAGTGTATCTGAGCTGAGTTGGAATCTTGACAGCAGATATAACACATTCTATCCCACAGACATGTCACATCTGAGTATTTTGATCTTTCTGTTCTTGCATCATTTTCTTAATTCAGATACATGTTTGGCCATTCTCCTGTCATTCTGCTATTCTGCTGTATATTTTGCCTACTTGCTTATGTTTTTCTTACTTCACTATCCATTTGCTTACTTTTCTCCACTTCAGCTGTTTGCTTTCTTGCCTCTGAGGAGCAAAGCAACTGTTAGCTTTTCTCCTCTCTTTCGTCTGTAAAGTATTTGGTTTCGGCTTACCCTTACTCTTTTCCTGGGAGATGGCAGAGGCTGTTTTTAGAGAGGGCTTGGAAGATTTGACGGAGGAGGAAAATATTTACGGTTATTTTTAAATGAGATTTTTTTGTTATCTCTCTCAAATATCTGGATATATCAAGCAGGTCTGACATTCACATCATACAAACAGTACAAACTGTTAAAATGTGCTGTTCAAAGTGCGCATTGCAACTGTGATCCTAACAAAAATGTGTGCATGCATACACCTAGACACTCACACACAAACACCCGG
Organism: Micropterus salmoides; assembly: GCF_014851395.1. Classification (NCBI taxonomy): domain Eukaryota; kingdom Metazoa; phylum Chordata; class Actinopteri; order Centrarchiformes; family Centrarchidae; genus Micropterus; species Micropterus salmoides. Next base: position 14,930,119 of record NW_024044348.1, on the reverse strand, counting down.
GCACTTCAGCAGCATACTGCCTTACATTTAAATGTATTTCCCCTTACAGGTAAAGTGAAGGCTGAAAGAGAGGGCGAAACACTACCCAGACAAATGGGACACTTCCTCATATGTCACGGTTTATTTTGTTTTTTATCTCACTGTGCTCAGTCTTCATGCTGGATCAAGCATTCTCTACTCTCTGTGTGTCTGTGTGTGTGTGTGTGTGTGTGTGTGTGTGTGTGTGTGCACGCTTGATTTTCATGCCCTCATTGTTTGACAAAACAATTAATTTTCTTCCTCATTTAATTTCTGTTACCTGTGTACTATAGATTTAATTCCAACTCAAATCAAGCCTCTATTGCTGTGGTCTCTTTTATTTGGGCATTAATTAAAACAAAATGCAGAGGTCGCACAAGGACTCTTTTACTCAGTCTGGCTGCCATAAACAGTCACTGTCACAGTTCAGGCACATTTAAAGTACTGTCCCCTCTAATGGTGTTCCCCTGGCCTGGCCATTGTCTCTACACTCACCAACTGTTGGCAGGAAATGAGCTGGGACCAGTGGATGGAAGGTACTCTTTAAAGCCATGGCCCCTCTCTCAGGCTATTTGCTGTCTAATAGAGCGGATGCTGCTGCTGAGGTCAACGCATAGTTGGGGATTGAGCATAATGTAAGGCCTCTCATTATTGTCTAATTATACACTGTTGGCATCATACACTCTTGGCAGTGCATTACTCAAATCTAGAGTGGGTTATTTTTGCCCACTTAAGACTGTTGGTTTTACCAAGTGATTAGGACAGGGCCTTGTTGAATGTGGCTGACCGCCTCTGGTCTCTGACTCACACTGATGCAGGTGCACACAGACTCAGACAGTCACTGCTTCACACACACATAGAGACAACATGCCATTTTGGTTAGTTAAAACAAGCACCCAATGTTTGTCAGTCTCGTCCCCTCACCCCCAAGCCCACACTGATAGCATAGGGCTCCACGCTACAATGGGCAACTGGTGAAAAGACCAGACATTCATTTGTATGGATTATTTCAACTGCTATTGTCTAAAGGCTGTGTTCATTGTGATCTATCTGGAAAAAAAAGATGAAAAGATAAAATAAAAAAGCAATTACTAATAAACATTTGCTCTTGTCCTTGTATGAGTTGGTTGAGGAATGGCTAGTCATGGGTTTGATTTAATTCTCTCTCTCTCTCTCTCTCTCTCTCTCTCTCTCTCTCTCTCTCTCTCTCTCTCTCTTCTCCCAAGAGATAACCTTGCACACCCAATATTTTTTTTCCCTCAAGCATCTACACAACCAATTTTGCCTTGTCAAGTGCACAGTGCCAGTGTACTTTGGAAATGATAAAAATGGTATTTTATCAATTGTGTTCTTTGGTTTAAAATGCACATATGCATGCACCTCGTACCGAAGCTTACACACACATACACACACACACACTTGCTTTGGGCAAATTATTCTTAATTCATTACATTAGTTCACATTTTCGCCACATAAAAGATTACTGCTCATGCTCTGTTTTTTTTCTAATTGCTAGAAGGCATATAAATTGGTGCTTGAAATTGTGTGTACTAATGCTTCAGATAAGATGTTGCACTCCACCCTTCAGCTAGAATCGTATTCAGAGGCCAATTTGAAGTCTCTTCAACACTGGCCTGTGGTTAGAGATATATGCATGCTTCCCATTTGCTCAGTCAAATCTGGTTTTCTTGATTTGTAATTAATGGCTATTAGGTGTTAGATGCTCAGAGTGGAACATACATTGGCAATGGCAGATGTGACCTCCCTCGTGGTGTTTATTTCCCCAAGAAGAATTGTAAACAAACTTTTGAGAGCTGACTGGTGTTTAAAGTATTAGTGCTTTGAAATGTGTTTTAATGTCCTTTTTCAGTGTTTCCCAATACAAAATGACAGACCATGGAAGCTAATGATGCACCATCACATTTGTCTCAGGAAACTATTGCATCATCACAGTTTAACAGCTGGCGTATGGTTCTATGATTTTGTGACTGCATCAATTGGCATACTGCTGTCAAAGGATTAAAGTAATTTCCTAGTCCCTCTAAATGCTCATTCAAGACTATCACATCATAATTGCACAAAGACTTTCCATAACCTGCCAGTGGATATTCTCTTGGTGCTGATGATATTAAATATTACAAAACTTAAAAATAAATTAATAAAATATAAAACAAAAATAAATTTGATGGATAGCTCATGCCTGTAGTATTTGTAGATCCATCTTAATACACCTGGATTCTTATAAATAATTGGTAATATTAGTGCTTTATGTGTACAGAAATTCATTGCCAAAAATAACTCATTCAAAAACATCAAGATGAATTATTTGTGAAATTATTTATCATTTGAAGAGAACTTAATTAAATTCATGTTGACCACTGAGGGAATATTATACTGGATTTGCAGACCATTGATATGCACCGAGGATTTTTTTCTGTTTGTATCTAACTAGTCGCCTCAAGGCAGATATTAATTAAAAAGATAGCAGAGGTACACTGTTAAAAACAAGACTGCAGCAGGTGTATTCAGCGATGTCTCATAAGGCCCAGTAGGCAGTTTTCTTTAAACCTGCAGCATACCTTCAAGAAAATAACAGCCTGTCATCTCGTACGTGCCAATCACCTTCAGTCACAGTCTCTCAGAACTTTACAGAACACACAATGTGTTATAGAAAACTGAAATATTATAGAGGATTTTTTTTCTGTCAAATATAATGTTACAATGTCAGATGTTCATACTAAATGTGGCCAAAGCTTTTTAAAAATGAGGTAAATGTATGTAAAAGTAATCCATGTGAAGGCAAGAAGGTCGTGGGTTCAAACCCCGGTTGCCCCGGCCTTTCTGTGTGGAGTTTGCATGTTCTCCCCGTTTCTGCGTGGGTTCTCTCCGGGTGCTCCGGACTAGGTTAATTGGTGACCCTAAATTGTCCTTAAGTGTGAGCGTGAGTGGTTGTTCGTCTGTGTGTGGCCCTATGATGGACTGGCGACCTGTCCAGGGTGTACCCCACCTTTCGCCTGATGCCAGCGACCCTGTATGCAGGATAAGCGGTTGACAATGGATGGATGGTAATCCATGTGAGCAAAAATTCCTAGCTGACATGATCTGCTCATCCACAAAGTCAGTCTATCTCAGTATTTGACCACTCTGCTCGTAGTGCTTTCTCTCACTAAAACAAAATGTGGTGACACATGTGGCTATGCGAGACTACCCTGCTCAAATTTTTGGAGGTTGTTTGAGATTTTTGGCAAGAAAGTTATGTTTTGGTTGTGAAGAAAAGTTAGTTAGTTTCTTGATGGACTGATGGCTTTACTTGCCGCTAACCTTCGGTTCAATAACATTTGGAAAGTCGAGAAGAACAACACGATTGAATCATTTTATTCCCATTCAAGTTAGTGGAGGGCTAAACTGGAAGTTAGCTGCCCGTGTGGAAGTCGAACATATCTGACACATCCACCAAGCGAGAGAAAACGTGCTTCAAAGCCCGTTGTATACTGTTTTGAAAAAGCATGTCGTTAACCAGGAAATGGTGCACACGTTTCCAGATTGAACGTGCTACAGTTCTCCTTCTACGTCCATGGTTACAGCAGCTCACAAACCCCTCGGCTGGCTTCCGGAAGTTGGCCAATCAAAAGAAAGTGGGCTTTTAGGGAGAGTGGGCTTAAAGAGACAGGAACTAAAACTGCTTATTTCAGACAGAGGATGAACTAAAGGGCAGCATAAAGGGCCTTTATAAGATAAATAAGGATTTTTTGAACAGTGAATCATGTAAGCTACTCAAGTGGAATTGCAGAATGGAAATGTAGAGCTGGAGATAAGCATAATAGGTCCCCTATAATGGTATGGAAGAGTAAGTGGTATGTAAAAAGCAAGTATTTAATGTGACCAAAACACAACCTGAACTAAATAATAATAAATAAATATGTAGATTTCATGTAGGTATATTCCATACATAGAGCAATAAAATTTGCATACACTTTTGATGGTTACCTTACTCTAACATTCATTTAGTTGTTCAGTCTTAGGCAAATTGAGTTCGAGATTTCAGAGTACACTAGACAGGAAAGTCATATTTCTGCATTTTAATCAAGGTCTTTGGTCTAAATAACTGTGCTAATGGGATATAATCAAGCACTTTTCTGTATTGAGCTGGCTAAAAGGGCAAATGGAGAGAAGATCTTTTCAACATGAAGAAGAGAAGGTATTCATCATATTCGAGTTAAAGGACAAGGGTTCTCTTCATTTGTGGTAGCGTTCGAGAAGGTAGGCAAATTAAAAAACGTGCATGTGTGTGCCTGACTGTGTGAAAGGAAGAGTGTTTGTGTGGTTGCGTTAAAGACACGTGAGAGATACTGAGGCTGGAAATATGAATGTCTTACAGGAGAGTCAGGAAGAGTCATGCATAGCGACTTTGATTTGGTGCAACTGGGTGTTAAGAGAATAACTTTTCATCAAACAGAAGAAGAAATGATGGCACACACAATCCGGCATACAACGCCACTTGCCTAAATAACAATGCATGACACTATGAATGTGCCATGGTGATAAGAGTTTTGTGACACTCTGTGTAAATGTGCATCCAGACTCTATTGAAATTCTTCAGCCTCCCTCAGCCTGTATCCACTGGAAACTGTATGTTTGTATGTCATCAAAAGCATATAGACATTTTTTAAACAGATGCATGAATACAAAATGAAGACACAAACGCAACAATTAACATGTGTTCATCACATTGAGACATTCAACAAACTTGTTAAACTCAAGCCCACCTTCCAAGTCACCTCGAAGAGAAGCAGTGTGTTAAGTGCTGAAGTGTTTTTCACTGGAAGCAGAATGAAAGGAGTGAAATAATGGCTCTAGACAGCTTCTGTGAATGGGCCAGCTCAGATCAGTGAGGATGCTGGATGAAAAGGTCAATAAGCTACACAGGAAACTTAATATGAAGTAGACATATGAATTCCATCACATGGATTAGTGCCCCTGGCAAAGTGCAGGACTGACTGACACTGCTGAATCAATTCATAAATATCCAGTATCTGTAAGAAACTCAAGAGCTAAGAGGACCTTTCACTAAATTCCACCTGGTCTTTTAAACAAATTTTATTCACCTATTTTGTTTCCTGTTACTAGTAAATATTTAACTTTTGGTGTTTCTAGTCAAATCGGACACCATCATAGTTTTTCATTGAGGTTACTTCCTTAGATGTTCCAGTTCCAGATTTTTGGTTTTATTTACACAGGCCTTAGCTGGACCATTAGAAAATGCAGTGGTTCCTTAATGTTAATGCTGAACAACTGCATTATTGCTTAGAATTTGTAAATCTGTGGGCTTAATGAGGATTTTCATCTGTTTTAAGTATAAAATACTTAGATCAGTTATTTTAGTGATTTTATTATCAGACTTTGATAACTTTCCACGTAGGCCATCAGAGTGAAGATGTATTGGATGAAAGAGAAGACAGATACCTAAGTGGCTGTACAATAACAACAGGATGTGATTTGGACAGAATGTCAGGAGGGAACAGGAAGGTCAATATTAGAGTAACAGAATATGACCTTGGGGACAAACATCTTACTATTGGAGCTGTTCTTCTTTGGCAGAGCTGCAAGATTGATCCTTTGCTCTAATATCAATTAGCCATGCCATCATTAACTGCACTCCACCACAATATCATTTTGATAGTATTCTTTGGGATATATCCTGAGCTACCCATCTTGTCTGCTCTATATTTAAACATTCTTGAGGGAAGTGTGTATAAGTGTGATCTTTGTGCAATAATGTTCAGGTTAGGGCTAAAAGAAAAGTTAGTAAACTTTGAATGACACAATTTCCTCTTAAAGTTCCTCCAGGAGAAGAATAATTTTGAGGTACAGTGGATGTACAGTGTTGGGTTAAATTTCACTCATTAAAGTATGCATGAATAATTTGTAAAAACACACACACACACACACACACACATAAACAACCCCCACACCCACCAATTACTTTTGATGCATGATAAATCTCACTTTAGGAAAAATAAATTAGAGGGGCAGATAATTAAATTTACCTTAATAGCTTGCGCTCTTTATGTGCCATATTGACTTTCTTTGTTAAAATAAGAACATAAATGACATTTCCGAGCAATTATGCGCTTCAATGCCAGGAGTTCTGTCTGTTCTGTATTTCTCATCATCAGCATTGCTCTCCTCAGACAGGCTGTGTCCAGTGCGGTGGAGAAATACATACCTGTATCACAACATTAGACAGATATCCATAGATTCTATCATGGATCTAAATGTGTTTTATAATTTTTTTTTTCTATTATTCCACAAAACAAGTATTTGTAATTAAAGCCAGCATATGTGACTTTGAAACAGCAGCAATATGTATATAACTGCAGTAAACTCTAATACTGTTAATAATGCAAAGTACCCAAAATATTTGAAAATATATTAAGTGTGCCTTATATTCTCCCAGTTTCTACAACAAATTTAAATACCCTTTGTATTAGCTAAGAAATGCACTGTCACAAACCGGAAAACAGCTCATGAAAGTTTTATATTTTGGTGATACAAGGTCTCACAAACAACATTGTGTTTAAGATCGAATTTCAGACATTTTCTGTTTCTGTAGTGCCGTTATGGTGACTCACTGAGTCTATTTACACAAAGAATGCTTCTAGCAGGATAATACTTCACTTTGATGGTTGAAGACATTGGTCATGAGTGTCAATTGACCACAATGAAATCTGTGACATTTGTCAGTTGGCACTTTCTCAAAGACTCAGCCTGGGTCAAACCAAACTTTTGTACGGTATAGTATGTACAAGAACGGCAACTGGCAACTTTTAGTCGGATCAAAGCCTTCTGCCTCTGCCTTCCTCCCTTTGTTTTCAAAGTTTATGTATCTCCAGTATGAGCACAGCAGTGGGTATCATGCAGGGACGTCGGCCCCTTTCTGAACTCAGAGACACGGCTGACAAAGGCGATTAAAGCCTCTGACAGCATGCCTGCATGTGATTAGACCGTCCTTTAGAGCTTTGAACCCCCACCCCCACCCCCAACTATTCCCCAAACGTATACACTGAAACACTAACAAAAAAGGAATACAAAGTCAGCATCAATGAGGAGTGAGGAATGGAACAATCAAATAGGAATCAGCAAGGGAAAAACAAACAAAGAGTTGCTAAATAAGCTGGGCGACAGACAGAGGCCTTTTCCTCGGCTAATGGCTAGTGCAAATAGAATGGGCCTTGAGGGATTTAAAGGGCTGCAGCTGACAGTTAAAGCAGTCTAAAGCTGATCTACAACAAAGTGAGAATGTGATGCATCCACACAGCACCAACCTAGACAGGATGAGAGGGTGTAAATAACAGGCACTCCCCAGAGATGTGTGCCACATAACACAAAGACTCCCTGGTTTGGGTGTTTGATTTATTTGAATGCTATCTGACATTTACTTAACCAGCTGTAGGGAAATTATCTTTAAGTTATCTCAGTTTGGCTCAACAAATAGTACGAACTTCTGTCTTGTCAATTTGAGGTGCCACTGTGCAAAATCTGTACTACATATTGTATAAAATTTGAATGTACTGCACATTTCATCTTGCTTGTGTTGTATATGGAGCAGTAATGCAACTTTTTATAGAAAGCTAACCTAACACTGAAGCGTCTACAAGATGAGCATTTGGAGTGAAATCATGTTGGCCCCAGGTTATCCAGGAAAGAAAGTGTTCCCTTTCCATTTATGTCTCTTTCTGTTCTTATCTAGTCCAACATCCCTGCCATCACATCTCCGTTACCTTAATGGAAAACACAAGAGATGCCCTTCTAATGTTTCCCCCTTCAGATATACTGCTCTTTTCTCTTTCTGCCTCTCTCTCTCTCTCTGTCTCTCTCTTCCTGTGGACCACCCGGACTATCACAGCAAGTGACGTGAGTGTGTAACTGTGTGTGTGCTGTGCATCTGTGCTAGTGTTACAGCTTAGATCACAGCCCAGTGCACATCTGAACACCCTGTTTTAAAGTGTCAGTTGAGTGGCAGAAGGACAGTGACAATGCTGTGTCAGATCCACTGTCCGTGTGACACAATGTGCCTGACACCGGATTACAATAAGATGTCACATTGTACATCAAAGAATATATACTCAATCAATTTAGTCAGGTCCAGTGACTTATGTGGTTACTGAAAACCCTGTGTAGATTTTATTTTATTAATTTATCAATGATATTGATTGGTATTGATCTAAAGACTACTCAACAGATTAAGCTATTGATAAAATAATTGATTTGCTTCACACCAGCATCATGTAACCCACATGGGCAAGGATGAAGTACAAAAACACTAGCATTAGTCACTCGTATAAATGCTTAAAATAAGCTATGTTTTTAAACTAAGGTCTGAGAGAACATTTTAGATTTTTTTAAAAACGGTTGTGTCTTCGACACCAGCATCTATGGTTTACATACAGTCTCTTACCAACAGTACATTTTAAACAGACTAATTCTTATAGTGACCACATTGCCACATGCCTTCCAAAATGACCCTGATTTGATATTTAGGTGAGGATTTTAAACCCCAGTATCGTGTTTCAGCTTCTTAGAAAGATAGACTAAAGGAACACACAATGTGAAAGTTCATTATCAGGACGAGGCAGGTGGAATAACAGCTAGCCTAAAAAGGGGACAGATTGGTTCTCTATAACAAGATAACTTCAGTGACGATAAGTTACCTCTATTGAAATAAGGACTTAGATCTTAGAACTGTCTAGCCTATGGAAAATGATGGACAACCAATGAAAAATGGCTAACAGAGATATCACAAACAGCAATATGCAGAATGTGCAAACTAAGTGCTCATAAACTCATTTTAGGGTGCAACAAACCACTGATCACATGTCATTAAATAAAAGTGTATGCATAATGCATATTTGCATTTATCAGGTGGTCCATTTCATCAACTCCAAAGTCATTTTTACATGCAAAAACTCTTTGGAGGGCCAGATGGTTCAGCCCTGACGTACATGAACCGTTAAATTTCAAAAGGTTGAGATGGTGCCACGGGTGGCAAAGCTGCATCTGGCATGGCATTGAGAGGCCTGTGTGGTATCTAGACCACATCCATTCCTGATGGCATCATCCAGGACCACTGGGGCACAAACTGATGCCCGATGATGACTAGCAGGGTCATATGAAGAACCCACACAATGTCAAACAGAGGAGACAGTGATTATTTATTTATAAATGATAAATATTCTGATAAACTTAATAAACATAATTTGGCAAAATTGTTAGTTTAAATATTCCATTTCAGGCATTTGTGCAGGCAAAATCTGTGTTTATGTTGTATGCATTTGTACAGCCCTTCAGAATTGACATTTGCTGTGATGAAACCCTGCTCTATTATGACACTATCATAAACAGTGTTTACAAGACACCACCTTACAATTATTGATATTTGAGCTCCAGGTTGTTGCTTTTTTGCAAGGAATTCTGTATAACACTACTATCTTAATCTTTATCTCTAAATATCTTCATAGAATATATGAAAAAGAAGTGATAATCTTTAAGGATGAAAAAAATCATCTTGACGTATTTGGTCTCTCCAGTATTCAGCTTATCCAAATGTGTTGACCTTAATTTAGTCTGAAGTGTGTTTTGGATCGAGAGGCCTGTGATGTCATTACCCCTTCTGTCATAGCCCTGTGGATCACAATCAAATGTTCCATGGCATTTGGTCATGGGGTAAGAGAAGAGATTCCTGTTTAGGCTAAAAATATTGTAATCACTAAATGCAGTATATATGATTGACAGACTGTCATATATGATGACAGAACAATCTAAAAGACACTATACTATTGTTGGAAAAACATGCATTGCCTCAGTATGACTGAAACAATATGACAAAGCACAAACATTCTTTGAGCACAACAAAATTCCATTCACCTTCATTGTATTGGGGTGGCAGCATAATTCTCACTGGCAGAGAGCTTAAAACCTTGGCAAACACAACCAAAACTATCTGCATGGCTAGATACCACTTGGAAAAGGTGGGGAAATTATGTTTATGTGTGATTTGGGTGAACATGGGTTGCAGCTTTCACTGTGCACCTGTATTGCAATGAATCAATTGTTTGGCACATTAAACCGAGTACAAGGTGATGCCAATGTGTGAGGAAAACAAGACTTTCCCTAGGAGAGCAGACAGCACTCAACAGACAACTGCTTGTTGTCACAGATAGGTTATTTAGGTCAGGATATGTAGACTGGCGAGTACAAAGGAGAGCACTCAGCACCACCCCTCTAAAAATTGTTCATAAATACTGCAGGGTGACGCTTTGTCTTTCTGCTGCACTGAACCTATCCTTGCTTACAAGACAGCTGTGCTTTGGCAATGTGCTTCACAGCCGTCCAAAGCATACACTCTGACAGGACACATATATTATGATGTGACTGTCATTAATGTTTAAATGCCTTTACAGCCATGGCAATAAAAAACACAGTAGGCCTAATGTACTTCCCCACAAGCAAGGGATGGAGAAACTAAAAAATGAGTCGTGTGCAGCTTATTTGGAGATGTAAGTTGGAATTTGATTGACCAGACTGTACAGACCTGCAAATCTGACGTCTTTACTTGTGGAGTTGCAGCATTTACTGGCATGATTTATCTAGTTTGCACAGCTGACAGCCTAAAGCTTTGCATATACAGCGAGGCTCTACGGTGGAAGTGGTGATGTTGTGCTAAGCTCTTTAAGGTCACACGAGTTTCAAATAGCAGAGCAGGTGACTCACTCACCAGACACATCTGATTACTTAAACCTCTCTGCAGGAGATGTTGCTTCGTTAGAAAAGGTGTAATTTAGGGGAAAAAAGTCTGCTTCTGACAGGTGAATGTTGGTGAGGGGTGAATTTCAGCATGGAGCCTGACACTTGTTTACATAGTAAGTTCAAAGCTGTCCAGCTTACAACCTGATATAGCTGCTTATTTGGATGAAAAGTAAGACCCTGTAAAAACCTTTATTTGCATAAAACCTTTGATTTAACACAGATGAATGCACAGGAGAAAGCAACAGCCACTTTGTTGAGATTAGAAGAGTTTATTTGTCACATTAGTCAGCATTACCTATGTTGGTGTCAGCTGCATGGAATAGGAGAAGGAAGGGAGGCATGTGGAGAGGAAAGGTGAAAGAAGCACAGCAAGGAAGAAACACAGTAGGGTATAGGTACAAGGAAGAAGAAGAAAGAGAGAAAAGAAGAAAGACATGCGTTCATTCAGCACCTTGTTGCCTCATACTCCCTCACCTCCTCCCACTGATAATAACTAGCTTTGCACACTGAGCCACAGGAGAGAGGAAAAGCTCCCTTTGCTCCTGCTTCCTACTTCCTAGGAGGGCTTGATGTGTCAGAGGAACCCGAGCAGCTCTGTTGGACTGAACCTCTTCTCCCCTCAGTGTCGTGGCTGGAAGGATGTCTACTATGACAGCTGGAGGTCTGTTGTGATGAAAGAGGCCTGTGGAGCTAGATTAACTGCCAACTGATGTCTGCTTTAGAGGGGACTGGGATCTGCGATACAGGCACTCATGCAAAAAGACTCAACTAGACTGAGAAAGAAGCAAAGAAAGAGATGTGAGGAGGAGAAATGTAAGGCAGGATCACGCTGACCATAAGACGTCTCTGCCAGTTCTCACCCCTAGGTCGTCAAATGTGGACACTTTTTCAGGCGTCTCATACAGATACACGAGGTGCTCTTTAAGATAAGTTTATGATGGCCCTGGCACTCCAAATATGTGTCCGCGTATAGTGGCCAGGAGGTTGCTGTTTGTTTCCTGTGTGTGACATCAAAAGTCAACGTTCAGTCATTAGAGTACGTAATGTAACTACATGTACATTATGTACTCTAATAAAGTTTGTTCTGGAGTGTTTTCACCAGGAGTAGCGGACCTATGAGTAAACCCGTTTAATCCGAATGCGAGGCTGAAGAATAACAACCACACAAACCTAGTACAAAAATATCATTTTGTCTTTATTTCATAAATCACAATAGATAAAACTAGTGCTGGGAATTAAACTATCTGCTGGTGTCACCCTGTCAAATCACTGCATCTACACTACAATATCACTCGGTGTGGATTCAAATGCACACAGGACGCAAGGCAGATTATAATGCAGACCCTCTAGTACACAAAGAATGCTACAACGGTTGCTCACTGCAACTCCTCATATCACCCTCAGGCAGTACAGATTGGAGGAATTCCACCATAGTTTTTTCCCCTAATACCCTTTCCATCCCCAGTAACTCTACACACAAACAAAGAAATTACAAAAGGTACCACTACTAGAGTAGAAGGAAAATAGAGCTCAACTGACAGAGCCGGTGAAACCTCTGTATTTGATGACCTATCATAGAGGTCACATCATCATAAATCCACTATGTAAACAAAATGGAGAGGAGAGAGAGGGCAGAACCAGTCTTGGAAATGCATGTTTCTCTCTTTGGCGTTTTGTTCATGAACAGATGCTAGAACAGATGAACAACATGACTTTGAAAAGGTCATGCTATGTTGGCCCCCCTGTTAAAAAACACTGAGATAACTTTTGACCAACGTAACTACCAATGTAGTGATTATAATGTAAATTATGTTTCTGTAGACTAAATGTGTCTTTTTCTTTTCAGTTTCTTGTCTGTTGAAAAAAGGAAAATTAGTAGAAAAAAAAACTTTGCATGTGCCCCTGGACCAAATCAAGCTCCCCTTTGTGTCCAGTTTTCCCTACGTGGTACTCATTGCCGCAGCAGTCATCACTGCTCAATTCTTACAGACAAAACCTTTTTTTGCACCTGGTTTTGTTTACCTCTTCTTTTCATCAGGGTCAATTGGGTAGCCAAGCTCTGCTGGGAGAGTTTCGTGAACATTCGCTGTTGGGCATGTTTTTGTTTGTCTCTCTCTAGGCCTCTGCCTGCTGTTGTTTAAAATTAGGCTGGTTCTACACTATTAGCAAAAAAAGTTATACACCATGCTACTAATGCGACAAATTCCTTCCTTTTTTAGCTTCCCTTTTTATTATTTTTTGTCTCTGATCATCTTGACTTCACATTCTTTTGTTAACTTTTCACTCCTCTCTTGTTTCTCTCCACTCCCTGCACTCCCTTTCCCTTTTTATCTCCTTCACACAACTCTATAACCATATCTGGCTAAGCTTAGTGGATTGCAGTGTTTTCCCGAAATTAGAGTCACATGCTGCCTCTTATCCAAATTTAAGTATGTGGCAGGCCTCCACATTTAGTTGTCAGTCAAACCTACAAGCCTCCACTCATCACAGTGTCATAGGTGTTGATGAGAAAAAGACTGCAACCTCTATTCTCATGCAAGCATTCGGGAACAGCTCAGCAACCCCATCAATTCCGCCTCCATCAGCCTGACAGAGCTGTAATAACACAAATCGCTGTGACTTTCAAATGCAAAATAATGGTAAATCAGTAGTCAGCTCACATCTTCTGCCATTCTCACAATGATACAAAAAATGAGGCATAGTGATGTAATGAAAAATAAAATTTTCTTTCATGGTTACAGTATATTTTCCAAAACAGATTTTCAAGGAGAACATTTAATAAAATACAACAAGTGGAATAAGAGGAGTTGATGTCTAAGATATTTTTACTTGCAACAGCAGGCAGTTGAAAGCTGAAGAGACCCTCATTCATTGTTTTACACTCGCTTGCCCAGTAACATTACGTCTTTTTCTCTGATGGCAACTATGCAGCTCCCGTGGAACAACTGATGGTTCAGTGCCTTGCTCAACTGCACTTTGATGGTAGCTGTTGAGGGTAAGAGTGGTATTCACCTTTCACCTCAGCCTGAAGTTGTCAGTCCAGAACTGGCAAATGTACAGTCAGAGCTCCAGGCTACTACTGGAGTCAAGTGTAAATGATCCTAGAAAACCATCAAAGCTTGTTTTTAAAATGTTTCACTTTGTTTAGAGGCAGGATGCCGAGTGATACCAGATTAGGTTACCTAGTAAGCTGGTGCTGGGTACCCTTTACAATACAGATCTGTTAGTTTCATTGTGTTGTTGATGTATTGGATCTAGTCAGATTTATTTATTTTCTTCTATTCTGTCTAATTTTTTTCACTGCAACATCCTTTCAGACTGTCTTGTTTATGATGAAGGGCTATTTAACTCACTGAACTTGAACAAGCATCACCCATCGGCAGTTTTCTAATGGTTTCCTCATCATTCTAGAAACAGGCTGTGAGCATATGCTAGACAGATCCTGCCCAGGGGCTGTCCTTGGGTTATTTTATCAGTGGTGGTTATCATAAGTGCACTCTGTCACTGCACTAGAAGCAACAACAGGCCCATTGTGGTTTCTAATGTTTCAGCAGCACTAACCATCACCAATGCGCCGCTGCGGTGTCGCTAAACATCTGCAAACTTAATATTGACTATAAATAATGATATACTTAACTATTAAATTCTATAAACACCCATCAGACAAATGGATGCTCAAACAAATCAAAAGTATCCTATTTTTTTTTACAATTTGTTATTTTTAAAAGACAGATATTTTATTACCAATTTTCCATAGCAATTACCTGTTCCCACTCAAAAAGTTCTGTTTCAAGACAGAACAACTGTCCCCGGAGGCTGGCTGACATGGCTCTGAATTGGACACTGCACTTATCAAACATGAGTAAAAGACCTGAAAATGTGTGGTTGAGGTGCAACAGTTACTTATTTCAAAACATTTAATCTGTTAGCACGCTTACTTTTTTTGGAACATTAGAACATCAACATTTGTTTCAATGGCAACGCCGTTTGATGAATCCTGAAAAGCTTCACAATTTAGCTTCGCAAAGTAGGGCTGGGCGGTATGGCAAAAACTTTTATCACGATAAAATATTTCATATTGTTCGATATCGATAATCCATCCATCGTCAACCGCTTATCCTGCGTACAAGGGCCGCGGGGGGCTGGAGTCAATCCCAGCTGACATCGGGCGAAAGGCGGGGTACACCCTGGGAAGATATCGATAATTATCAGGATAAATGTCAAATCATTATATCTTTCTTCTAAGTTCAAAAGCTGATTTTTGCTCCTGAAATGATGGTTAATTGTGGTTTAAAACTATGCTTTAATGTCAGAACAAAAACTTGATGCCAAACAGTGGATCACTTAACAAATCTGAGGTAGAACATTCAAAACAGTTATGATAAAATCTTTTTTCATCAAATATGCATGAGTAAAATTAAGTACAATCTTCTTAAGTACAATCTTCTTGTAGTCCCTTTTCCTCAACAAAATTAATATCTTAATAGAAAAATTAAGTGCCAATTCATTTGTGATTCAAATTAATTATTTTTTTTAACTGAATCACATTTATAGAACATTTATTGAACATATTGTTATTGAGGAAAATTATATTGTGATAATTATCATTATTGTTTTGTTGCCCAGTGCTATCGCAAAGGTCTTTAGAATGCCTGTAAGATTTCGTTCATCTATGTGAATTGTGCAGCAAGGGCTGCTTCATTTAATTTTGCAGGGGGCACAGTCATGCCCCAGAACTATATGAGACAACAAAATACACGCTTGAGCCAAATTTTGTGAGTTTTCAAGTATGCTTAGCTGTTTGAAAGCTAAAACGTTGCTATGGGCGCTCCCAAATGTGACATCAAATTGAAATATTTACCAGTTCAACTATGGGTTCAAAGTTTCATTACTTTTTTGAGCATCCTAAAGGCCTCAAACATGTGTTCAGAAAGTGCGATTTACACAGGAAATCCTAAATGGCAGACTTCCTGTTGGAAAAAATCTCTTAAAAGAAACGTCTTGGGTTACATATGTAACCCTGGTTCCCCGAGAAGGGGAACGAGACACTGCGTCGGTTACGACACTATGGGAACGCCTCTAGGCGTACCAGGTCTGAACGTGAATGAAATCACTCCAATCCTATTGGTTTGTTGCTAGAACGGTAAGGTGTGACGGAATAACCGAAGGAGTATAAAGCACACCTGTACACACTCATCATTAGCTTAAACTATGAAGCAGGCGCTTCAGGCGGGGAGAGAGGTGCGGCGGGCCGACGCAGTGTCTCGTTCCCCTTCTTGTGGAACCAGGGTTACATACGTAACCCGAGACCTTCCCCTTCGAGGGAACTCGAACTGCGTCGGTTACGACACTATGGGAACGAGATACCCACTAAACCGTGCCGAAAACCCCGCCTGCCCCAGTGTGCAATAAAGTGGCACGACTAAGAGGAGAGCACACGAGTGCCAGGTGCCGAAGGACTTCACCTTCAAGACTGTAAAACCGAATGAATGTGTGCGGAGTGGCCCAGCCAGCCACTACACAAACATCCTGCAAAGAGGCCCCGGAAAGGAGGCTTGAGAGGACGCCATGCCTCTGGTAGAATGAGCCCTCACAGCCACAGGTGAAGGCAAACCGCGCACCTGATAGGCCAGGGAAATAGTCTGAACAATCCAGTCGCTAATAGTATGATTGGATGCCGGGAGCCCAGCCCTGGGGGACCCAAAACACACTAGCAGCTGGTCAGCCTTCCTCCAACGGGAGGACCTCAGAGTGTAAATACTCAGTGCTCTGACAGGGCAGAGCAGATGAAGTCTCCTGTCCTCCGCTGTCACATGAGGTGGAGGATGAAATGCCTGCAGCACTGTGGACCCTGCCGCACAAGATAGCACTTTAGGGATGTATCCTGGACGAGGGTGCAGGATAGCCCTAATATTCCCCGGGGCAAACTCCAGGCTTGCGGGGAAACTGAAATCGCTTGGAGATCCCCCACCCTCCTCAGAGAGGTGATAGCAAGGAGAAAGGCCATCTTGAGGGTCAAGTGCTTAGCCTCAGCTGACTCAGAGGGACCTAACACGGCGGGCCGTCCAGGAGCGACATGATGTCCGAGAACCACACCCGGGTTGGCCAGAACGGGGCTACGAGCAGTAGGCCGACATTGTCCTGGCGGACCCGCTCCAAAACCCCCGGGAGCAGAGCGACTGGGCGAAGACCAGACCCAACGGGGCTGGAGGAACGAGAGAAAACCATAGCGGGCAGTGTGTAGTCTCTTGAGACGCAAACAGATCCACGTCTATGGAGCCAATCTCTCCGCACAAGAGCTCCACCATTTCGAGGGTGAATTCTCCATTCCCCGGGCCTCAGCCCCTACCTCGACAGCAGGTCTGCTCCCTGATTCTGCGTCCCCGGGAGATACATCGCCCTGAGCAATAGTAACCTCTGCTGGGACCACAGGAGGATCTGACGCATCAGCCTGTACAGAGGGCGCGAGCGCAGACCGCCCTGGTGATTCAGATAGGCCACCACTGCTGTGTTGTCGGAACGAACCAGGACGTGGTGGCCTTGGAGATCGGGCAGGAAACTCCTTAGAGCCTGGAACACCGCCAACATCTCGAGACAGTTGATATGCCACTCGGACTGATGCACCTGCCAGGATCCCCTTGCAAAGCGGCCGCCCATGACCGCGCCCCAGCCCGTGAGGGAGGCGTCTGTCGAAATGAGCAGCCGGCGACAAGACCCTCCCAGCATGGGCCCCTGGGACAGGAACCAAGTTTCCTTCCAAACTGATAGGGAACAAAGACACTTGCGCGTAACCCAAATCAGATGGAAAGGATTTCCCCTCTGGGAAAAACCCTTGGTCCTTAGCCACCACTGCAGGGGTCTCATGTGCAGCAGTCCAGATGGTATTACGCTGGACGCAACCGCCAGGAGACCCAACACTCGTTAAAAGTGTTTTATAGTGATGGCGTGGCCTAACTTCACCCCTTTCATGGCAGCCAATATGGTGTCGACACATGCCGGAGACAATTGTGCCTGCATCGTTGTCGAATCCCATACTACCACTAGGAACGTAGTCGGTTGGGTGGGCGCCAGCACACTCTTCTTTGCGTTGAGCCGCAGCCCTAAACGCAGCAGATGAGCCAGAACGACATCTCGATGCCGAACCGCCAACTCTCGAGACTGGGCTAGGAGGAGTCAGTCGTCGATGTAGTTGAAAATCCGGATGCCCTGGAGCCTCAGCGGGGCCAGTGCTGCATCCATACACTTGATGAATGTGCGAGGGGAAAGTGCCAGGCCGAATGGAAGAACCCGATACTGTTAAGCCACACCCGGCTGACTGCAGACCCTCGGGGCAGGCAGTACGGCGTGGACTCGATTGTGGCAGGTGCGTCCCGAACGTGTAAACGGCGGTCTTCAGGACCTCTTCCCTGATCTTCGTCGGGACTGGATGACAGTCCTCAGATCGCGTCTCTCAGAAGGCTGAGGTTGAGAGCGCCGCCTCACTGCCCCAGCTCCTCGGGGGGGCCCCCGAGAAGTGACACTCTGCTTCCTCTCTTCTCGGTAGGAGCTCGTAGAGGGAAGGGACCTACGCCCGGCAGCCTCAGCTGCCTTGGGTCCAGATCGGCGAGGGAGGTACTGGCGGAACGCTTCGCCTTGCGTCTTAACGTGCTGGAACCGATCCACCACAGAGTCCACCGCGTCACCGAAGAGGCCCGCCGTGCTCACCTGTGCATTGAGGAGGAAGCTCTTATCCTTCTCAGATATGCCCGCGAGGTTGAGCCATAGGTGACACTCTGTGGCTACCAGAACTGACATGGACCGGCCAATGGAGCGGGCTGTTTCTTTGGTCGCCCGGAGAGACAGGTCCGTGGTTCTGCGAAGTTCCGCCAGATCTTCCTCAGAGGGACCCCCCCCTCTGAACCATCTCCTGTAGCAGGTCGGCTTGGTGTGCAAGCTCGCACATGCCTGGCCCGCTGCCATGTACGCCTTCCCCACGAGCGTAGATGTGGTGCGACATGGCTTGGAGGGTAACGCCGGCTTCTCCAGGGAGGAGGCAAGTCGAGGGGAGCGATAGCTCGCAAGCGCATCCTCTACCCGAGGCATCCTCCCATAACCACGGTCCCTAACCCCCATCACATTACTGTAGTTCAGTGATCGGGGTGTGGAAAGCCGTGTAGAGAAGGGTCTGCCCCATGATTTACTCAGTTCATCATGTAAATCAGGAAAGAATGGCAGAGACCGGCGTGGAGGTGTCGCATGGTGCTTAAGAAACCTTTCATCAAGCTTACCACAAGCCTGTGGTGTCTGCTCCTCCTGTGGCCAGTTGATATTGAGCTTAGCCACGGCTCTAGTCACCACCTCCAGCAGCTCGTCATAGTCGGGCGCCGCCTGATGACGCCACCCCGACACCCGGAAGTCATCGTCCGCTATGCTGAGCATGTCCACCTCCTCGGAGTCGGATTGCTGCAGCGTCTCCGGATCCAAACCGCGAGCGGGAGAAGCCGAGAAACGGGCTCCAGAACGAGGAAAGGAAGCATCTGAGCCAGCGGATGAAGGTCGGGAAAAAGCCTCAGCCGTCCCGAAATCCTCCGACAGATCACGCTGTGAACCCCATGAGTGAAGCCGCCGGGCTGCCTCAGCGGCCGCAGGGCCCACGCCACAGGGAGAACACATCTGGCCATCCTCGGAAAAAAGAGCCATGCCGGACCTCAGTACCCGCACGGAAAGGGCTTCGCAATGGCCACAGGCAGCCCCCTCGGCAGCTGCCCGGGCGTGCTCCATCCCCAAACATGAGACACACATCTCATGAGAATCTCCATCCGTGATGTACCGATCGGGGCAAGGAAAAAAACACCTTCTGTACTTCTGGTTGCCGGACATGCTGGTAGACTTGTTCTTCAGGTAAGACACACTGCTTGTAGGACTGGAGCTTTCTTCAAACAACATACAGAGCGCCTGCTGAATAGAAAAAAGCTAATGATGAGTGTGTACAGGTGTGCTTTATTCTCCAGCGGTTATTCCGTCACACCTTACCGTTCTAGCAACAAACCAATAGGATTGGAGTGATTTCATTCACGTTCAGACCTGCTACGCCTAGAGGCGTTCCCATAGTGTCATAACCGACGCAGTTCGAGTTCCCTCGAAGGGGAACTGAAATGTGTCCTCAATGATATAAGCAATGATCGCCCCAAATCTCCTGAAGATCAAAGAAACTTTGTCCCAACCATGCCATGTGTAGGGGCCAGGAGCACTAGGCACTTTTGTACTCGGGCCTTAATGAGCCCTACCCACTTTGAGTAAGTCACAAAATCGTTGTTTTGTGGAGGAAAAGGGTGGAGATCCTAAAATTAGCACTTTGTTTCCAAGCTAAAAACAGCCCATGACTTACCAAAATGACTGCATGGGTATACAGGGTTTACTCCAATCACTGACAGGCTGGTGCATTCCTTAACTGCAGTAATGAAGCCATCTCTCATTTTTATCGCATGATAATGTCGCATACCACAAGGCTATGGCTGGTCAGGAATGATCTCACAAACATGACAACATACTGCTGCCTTCCCTGTCACTAGATCCCATTAAATAAACAGCAGGCTGGTTTAAGCAGGGACACCACCCTTCATCTAGAAGGCCTAGTATCAGGACCCTGTGTCTACAAGTTGTTGAAATGTCTTTGAGCAAGATAATACCCCAATAGTCAATAGTAAGATTAGTAAAATATAGCAAAAACTGAAATGAGGTTAGATGGAGATGAATAAACATAATCTTGAGGTCAAATTTAGTATGGTGACCATGCGTCCTCTTTTTCCCAGACATGTCCTCTTTTTGGGAGCTAAAAAATGCTTCCTTTGGCATACCAAGACCTTTTCTTGCGTACCAGCACTTTTCACAAGCTGCCGCTACTTTTGTCTGCCCTCTCCTCCAGCTGAGATGGAGAAGGGAGAAGATCGGGTGCTTTTTTTTATCCAACCTTGTGCATAAAATTGCTCGTCAATGTCACTTTTCGTGAACTGATCAATCACAGTCTGGATGGGTGGGACATTAAAAAAAGTTGATGTATTGCTACAGCAAACTTTGGAAATATTGAACTCGTTCTGCATGAATGGTTATGACTATTGATAAGATAGCACTTGGCATTAACAAACAACTGACCACCATGTAGAGCATTTTTATTTGCACAAGGATTTAATGAATGAGAACAACATAGGCTACCATAATGAAACTGCTGTAACTGGAATTAATATTATACTAGTGGTAAGCTATATGATAGGCCTAGTATTATCTGAAATTACAATGAATGCACTAATATTGGCCCAAATGAAATCGTAACAAAACAGAAAACGGTTTTATTTGTGAATCAGTTAAATGGTTGAACATCAATAAGCTGCTGAAATGTTACAATAGGCCTACAATAAACAATTTGTAGGCAAACATAAGCCAAATAAAGTGTAACTTATAAATATATTAGTATTATACTTACATTAAACTTTTTTTTAATTGTTATTTTATTGGGCACTGTTGTCTTTTTTGAAAACCAAAATATGGTCACCCTAAATTTCGGCAACCTAATATGACTGTAAGTTTAGGAGTCACCATAAACAAGCATGTCTGTTCAATATTTTCATCACCTTTTACCATCTGTACAGCAGTTAACAAAGCCTTTTTCGAGGGCAACACAAGGTGCAAGTCAGTGTTAAAAGAGTATCATCTATATTTGTATCTTTTGAATATATTACACATGTTGCATCATAAAACATCTGTCAGTAATACTAAGATAATTACTGATGCTAAATATAGATAGACCTGCGCTGCCAGTATCTACCAGCAGAGAGCTATTAGGAGAGAGAGGTGTTTAAGGGAAGGTTGCCAAATTTGATTTCAGACAGAAATTCCCCAGGCCAACTGTTTGGGTGTACACAAAAGGCTGCTGAATCAAGTTGCAATGGCAATGGCAATGGAAAGGCTTAACTGCCCTCAATTTTGCAATGTTTCCCATAATTTGACATCTTGTCTTTCTAAATTAATATACTGTCCCTCCTGGGTGCCACAGTGCCTCTGTTTGGATCAGAAGAACCAGAATAACGGGATTGTCTCTTTTTCTCCATGCATGAAATAAGGAAAGCAAAACAAACTAGCCATGTCAACAAAGACAGGTGTACAGAAAAATGGAGGATACACATTTTGGAAGTTTCTACATTACAATCATCATCTACACATGTACAAATTAGGCTACTTTAGGGTAACATGTGAAATGTTAAAATATAGCCAAAACCCATCTCCCAATTAAATCTATACTTTTTCCTTTGTTGTTTAGGCTTATTCCCAGTGTTCCTTGGTTCTACATTTATTATAAATGTACAAAGCCAGAGTGCAGTACAGTACAGCACAGTACAGTACAGGACAGGACAAACAGTGTGTTTTTAAACAACCAGAGGACATTTTTGCATGTCCCTGTGGGAAAACACTGCAAGTGACATGGCAAGTAAAACCAAACTGCCTAAATTTTTGATAATGTTGTTATGATGGCAGGGTAAAAAATGTTTACCTTCTTTCTTAAAAAATGTTACGATAAGTAATTGAAACAAGTCTTAAATTTGATTGACCAAAATTGGGAAGTCATTCTTTGACTTCACTATCACCCCTCTCTCTTCTCATATTTATGGACAAATTATACAGCAGGACAATGCCAAACTATGGGTGTCAAAATCCCAAACAAGATTTCTACTTTAATTTAACAAGAACTGATTTAAAACACTGTATTTCAATCAGGAGAGACTTTATTTGATCAAACAATAATAATTTATTGACGTCTGTACAATGAATAAGAGAAATGTGAAAAGTGATTTCATTTCTTTGGTGATTGGACCCCATCATGATGATATGGTATAAAAGGGGTTGGTGAAGTCGTAGTGGTATTGATGAAACCCATAAATAGCAATTAACTCAATACTGTGTTTTGAATCCCACTTAAGAGCACTTCATTTGATGTATGCTAGTTGAAGCAGAGCTAAACTGTTAATTAGGAGCATAATCATGTTCATGTACATTCACATTATTATCATTATTATTATGAATATTGTGTTTATGATTATTATTATTATTATTATTATTATTATTCACATCAGTATCCTGGTTATGATCAGTTGTTTGGAGTATCCCGGTTATGTGTTGTGCATTTAAACGTCATGGAAAAGCCCTTATCCTGTCTGAGAAATCTATGCTACCTGGGGTACTCAGAAAGAAACCTGATAAAGGTTTCTGAATATTAATTGTTGTTACAGAATGTTTTACTGACTGAGATGGTAAGAAGTCAAGACACAAGTACACAAAGATGATCGGAAACCTGGATACTGTCCTCATCATTACATATACAGTGCTATAAATAATCAGGTTTCTCATGTTCCATATAGACATCATTTCTTAAATAACATCAAATCCAGGATGAGTTTAAAAAACGGGATACTAAAGCACATGTTAACGCACTCATTTGATATTTTAAATTCTGGAATTAGTGTATCCATATGACTAGTAGCAGCTGGAATTCCACAATAAAGAGGGATGGGATAAAGGTAATAGGCAGTCTCCCACTTGTGGCTTTTGTTTTTTAATCAACACATAGCATGCCAGTGTAAACGCCAACACCATCCTCAACTGAGAGCATCCAGCAGCTGTTCATAGGTCCCTGATGCACATAATTGCCTGGAAAATACCAACCCCAGGCTTGTTTAACATAAAGGCAAAAATAATAGAATTAAAAGTTTACATAAATTCAACACTGGCAATAAATGTAAAACAAGATTATATTTACATGAACACACAACTCTGTAGATAATTTGATAACATTCCCCTGCTCCCTTTAGGGCACATATTATCTGCAGATACTACTCATGCAAGTGTTCATTTGTACATGTAGTGCTTCTTCCATGCCATGCAATCAATACAAGTGCAGAGTAACATACAGTATATGGCAGGTAAAGGGGCCTTGGATCTCTGTTACACTATAAACATTCAATATGGCAATAGCTGTTTTCATACAGTAAAAATGTGAGCAGTGTAAAAATCAAAAGTAGACAACAGGCTTTCAGACAGAAATGGCAGTGAATCCTCACCTAAAAAGGCAACATATGTCAGGTTTAACCTCATTCCTCCCCAGCCAAACAGGTCATACTCTGCTTCATCAATCCAAACCATTTTAGCCTGGTCCAGCTTGGTTGATATATCAGTGCATTACTTTCTGGCCTTACCAAGCAGCAGGCCAATTCCCATGGTCACCTGAGCAGATCATTACTCCGGTATAAATTATAAGTGTGAAATGTTTAGTAATAATCCTTGCATCTGTTTAAAAAAATAACTGTTTAGGCATTGCAGCCCTCAGCAGGCTTCCCCCCCACATTAACCATCCTCTCTATGCCAACAGACTGCATTCACCGTACAGGAGAGGGCTTAAAATCAACAGGCCATCTGTGAATAGATGGTAGGGAGGGCCTGGATAGGGCGGCAATAATTCTCCATTCCAGATGTGACCCTACGCCAAACTTGGCAGGACGAGGACAGTGATCCAGTGGGGAGGGATGGAGGGAAGGTTATGGGGTAGGAGGGTGACTGGGCTTGCACTGAGTGGAGAAGGGCAGATTTGTTATGTGCACATGACAATGAAGAACAGGGCATGGAATGATAGAACGGCTGGCTTTGGGGGCTATGTGGAAACACAATAAGAACTCAGAGGAAGCCAATCACAGGTTGGAAAAACCAACTTTGGGGACTGAGGTGGGAAGGCAGATGGGGCATGAGCCAGGGCCAGGCGAGGACAGCCATATGTGAGAGGCAGCTGATGTGTGAAGTATTATGCCCAGCAGTTACCCTCTCTACACACTGCTGTGTGTGAGGGCACCTTGGCCCCCTCAGAGCCACATAGATAAACACTATCCAAACCTCTTCTTTATAGCTTCTCATTAGTTAGAGTGGGGAGGAGGAGGGGAAAGAGTGTGAGCCTGCCTGTAACCCTGGCACTCCCACTGGAATGAATTACAATATTTTATATTGTGTTGCGTTTTAAGGTAATATTTTATTTTAGAGCTTTCTTGACCTCTAGATTTTCATGGACAGACTTAGAGGTTTTCAGACTGACTTTTTATTGTCCATCAGTCAGCTTTATTGTAATTCATACTGAACATTATTGAAGAACACATTCCATTTTTTGCCCTTTGTAACATGTCCTTGCAGCTCCTCTCTTCTCAAAACTACATCTTTGAGGCCAGCTGGACAAACTTTCGTTATGTTGCTCTCCATTTTAATTCTTTAATTTAATAGCCTTTAAAAAAACACTTTAGAAAATTGTTTATCTCTGTTGGGACCATATGCTAGCAACGGGCACTCACACTCGTTTTAAGAAAGCCTCCTCATGGTGAAAAGAATCGTGCTAAAACAAATATCAGCCAGAGATTTTACACATTCAGAACCATTCAAGAGGAACATGGCACCAAAGAGATCTTATGAATACTTACTTTATGTTGGAACAGATTTTATGGTCTCAGACGCTCACTTGTTGTGAGAAGCTTAAAATCAGGACATGTATAGCCTGAGTTATAAAATTTGCAAGCTACTGAGGTTTTGTAACTAGCAGTTTACATTTATAAATACTTAACAACTGTGTTTGAGAACAATATCCCAGATTCATAAGTCATCACCAATTGTTTTTAATAATTCCACAGGTGATGTCAAGACAGGGAAATAGCCTATTAGGCTTAGTTATTCTCAAAAACAGGTTATGGGTGGTAGGTTTGTTGGTTATTTTTTCAATCTGTTCCCATTATAAGAGGGTTACTCAGCTCAACAGAAGTGTACTAACTGTTTCAAAGATTCTTGCTGCATAAACATTTAATTTAGATTCTGCAGTTGCCTTCTTTTGAATTTACCTCTAGAATGTCCAGTGTTTCTTCATTACATTTCACTCTCACTGTGAGATAAAGTCCCAAAAGTTAACACAGAAATCACTTGGATTGTTTGGCATCAAGGACATTGTTGATGTGCTGATAAAGAGACTGAACAAAAATAACAGAATACCAATATCCACAGCAAGTTTTCTTGTGTTGTGTGTGTGGAGTGTATTTTTTTGCCATGAATCAGTCCAATCATCTTTTAAGATTAGACCAATTATAATCATGAGTAATGTCACAATCACTATCTGAAAATGATGCAATTTAAGTAATAGCTGAAGAGTCTTCAAAGATGATAGCATTCTTTTTAAATATATTTTTGCCATTTTGCATGTATGAGTATTAGATTTAACCCAATTTGAGCATTTATGTGAGGCTTAATACAAAAACACAAAAGCCACTAAAGATCTAATTTTCCATAATCAAAATGATTACTCCGAAACATTTTGTAGTAATTGTTTTACACTTTAGGACAGTTGACAGACCAAGGTAGAAAGAACACAGATAGAAAGAACAGATTTGTGCTATGATTTGGGGATTATTGATCAGCAAAATCACAGAACACCCCTAACCCATACAGTGACAGTATATGTGTCACAGTATACACATATACTGTATGCTATTTTTTAATCATGGTCATGAAACTAACCCTGACCTCCCCGACTAAATCTGGGGAGCAATGTCTCTCACCTGAATGTCATAGATTTTATTAACAGTTGAAACCTTACACCTTTAGCCTATGGTAAAGTCTTGTTGTAGTTGTTTGAAGAGTGAAGACCTCATGATGGCCCGTTACACAGAGGGGTATGTCCAAGGAGTGTCCTGGGGTACGGGCCATTACTGAAATCTGATTGGCCACCCCAGGTGCCACCCCATTATACTAAACTATGATTGACCTTAGTTTGAAGCAACAGTTTAATGAATTAACCAGACTTTCGTTCTTAGTGTAGGTCTATACCTTTTATGTTAAAAATGTAGAAATGTAAGACACTGTAAGTTACTGTAATGTTGGTAATTAAAGTAGATATGAATAAATGGTAAATGTTATTCTTTCACACATACTTCATACCACACTTGCATAAATGTGGTGTGCTCTAATGTGGTTAGATGGTGCCACGTTACTGCAGTAAACTGTTTCCTACATTGGGAGAAGGTTCATCTTGGATCATATAAACAAATAAACCAAATATGTTATCCCCTACCAAGCTCATTAATTAAGATGTAGTATGTTCACTCAAGGTATGTCTGCATGTTTTGAGAAAAACATCTGTAATGGAACCGCTCTGCTGAGTGCACTGCTTTTATTGGGAATGAAAACAAGTGAATTAATAGGTCAAGGCTGATGTCAAACACTACCACACCCATTGATTATGTTTTCCTCCTAATCCCATCCAGTGTCAAACTGTGCCTCTGGTCATGGAACTAGCACAATCACACCCTGTGTACTCCTGCCTGCACAATTTATTCAGAGGAATAGATCCCCAAGCTGTTAGATTCTCAGGACAGGTGCACATTCAAACAAGCCTAACCCTCATTTCACAAGGTCACTTTTTGACCTTGTCTGAGTACAGTTCTGAAATATCTCAGGTCCTTTGAAGGATGTACTGTTTCAAAACACGTGCAACCTGTACTAAAATTAATGAGACTACCTATTACCTCAGTACTGTTTTTAGCTAAAGCCAGGGGTCTGTGGGTGATGATGTGTTTTTGTTCTGTGAGTGCAGCCTTTAATACCTGGATATATTTTCAAATTAGAAGGGCCCTCGCTCTGCAAATAAAGGCTCACTTGGCAAGAGATTTTAAGTTATTTCGTGAGCATATCCACAGAAAGCATAGATGTACAATAGCACAATTGTAAAAGGGGTTGGATTTTGGAGACAAATTATCTTTGGGTGTTGTAAGGGCTGTCATCAATCATGGCCAGCTCTTTTCCTTCTTTGAAAGCAGTACACTCACCACTGCAGTGCGTTCAGACAGGCTTCTCCTTGAGATAGACATATGAAAGAAACTAAACATATCAAGTGTAGAACTGCAAAAATGTGGCACCTTAATTTCACTGGGAATGATGGTCGTGTCTCATTTTCACTGTCTTTATTATACTAATACTACTTATTCAGCATGATAGAATTACTGTGTAGATCCACTGATATTCACAACATTTAAGATTGAATAACTCCAAGAAAGCTTTACTTTAGTTTCCTCACACCTACAACCAATACCTACCAAGCGTGCTAGATGATTTCTCTGGTGCATGAGGTGGCATGATATCACAGGTCTAAATTGTTTTCAAGGTAGAACATTATAATATTAACACCCAATGCTCTCAACATCTTAGAAAATGTAAAAATCTCTAAACCTTCTGGTAGCAGCAAGATGAATTGTGGTCCTAAAATATGGATCAATCTGGCACTCACTGGAAAACTGGAAAACAAATCACGATCAGCGAGTGCAGGGCAGGCTGTGTGTCTCATGCATGTATGCATGAGAGTAGTGAAATGAAGGGGAGAACATTTTTTGCATACTATAGTGTCAGTTTTCTTTAAGATGCATAGAATAGGCCTAGTATAATGGCATTGTAACAGTGTCCTAGGTTTCCCTAACTGTTTAAACTTGATCAGGAAACTATACATGGGACAATAATTTTTAATTTAAATCTATATATTTCAAACTTTTTGTTTTAGCACACCACACAGAATAAAACCTCACTCAATTGTCTCTACCAAGTGTCACTTTTTGAGCCACGACAATGGCCAAAATTTGGCCTCCAACAGACTAGATGCCTTTCTCAATCTGCATTCTTGTCTGTATTTGTGTTCTCGTAAAAACCAGGGACGCCACTAGGACTGAAAGACAGGGGGGCTTAGCCCCCAGGGTATGCGTAACTTGCACTCTTTGCACTCGCTTCTTTTGTTACTGTATTAGAACCACACTAGTGTCAACAACCAGTGAAGAAGCCGAGATGATAACAAATAAAAAGTGACAGACATACTCTGATCTTCCATTTCTCCTCTGTTGAACAAAAGTTAATGTAATGTTATATAGGAGTTGGAAGCAAAAAAAAATGTGATTGAGTCCTCCTCCAGGATTTTTTATATATGTAGCCTATATATATATCAAGAGAACAAGATGTGATGTTTTTTATTTTTTATACAATGACAATACAGTCTCTATCATGAATCCCCAAATCTGTTAGTTGGGGGGGGGGGTGGGTCCTTCAGATATGTTTCTCCTATAGATTAACTTTATCATATAATATCATCCTTGCTGAGTCAACACACATGCAGATGAAAAAACAATGATTTTTTCCAGTCCATTTTTTAACCAGATTTGGCACTGGTCCCACAGCTTGCTTCGATCATTGCCCAGGATTCAAAGAGCTGCTAACACTGGTTGATTAATGTTAACATTACTGTAGCTAGCTGGCCTAGAAAAAATGTCAGATAACTCTGTTATAAGTGTTAAAACAACATAGTGTGAGTGTAACTGTAATTCAATGCTGCAACAAAGACTACATGATGCCTTTAAAAGCATCATGTGAATACATGATGAACATTCAAAAGGCGGCTTTTTTAGTGACAGTATGTGAGCACAAAGACACACCTGAGCAGCAGGTATGCTAAAATGCTTTGTTTACCTCGCTGTGTCGCGGAAGTGCAGCAGGCACGAGCTTTAGCTTTTAAACACATCAACGCTGCATGGGGGGGAATTCACTTAGGCCAGACTGAGTTCCTCTGTAGGCAGTGACTTAAATTCTACCCAGCTGCTCATGTAAATGTGTGATAAAGTAATACCACATCTAATTACTCACTCTATTAGATAAGTTGCAGGTCCAAAGAATGCTATTTAATTAACTAATTCCTGTTACTGCACAGTAGATTGGTTCAATCGGAGTGTGATTTTGCTCTGTTGTTTGGCTTGCATACAAACATACATACGTAAGCTGTTGATATGGATCCTATTTAAAGTGGCTACTGTCTGAATTTCATAACCTGATGGTGGAAGGAATAAAATATTTGGAGTAATGATTATGTGTATGGATACATGTAGTATGTATGATTGCTTTTATTTTATTATATTTTCCTGTGTGTATATCTGTGGGTATATGCTCATGTATAGCCTAGTCATTTAGGCAACATCTACATATTTATTTAATTTATTACAGCTAATAAATGCAAAAAGTTAAGTTGGTCAGAATATAGCAAATATAATAAACATCATGAAATGATTAAGTTTAGGCTTTGCCTTGGTTCCTAGACCTGCCAACAAATGTCTGTTGTAGAAGAAAACAAAACAGCCCACATTTCCTTAGACTTGTTGGCCACAGACTGACCTGTAGACTACTGACCTCAGAATCAACTTGCCTGCCAGTCTCTTGTTTCTCTCTCTCTCTCTCTTAAAATATCTTCAATATCCATCTGGTCAATGAATGGAAGAATATGCAACAGCATTAACAGAGACACTACGACATTTAGTTTTCACTGACAACAACATGTGGGGACTGATATTGTTTCAAAATGGGCTGTAAGAGATTAATGGCGTTCTCACTACCAACAGTGTTTTCCATATCCAACTAAAAATCCCCTCTCCTTTAGCTCAAGTAAAGTAGTTTAAGTTCAGCAAGGTAACAGTTACTAAGAACAACTTACAGTTTCACTCTAGCACTCACTATGCTGAATCAATTTTTCTTCACCATGTCTGTGTGTGGCTGTGTGTAATAACATTGTTGGACAGCTCAGCAGAGCAGCGATGAAAGGCAGTCTCCCTCAGGGTCCTAGTGCCCGTACAGCAGCGATTTAAATTATGAAGCAGAGGAAACAACAAGAATTATTTTTAGGCAATAAATACAAATCATATTTGTATATTTCTATAGTATTTATCAATATTATTCTTCTCTTTGTTGAGTACATGTCTGCACTTTAAAAAAAATCTTAATCTAATAATTATTTTTCTTTCTACTTGTTATTTAGGGGGGCATAGGACCATGTTAGTGTGGCTTCAGCCCCCCTAAAAAGGCCTAACAACGTCCTTGGTGAAAAGTACTGTCTCAGTATGAATTCATTGTTATATTCAACTCTTAAATTCAACAGTTAAAAAGTGTTCTTGCGGTAACAGTTATTGCTTTTTATTTGCTTTTTTTTGTATATATTTTTTATCTACTATGCTTATGTATGGAAATTTATACTACAGCAAATTCCTTGTATGTGGAAACTTAAATACTGAAATTAGAAATAAATCTGATTCTGAGCTTAAGAGTAGGCTGTAGTGCAACTGTCGCAGTTTGCTCTTCAGTCCCTCTCTTCAGCCACACACAATTTGTCCTATCTTTCCCTCCTTTCCCCATCACCTGACTGCCACACCCATCTACACACCCGTTCCCACATCTTTCATCAGCCCTGCCGCCTACTCCGGCCACTCGCATTCCCAGTCTGCCACTTCCATTGTTCATTGTAAATTCATCGACTTTGACTGTTTTCCATCTTTGTTGTTGCTTTCTGGATTTTTGCATTTCCATTACCTGGACTGCCTACATGCCTGTTATCTGTTTGTTGCCTGCAAGCCTGTGTAACTGCATTTTTGCAATAAATCACTGAACTGCATCAGTCAGCCTGTTTACATTTGGGTCCAATCCCCATTGCCCCGGCAAACCCAACCTGACAGAAACACCAATTGTTTTGAGTAATAAAGCATGGCTGTTATTTTGGAGCACACACGGCCCCTGTGCTTGGGGTATTGCACAATACCAGCAAGAATGCATCGTGTCAAACAGCATTCTGTGTGTTTGTGACTTTGCAAGTTCATTCTTCCAAAAATGACTAGCAAGAATGTTTTTCCCAAGAACAGAAGTCTGTTCTAGGCATTGAGTTTGAGAAACACTGTAGGTAAGCCTTGTTTTTAGCCTGACTGCTGGAAATTAATTTTGCTATAACACATATCATAAAAGCCTATAAAGTTTTAGAATAGGCTCAGTCAATCAAATAGATTTTTTAAAAATTGCTAATCGTGGCAACCACAAGAGGTCCTTGAGCCTACAGTCACAAATGTTTCAAAAAAATATTAAGCTGATAGGTCCAGTAGTATGCAAGATTAGTTGTGGACACACATGCATGATCCCTTGTAGGGACCAAAAATGGGCCTGGCAAAGTTTAGATGGGCACAACATTTGCACTTTAAAGGGATCATATTTCATTTTCAGCTGCCTCTAGTGATGAGGTTTCAGATTGCAACCATTATGTTTCCAAGGTTGTGATCCTGCGGATGCTCAAACTAACAAGCACTAGGCATCAGCGTAAAGTAGCTGGCTGCACCTGCCTTGCACCACTGAAGGCAGATATAAACAAGAACAACAATTTGCTTTGTACCTTTGCATAGTTTCTTGCACACTAAAATCAACATATATGACATAATACCGGTACACATGTAGTAGTATAATGGATCCAACGGATAGTGTTAGCAACTGGTCAGAGTTAGCCGGCAAGCTAACGTTTTCTAACTTTAAACAACTAAAACACCACATCACAATATATTTCACATGCTTTGCAGTAATGTAAGCTTACCTGTCCAATAGGATAAAAGCCAACTCTGGGTCAGTTTTTAAATCCAAAACAAAGTGGAGGTCTTTCCATGACTCCTTCCTGATGTTGTTTTTTCCCGACGACGACCTGATTCTTGTTTGGCCCGATGGCCTTTTTTGATATTTTTTATCCTGTGTTGTGCTTGGAGACTTTCATTTATTGGTGTTAACAGACTCTATTTTGTTAGCTGCTGTGTTGTTGCTGTGTTTGCAAGTTCAGAATCAGTAGGCAAGAGGCTCGGGAGCGTGCATGAGCGTCCGAGTCTACATAAACCAATGGATTTAGCGGAAAATCTGACCCTTTTTCTTCCCATGTGGAACAGCATACAGTTAGAACCGAGAAAGCCAGCAAATAGTTACTTTTTATGTGAGGTTACAACCCATTTACAAATTGGAAATACAATTTTCAGTTCATTAAAAAAAAATACATACAGGCTCTTTCAGCAATTTTCTGATTTATGTATTATAGGGATACCAAAATTAGGGAAACACCAATTGCAGAAAGCAACGAAACCTGCAATAGAACAGAGAGGGGGGCTTAGGAGGGAGAAAAACAACAACAAACAAACACAAACAATAAAAATAATAATAATAGTAAAAGACAACCAGCCGAACAGCAGCAATAAACAGCTGACATAGTATGACAACTAAGAGAAAAATGAAAACAAGAAACAGTCAAGCACAGGAATATAATTCAGGAATAATTCTACCAGGGACAACCTAAATTTGTTTGTGTCTATGTGTGAGACTGTGTGTGTCTGTGTGCGTGTGGGTGAATGTGTCTGTATGTGTGTGTGTGTACATGTGTGCGCGCATA
This sequence comes from Micropterus salmoides, assembly GCF_014851395.1. Classification (NCBI taxonomy): domain Eukaryota; kingdom Metazoa; phylum Chordata; class Actinopteri; order Centrarchiformes; family Centrarchidae; genus Micropterus; species Micropterus salmoides. The sequence goes on along the minus strand of NW_024044348.1, from coordinate 14,896,992 downwards.
AGCCTGTTAAAGAATGTAGTTGTTAGTGAGAGTGGGATGCCACAACTGTGCCACACCTACCCCAGCAACAGGCAGGCAAAAACCCCAGTAGCCAATAGGGGTGGGAGAAAGAAAAAAAATAAATCAAAAAACAAAGACTCCCAGATGCACTGCGATGCAAACGCGGAAGACCCCGACCCAAATGCCAGAGACCCTGCCCAGGGAAAGCACAATGCATCAAGATGCATCGACAATCGCCCTACAAGTCCCACCGCAGCCCTCCAAACCACAACCGGATCAACCTGCGCAGCGCCTAGAGACCCCCACGCAAAGTGCAAAGGACCTCAGACTGCATGTCCCGGGGGAAGCTGTACCCCGCCCCAAGGAAGAACAGCAGAAAGCCGTGCCGGGAAGCTCCCCACCGCCAGGGAGCGATAACGCGGGAGAACCAAGCCAACAGTCCCCCAGCCCAGCCAGAGGCATCCCTCCCCAGACTGCAGGCAGTGCTAGCAGCCCCCGAGGCCGATCTCATCCCTGGAAGGGGGCCCAGCCCCCCCAGTCAACAACCCCCAAGGAGGAGCACCAAAACCTACCCCGACAACACCGGCCATGTGCCCCAGAGACTCCCGAATGCCCCCACTGTGAGAGAGAGCTGGCAGGGGGAAGCAGCAAGAGCCCCACCCCTGCCGAAGAGGGCTCAGGCGAGGAGAGGAGACAACGGGCCCCCAGGCCCAGGGACACACCACCCAGAAATGAGCAAAAGCCTCGAGCCCGAGTCCCCAGATCCCTAGGTCAAGAGCAGCACCCACACCAGGGGAGCCCCGACCCCCCCGATGCCAGGAGGCTCCAGGGGCAGGACACGAGGCCAATTAGAATCTCCCCCACTCCTTCAACCGCTCTGCCTGCCTCTATAAATGTATTGTTTTGTGTTGGATTCATTTCATGGATTGTGAAGTGTTGTATGGTGGAGTAAAGATAAGGTGTGTGGTAACTAAGGTGCAGTTAAAACCCCACAACTGTCAGGTAGTGGAGACTCCCATCGTGCCCCTCCCATCCCCCAAGCCCTCTGTGTCTAATGTGTAATTAAAATTGAGGGGTGGCCAGTGGGGGAGGAAGAAGGACGAGGCCGCAATAAAGCAGCCCCACCCACCAAACGCCCTGCAGCCTGCCTGCCCCCCAGAGTCCTAAGGGTGTATGTTGACCAAAGGGGGAAAGGTGAAGAAGGTCATAGGGAGGGTAGAATGGTCCTACTGGGACCAGATTCCTGACTGGCCCCATCATCCAGTCCCATCCCCCACCCCCCTAAGCAGGAGGACGCCAGTTCCCTCCAGCCCAGGGCTTATAGCAAGAGCCCCTCTAGCACCGGCAGCACCCCAGAGTCAGCGACAACCCCGCCCAGCCCCAGGACGGGTCCAGGGGGCCCCAGCCCCCCCAGCGCGCAGACCCGCCCCAGACCCAGAGGCTCCAAAGGCCCGAGCCCCAGACCCCCACACACCCCCGAGCACAACCAGTCGCCAGACCCCTCAGAGAACCGAAATACAATTATCAGGATGCACAGCATGCACATAGGACAGAGCCGCACACCAGCCCAGTCCAGGCCCGCACCTGATGCCCCCAACCCCCGACAAGCACGCAAGCCAATCATGACCTACAGGTTAGCCAACCAACACTACCCGCTACCAATCTAACTAGCGCCACACAACAGGAGAGAGATTGAACTATCTGTTTTTAACAGTAACATGTATACTTTTGATAACAGTTTTGGAGGCGAGAGTTTAAGAAAGTCTGTTATCATTGGAGGTAAATCTAAGTCCATTATTTTATCCTTTAATCTAACATGAATTATGGATTTAAACTGTTGAAATTCTAGAAATCTATTATGGCTAATTCCATATTGTGCCACTAGATCCTGGAATGGAATAAAGTTACTGCCTTGCATTACATGCTCTAGATGTCTTATCCCTTTGTCATACCACAGTGGGGAATTTAGTGTTTTCTTAGTTTGCAGGATGTCAGGATTATTCCAGATTGGGGTAAATCTGCATGGGATAGGTGAAGACCCAGATATTTTGAGAAGTTCCCACCAAGCTGCCAAGGAAGTGCTTATGTTGTTGGGCAGAATGTTTGTTCTATGTCCATCCATGAGTGGTCCAGGGGGCTCTGATTGATCCATTTTGAGATATATTGTAGTCTATTGGACAGGAAGTAATAGTAAAAATTTGGCAGTTCTAAACCACCACAGTCTTTTGCTTTTGTTTGTTTCTGTCACAAAGTTTATTTTTCCACAAAGTTTGAGTCCAGTGATTTAAACCGGACAGCAGAGGGTTTGGTGGGTAACATTGAAAACAGGTAATTGATTTTAGGAAGGACCATCATTTTTATGGTGGAGACTCTTCCCATGAGTGATATAGGTAATGATGTCCACCGTACAAGGTCATCCTCTATTGATTTAAGTAAAGACGTGTAGTTTAGCCATGTCAGTTCTGACAGCCTGGAGGAAATACTGACACCCAGATATTTAATATTCCCAGACTTTAGCAGTGTGGTAGATATACTCTGGAAATCACACTTTCCAGGTAAAACTATAGATTTACTCCAGTTAATGGAGTAGTCTGAGATGGATGAGAATTTATCTATAAGTGTGATTGTCTCAGAAAGAGAAGTTTGTGAGTTTAGGAGGAAAAGCAATACATCATCTGCATAAAGGCTTATCTTGTGGTGTATATTTTCTGTTTGAATTCCTTTAATATTATTATTTTGTCTGATAGCAGCTGCTAGCGGTTCTATAAAAATAGCAAATAGCGAGGGAGAGAGTGGGCAACCCTGCCTGGTACCCCTCTGGAAACTAAAACATGGAGAAGTATGATCATTTGTTTTGACAGAAGCTCTTGGGGAACTGTATAAGATTTTAATCCAATCTATGAAATAGTTTCCAAATCCAAATTTATATAAAGTAGCGAATAGAAATTTCCAATTTACTCTGTCAAATGCTTTCTCTGCATCTAAAGAAACTGTAGTTTCCAGGTTATGAATAGTGGCATAGTCTATTACATTAAGTAGCCTGTGTGTATTGTTGGTGGAGTGCCTGCCCTTAATAAATCCTGAGATTCAGAGTCAGAGTGTATTATACCAGGAGTGACCTTCTCTAGCCTTCTTGCTAGGGTTTTGCAGATGATTTTAAGATCTGCGTTAATAAGTGATATTGGGCGATAACTGGACGGGAGTGTGGGGTCTTTGTCTGGTTTAAGGAGCAGGCTGATATTTGCAGAGTTCATTGTTGGAGGCAACATGCAAGTACCTCTAATTTGCATAACCATCCTATAGAATGTGGGCGCAAGTATTTCCCAGAATTCCTTATAGAATTCAGCGGGGAAACCATCTGGCCCAGGGGCTTTATTATTCGGCATATGTAAGATAGCTTCCTGGAGTTCAGCCATTGAAACAGGTGAATCCAGAGCCCTGATCTGTTCATCATCTAACCTTGGCAAATCTATATTGTTCAGAAATGCATCGATGTTAGAGCTAGATGGATCAATTTGTGATGTATATAAGTTTTTATAATAATCTCTGAATGCATTGTTGATTTCTTCTGGGTTATAAGTCAGATTCCCAGCTGAGTCCTTTAAGGAGGAAATTGTTATTTTTTCTTTATTCAATTTCAATTGGCTGGCTAAGAATCTGCCGGATTTATTGCCATGTTCAAAGTTCTCCAAGTGTAGTCTTTGCAACTGAAATTGGGTCTTTTTATTAATAATTTCATTTAATTCAAGTTTTGATTTTCTCAGATCATTCAGCATGTGTTCCTGTGGGGGGGGCAGCAAGGGTAGTTTCTAATGTTTTTATTTTTTGTTCTAGCTCGAATTTACAAGATCTCTCTTTCTTTTTTTTTTTTGTATGATGAATAGGAGATTATTTTACCTCTCATGACTGCTTTTGCTGCCTCCCAAAGAAGACATGGCAAGGTTCCTGGCAGGTCATTAGTTTCCACATATATTGCCCACTCCTTTTTGAAGTAACTTATAAAATCTAGGTCTTTAAGCAATGATGCATTAAATCTCCAACTTCTAGTTGGCCGTGTGACCCTTTTTTAGTAAGAGTGATAGAAACCGGTGCATGATCACTGATAGTGATAGGGTGAATCTGAGTGTTGGAAATGTCTGTCATAATTGAGCTGCTAACCAAAAAATAGTCAAGGCGAGAATATGAGTGGTGGACTGCTGAAAAGAAGGTATATTCTCTAAGAATGGGGTGGTGAGAATGTCAAACATCGCAAAGACCAAAATCGCTCATGTATGGTTTAAGGATGTCTGTTGATTTCCAAATACGGTGACCACCTGCCATACTGAGCCTGTCAACTGCTGGATTACATACCATGTTCAAGTCCCCTCCTAATATAAGAGCTGTGTCTGAGTGAGCAGAGAGTGAGTTGAAGAAAGCATGAAAAAAGGAGGGGTCGTCAACATTTGGGCCATAGATGTTAGCAATGCATAAAGGAGTATTTTTGATTCGAAATGTTAACAATAGTGAATCGACCCTCTGGATCAATAATAGTGGTATTATGATTGAAGTGTGTTTTTCTATTTATCATAATGGTGACACCCCTTTGTTTTGAGTTATAACAGGCTGAGTACGAGTGAGGAAACTGTGGTGAGGTTAGTTTATCTGCTGTCTTGGGTAAATGAGCCTCCTGTAGTAGGACAATGTCTGCTTGCAGATTATTTAGATGGTTAAAAATTTTTAATCTCTTTTCCCTTGAACCAACTCCGTGTACATTCCAAGGTGAGTTTAAGTGTGGTCATCATTCAACTAAGGGATGTGGTGTAGGCTAGTGTGTGCAGTGTGCGTGTTGTATCATTGTGTGTGTTGTATGTGCCTGTATGTGTGTGTCTATGTGTTCATGTTGTATGCGCCTGCCTGTGTATGCTAGTGGTGTGCCCGACTGTTTGTGAATTAAACAGTATGAAAATTGTGCAGCTGATCGATGTGTAAACGGCGGAGGAGAGCAACATTAACAAAAGAAAGAGACAGTGAAACAAAAACAGAGGAAAATACCCAAAACATTTTCGGACAGTCTAGTCAGATAACCACAGTATAGGCTGTTGAGACGTGCACTGTATTTTATAACTATTAACCTAATAGCTAACCTGCCGTGGCCTTTAACCAGTTCCTTCTGCTTGAAGTGTTCAAACTTCGCGACGATGGGCCTGGGCCTCTGGTTCTCCTGTCGTCGTCCTCCCAGGCGGTGCACCCGGTGGAAGCTGATGTTCTTCACGGTCTCGGCCGAGAGCTTCAGTTGATTTTGGATGAAGCTTTTAACGGTCTCCTATGGGGCTTCATCCGCCTGCTCCGGGATACCCGAAATGACCAGATTATCCCGCATACTACGAGCCTGGAGATCGATGATCACTTCTCTAATATTTTATTGTCTGCCGAGAGCCGCATCATTCCCTCCGTGAGGGATTTAACCGAACATTTGAGGACCTTGTTTTCTGCCAGGAGCTCAACCACCTGTTTCTGGCTGAACTCCAGGGATTCCCGCAGAGCCTGAAACTCTTTGTGAAGTACTTCCACCAGAAATAATCGGGCATCAAAGCTAGACAATTTCTTGTCTATTGAATCCAGGATCTCTGTGAAATCCCCATGACCACTCGATGAAAACACTGGTCAATGTAAACTTCAAGGTCCTCCAAACACTTGTCCTGGAGGTCCTCCAGTGCGATTTGGCAGCTATTATTTGTTAATTCGCTTAAAATTGGTGGATTGTTTGTTTAATGAAATGTTTGTTTAGCTGCGCGCTGCCATGTTTGAATTGCACCAAGTCTCACAAGATTACACAAATGCTCACCGTGTCATCTCCTCTCGCTCACCGTGTCATCTCCTCCTATTATGAGCTCTTTAAGATAAGATGGTGCCTGACCATTAAGAGCTTTGTAGGCAAGAAGAATGATTTTAAATTCTATTCTGGATTTTACTGGAAGCCAATGCAGAGAAGCTAAGACAGGAGAAATGTGATCTATTTTCCTGGTTCCTGTCAGAACACGTGCTGCAGCATTCTGAATCTGAAATAACAAATGCATGGACTAGTTTTTCTGCATCATTTTTAGACAGGATGTTCCTGATTTTCGCAATATTACGTAGGTGAAAAAAGGCGGTCCTTGAAATTTGCTTAATGTGAGACTTAAATGACATGTCCTGTTCAAAGATAACTCCAAGATTTCTCACAGTGGTGCTGGAGGCCAGGGCAATGCCATCAAGGGAAACTATATCTTTAGATAATGCGTCACGGAGGTGCTTAGGCCCCAGAACAAGTTAGTTTAACATTAGAAAATTACAGGTCATCCAGGTTTTAACATCCTGAAGGCACATTTGAAGTTTAGCTAACTGATGAGTTTCATCTGGCTTGATCGATAGATATAACTGAGTATCATCTGCATAACAATGAAAGTTTATGGAATATTTCCTGATAATATTGCCTAAAGGAAATATATATAAAGTGAAGAGGATTGGCCAATGAAATGTTCCAGTCTCTGCAATAGGATCTGATGGTCAACGCTATGAAATGCAGCACTAAGATCTAATAAAACCAGTACAGATACAAGTCCTTTGTCTGATGCAATAAGGAGGTCGTTAGTAATTTTCACCAGTGCTGTCTCTGTGCTATGATGAACTATCTAACTACTAACAATAAATCCTGACTGAAAATCCTCAAATAAACTATTGCTCTGTAGAAAGTCACACAGTTGTTTAGCAACTGCTTTCTCCAGGACCTTAGAGAGAAATTGAAGGTTTGATATAGGTCTATAGTTGGCTAAAACATCCGGATCAAGTTTGGGCTTTTTCAGAAGAGGTTTAATTACAGCTACTTTAAAGTACTGTGATACATAGCTTGTTGATAGAGATAGATTGACATATCTAGTATAGAAGTGCTGACTAAGGGTAAAACATCTTTAAGCAACCTAGTCGGGATGGGGTCTAAGATGTAGGTTGATGGTTTAGATGAAGAAATTATTTAAGTTAGTTGGTAAAGGTTGAAGGAGGCAAAACAGTCTAAACATATATCTGGTTCTACAGCTGTTTCTAAGGTTCCTGTGTTTAGAGATAAGTTGGTGCCAGTTAAGGGCAGGTCTTGGTGAATTTTGTTTCTAATAGTTAGAATTTTATCATTAAAGAAGCTCATGAAGTCGTAACTACTGAGAGCTATGGGAATACTTGGCTCAATAGAGCTGTGACTCTCTGTCAGCCTGGCTACAGTGCTGAAAAGAAACCTGGGGTTGTTCCTATTTTCCTCTGTTAATGACGAGTAGTATGCTGCTCTGGCATTACAGAAGGCCTTCCTATAAGTTTTAAGACTATCTTGCCAAATTAAACAAGAATTTTCCAGTTTGGTGGAACGCCAATTCCTCTCAAGTTTCCATGATATTTGCTTTAATTTGCGAGTTTCAGTATTATACCCTGGAGCTAACCGATCTTTGTTTTATTATTTTCTTTTTTAGAGGGGCTACAGAGTCGAGTGTCATTCGCAGTGAGCCTGCAGCACTATCAACAAGATGATCGATTTGGGAGGGACTGAAATTAGCATAGGAGTCCTCCGTTACTTTGTGACTTGATAATGAATTTAGAGCTGATGGAATCGCATCCTTAAATTTATCAGACAGACATCTTGTATAGCAATTTTTGCCCAATGGCGTGTAGTTCAGCAATACAAACTCAAAAGTTATCAAACAGTGGTCGGATAAAAAGGGATCCTGTGGGAACACTATTAAATGTTCAATTTCAATACCATATATCGAGGGTGTGGTTAAAACAGTGAGTCGGTTCATGAACACTCTGAGAGAAGCCAATGGAATCTAAGAGAGAGATAAACACAGTACTAAAGCTGTCATTCTCAAAGTCCACATGAATATTAAAATCCCCTACAATAATAACTTTGTCCGTTTTAAGGACTAAAGTTGACAAAAACTCTGCAAATTCAGGTAAGAATTCAGAGTACGGACCAGTAGCTCGGTACACTATAACAAAAAGAATTGGTTGCAGTGATTTCCAACTTGGGTGCAAAAGACTAAGAACAAGGCTTTCAAATGAGTTATAGTTTAGTTTAGGTTTAGAGCTGATTAGTAGGCTAGAGTTGAAGATAGCTGCAACTCCACCTCCTCGGCCTGTGCCTCGAGGAATGTGAGTATTAATATGACTGGGAGGGGTGGATTCATTTAGGCTAACATATTCTTCATCACCCAGCCAGGTTTCAGTAAGACAAAATAAATCAATATCACAATCTGATATTAGTTCATTTACTAGTACACCTTTAGAAGAGAGAGATCTGATTTTAAGAGGCTAAAGAGAGTTTTTATGGACAACTCTAACTTTAAATAATTTTGATGGTCGGGGGGCAGACACTGTCACTATAGGATTTTCACTAAGTAACTCCTGAAATGGAGAAGCAGAGAAGTGTGTTAGACTGCGACTCTGCGTAGGGTTTTGGGTGGGTAACTGCTGAATTAGAAGGGCAGAGAAGTGTGTTAGACTGCGACTCTGCCTCCTGGTCTCAACTCTGGGTTGTCATGGATTTGGTCCACTAATAAACTTGGCCAGAATTCTAAAAATGAGAGCTGCTCCTTCCCAAGTGGGATGGATGCCATCTCTCCGTATCAGACCAGGTCTGCCAATGATCTACAAAACCCACATCGTTTTCTGGACACCACCTCAACAACCAGCGATGGAAAATGACGACACGACATCACTGGTCAGATTTGGCAGGGGTCCAGAGAAAACTACGGTGTCCGACATTGTTTATGCATATGTACACACCGACTCAACATTAATCTTAGTGACCTCCGATTGGCGTAACCGGGAGTCATTACCGCCGACGTGAATGGGGGACGTGGAGTGGGGAAAATCTGTTAGAGATGTGAACAGATTGATGGTGCCCTGTGGGCTTTGAACGCTTACGACTATTCCTCCTTCGGACAGTCACCCAGCCACCCCTTCCTGGCTGCACAGGAGATGCCGGGGGACGGCTACCAGAGGCTAACTCAGGCCGTTCCGCGCCAACTACCGGGTACTGGCTAGCTACATTAGCTAAAGACTGATCTACCAAGGTGCAGAGCTGGACTTCTAAATCATTGAGCCTCGCCTCCATGTCTAAAAATAAACTACACTTATTACACGTACCATTACCGCTAAAGGAGTCAGAGGAGTAACTGAACATCTGACACATCGAGCAGGAGAAAGTAGGAGAGAGAAAGGGAGAAGGAGAAGCCATCGCTAGCTGCTTAGCTAAAGTCGCTAACGGCTAAGCTAAAGTACTGTAGCGTCAGCTACCAAAACTTTTGAACAACTATGAGATTGAAAATTACTGTAAGAATAAGTGTTTTGCGGACAGTTGGCCGCTGTAATCTAACAAATGTAACTGGTATTTAGTGAGAGCAGCACAACACGGTACCAACACACAAGCACCGGAAACGGAAATGAGTCGACACGCTTACCGCAGTACGTCAGCAACGTCCGTCCGTCAGCCAGTAAGATGCCAGAACAGACTAGGTAGTAATGCCATAATATTATATTTAATAAAATTAAATGTTCATCATCAATGTTCATAGATGATGACAACAGGACGCAGGTCTGTCATGTAAAGTCCTTTAGTGCGGTCGCATAAATGCAGTGTGAAACCAAACCAAAACTAATAGAATTTATCAAAATGTATCAAAACATAAACTTTATTTCAGAACTTGGTGTGGACTTTCAGGTGTGAAAGCCTCCTTAGATTTTGACTCAAGATAAAGGTGATTTTTCCTTTTAAATTACATGATGTTTAACTAGTCAATCAATTCAGGGTTGCCACTGAGAATAAAAAGTAGGCCTACAGCATAATGTGTGAATGGATGTATTACCCTTGCAACATTTTATGACCTCAGTTACATTCACTTAATCATGTGTCATCATCTCCACCATTTGTACAGCATCTACAGTTACCATTGCTGCTACCCTGTACAAGAATACACTGGCTGTGACCTTCATATTGTTTGCTTTATTTCCCTATCTCATTTTTTGAGGATGCTGCTCAGTCATGCTTTTCATGTACGGATTGTTGGTGACTCTGAAACAGCTGATTGGTTCAACTTTATAATGTGTGACATAAACAGCTCTGTGGGAGGTCAGTTCATTGATTGACTCATGCTGTGTGCTTTTACCACAATGACAGATGACAGGCACAAAAATCTCATTATATTGGTAAATAAATGTGTGCCTTATGAAATAAATTACAAGAATTTAAATGCTGGACAAAAAAACAACAACAGCATCTGCAATACTTTTGACAAACCATGTTATTCCCACAAGTCTAGCCTGATCTAATTCTGAAACGATCTACATACTCACCCCATGAACTTATGGGCAATACGTTCGCAAATGATGAGTAATCACTGTATTACATTAAATACCACATGTTGCTGTAAATAATAAAAACAGGGTCATATGAAAGAGAGTATTTGAGAGTAATTGAAGAGTATCATATGAAATGTATATGCATGTACATGTTCAGATTTTACTTTGTTGTAAACTGTGTGCAGTTTTGTATGCATATATGAGTGGGTGTGTTAGTGTATCCATGTTTCTGTACTTAGATGAACAATCCACATTGGCCTCTTTCTTCCTTCTTTTGCTCTTTACAAATGTAAACGCAAGCCTATGTATTTCTGTACTCATGAGTACACCCATTGACAATGATTTATCTAACTCCTAATCCTAACCTTAAATGGGGCAGGATGTAGTTTTCAGCAGCCACTAGGGGTGCTGTTTTAAGATTTTAAGATTAGCTGTGGTCATCTTATTGGCCGCAAGTAAAAAGGCTCTAACAAGGAGATGGCTCAAACGAGTTAATTTAAAAAAAAAAGATTAGCTGTGGTGTTGCTGCTGTAGTCGGAGAGAGGCTTGGGAGCGCGTATGGAGCCGTTATCACAACCTGATATCTTCACATTAGAAGCACAATAGTGGCTGTTTCAAGCAACAGAGAAAACAGGTGTGTTATTCATTTCTAGGTGAGGCTAAAGCCCATTCACAAAAAGGTAGTAAAAAATGTATTTATTAATAATTGATTTCATTGAAAAACAACATATAGCCCCTTTAATATAAAGCCACGTAATTCTAACTTCAACAATAAAAGTAAGGGTGGTTTTACACCTAACCTGTTTGCTTCAGTTCAAACGACCGTTTGTTGTGAGAGCTGTCGATAAAACTCTAGTGCAGACTAAGACAACTTTCAATGTGCTCCTTAAGCCAAAGTTTCCTAAGTCTGAATGTCTAAAACTTGAAGGTTCCCTGTGAAGTTTTAGACATTTTAGTAGTGCTATGGAGCCCTGGGTCCCTGTTGCACGGGAGTGACACCATTCTGCCAATGGTTTCAGGGTATTCTACGGAGCAACAGGTGGCAGTTAACATGCCAAGATAAGCTGCAATGCACCAGCAAATTCAGGGAAGAAGAAGACTGCTGGATTTATAATTGAAAAGTGTTTTTTGACATAAGAAATGCACTCAACATGTTTGTTAGACCTCGATGACACACATGCCTTTTGGTAAGTAACACTGAATGTAAACTCAACTTGTTTGGTTACAAGTTGATAGAAATGCAAAGATGAGTGTGTGTGTGTGTGTGTGTGTGTGTGTGTGTGAAAAGAAATTATAAAAATATATACATACACACATATAAGCACACAGATTGTATTATCACTCTTTCCTTCTGGAACTGTACCCACACATTCTCCTAGTTGCAACAGCATTCCCAGAACTATGCTGCTCATTGCGCCACACAGACAGCTAGGTCGAGATGTACGTGTGGATGCATTTTTAACAGAGCTGATAAATCTATATCAGCTGCTTTCAGGGGCTTTCAAGTGTGTCTTAAAAACATATATGTATCTCCTCTTGTCAGATCCTTGGGTAATCTGCTTTGGTCCAGTCAGGCAACTGAGCACAACATGTATCTCATGTCACTGAGAGTGCTGTGCTTGGTTATTTTTCCTGTGAATGCCCCTGAGATATTTTTTTCTTTTTGAGAAACAAATATGCAGATACATCTGTTTTGTAAAATTAAGGTAATTCCACAAACAGCCTTTAAGTCATGTCCTTAGGTCTGTGTAAGAATGATTTTACTTTCATATGAAATGGGCAATAAAACAATAATCATAATTATCGCAGTATAATTTTCATCAATAACTATATAAACAATTGTTTACTATATCATTGAATTTGCACTTAATTTTTCTATTAAGATATTTATTTTGTTGAGGGACAAAAAAAATACGAATACTAATCATATTTTTTGAAAAAAGATTTTATCATAATTGTTTTATATTATCTACCTCAGATATGTTAAGGTATCTACTGTTTGGCAACAAGTGTTTGTCACGTTCTGATCATAAAGAATAGTTTAACCACACAATTAACCATCTGACCCTTCAGTTTTCACTCAGACAAAAATCAAACTTGAAAGAAATAATGATTTGATATTTATTGTGATAATTATCGATAACATATGACATGAAATGTTTTTATTGTGACAACATTTTTGGCCATATCGCCCAGCCCTAATATTAAGTATCTTGATTTTCTTAAAAAATAATATGCATGCAGCTGATCTGTTAAATATAAAATTGTAAAAGTAAAATAATCCCGTGTGGCCTGTCGCACAGACACATTTAATTACTTTATGTTCTTTACCAATACTATCTGTATGCTCATTCTTACACTAGATGTAATTTGTTCCAGAGATTTCTGGAATAATGTCAGTTCTACTTGAAATTCTTAGGATTTGTCCTGACAAACACAGTGGAGAGGGAACAGCTGGATTATTTTCCCTTTCTTCAAGTTGTTGGTCCACCTCAGTAAAGGTTTTGAGAAGCTCATGAATGTTTCCACCAGTTTGATCATTGCCATTTCTCACCTCCTGTCATTTGAGCCTTGCTCTGAAATGATTAATCTCAGATCATTCACACCTGCAAATAATTACGGCCAACATCATTAACCTTGTTGACCTCTGTTCCATGTTCAGCTCATCTTTCTCTACTGCTGAGCCTGTTCTTCTGTCATCCATCACTCTATCCTGACATGATCTCCAAACACCATGAGAGGGGACCAGAATGTTTTATTGATCTCCTGTCAATGCCTGGAAAGAGGAAAGTGATAGAATCCTCTCAGTTTGGTATTTTAAGTGTAAAAGAGGAAACTGGGAGATAGAAAACTGTAATTGAATATATGTTTATCTGTCCCTTTAGAAAGTATTTAGGTTATGTTGGTTGCTATCTCCGAACCCATCGGCTATCATCTGACAATCATTTAGCCTCTTGTTAGCACAGGTTATTTTTCGGGGCTTCTGGGGTAGTCTCCGGATACCGGATATCCAGGACAAGACTTCCTCTTCTGTGTACCGTTCAATTAGCAATCTGGAACCGATCGGCAATCGTCTGACAACAATTTGAATGATGTCACATTTTTATAAAACAAATCTCTAGGGTTCCGAGATCTATAAAAAAAACTAAATCATAATAATCAATAATCAATTAATCAATAATACAAACTTATGTTCCTTCTCGCCCGCTACGCTCCTCCAACGAACGCCGCCTGGTTCTGCCATCCCTTCACACAAAGCAATCCCAGTCCCGGCTATTCTCATCTGTGACACCACGATGGTGGAACGAGCTACCACACGCCATCAGAGCAGGGGCGTCCCTCTCTAACTTCAAGAAGCTCTTGAAAACTCATCTCTTCCGAGAACACTTCCTCTTATAACACCTCTAACTCCTTACCTCTAACATGCACGTCCTGTGCTCTTCTTCTTCTATCCCCTACAATTATCTTGTATTGATTGCACTTTTTTGTTTTGATTGCACTTTTTGTTAACTCTTACTTCCTTCCCTAGGTATTTACCCCATTGATGTGATATGTACTATGAGCTCTTACTAGTACTTATTGCTGCTCTTACTAGTATGTATTGTCAGTTGATCTGTATTTGATGCTCTGTTGATGCTTGTATGTTGCTCCTCAAATGTAAGTCGCTTTGGATAAAAGCGTCTGCCAAATGAGTAAATGTAAATGTAAATCAGACAATTTTGCTCTACACATTGACTGTTTAGCTGCATGCGCCCAAAGCCTGCTCAAATGTGGCTTGTCAATACTGCAATACAAAAACTCGTTCTTTGCCTACAGATTTTGCATTAATACTGTATGCATATATCTGTTAAATAGAGATTATTATCAGTCAATATAAGGGATGCGCTATTCATAGTTTTCAGTCACGTGATATTCGCGGTACCTGGAGGGCAAAACAACAGACCGACACAACAGCTCACGCCGCGACTCCCCCTTAGAGACGCCGCAAAAGCAGTTACATTTATTTGGATCACCTCTCAGCTTAAGAAAAAGAAAGATATGAACATAAACTGCAAGTGTTGGGCACTTCCGATCCATGTTACAGCTTCCGCTGCCGCATTTCTATCGTTTAAAATCGCCAGGTCCCTGCCGCCGCTCGACTGCGGTAATGTTTACGTTTACCTTGTGGGGAATCCCTCACCTAACACACCTCAGGCGTGTCTCTTCCTCAATATGTGCATCAGAAGGTACAACTACCATCCAGCATTTTGGCAATGCAAAAGTAAAAAACTCATAGTAACAGTGTATCACTTGCTTCCTGGTTGGCAGGCAGCCCTCCAAGGGAGAGTTTTTTCATGGAATGTGATGTCACGTGAACTATGAATTGCTGGAGTTCTTCAAATATGTGTGCTGATTTATATACTGATTTATATACTATATATTTATTTACGTATTGTGTTACTTTGTTCCCTATGATAATAATAAAAATTCTTATGATTATTATATAATATTTATAATGACAATATATTTCCACTGTAAAGCTGAAATTACTGTGGTTCAGCCTGTGCTTCAGTTGTGCCACATCGATTGTGTGCTGGGTTCTAAGTGCTACAAAAACACATCACCTACACTCAGTATGTGACTGAATGCATCCTGTGTTTACCCCTACCAACACACTGCTCCAATTAAGAGTGGTATGGATCTCCTTAACTAACACAGGAAGTGAAAAACTATCTCAAAATGTAAAATTATTGCTTTAAATTAAATCATCTATTGCATATAAGGAAATGCAACATGGCTGAAAATGAAACAGAAGAAACTCTTGAGACTTCTCTAGTTTCAGACACTGGCACATATAAGTCAATGTTCAGCAGAATTGTTGACCACAAACTCAAAATTTAATCCATCACACAGCAACCACAAAAGGCCAATAAGGGCTATAGTTCTTGAACTGTTATGTGGGTTAACTACCTCCTTATTAAATTTTTCATTGTTTTACATCTATGCAATCCGTTCTAACTCCCAGCCTCGTCACATATGGACACATTGTCAAGACTGATCAGCATCAGTTTGTAACGTACTTGGGATCCCTATAGCGTCATAGTTCAACACATTGGGGGAAGTTCTTTAGCATCAGTTTTTGATGGTAAAGGTAGGTATATGATATTTAACAGAAAAGACTGAGTAAGGAGGTGGTTGGGGTGGATGGAGGGCCAGAACCCCAACTTTGAACCAGGAGACCAGGGTTCGTGTCCTGCGTGAAATAAAAAGTCAACATTAAATATCTTACGCGAGTTGTGTAAATTGTGTTGCGTAAATTACGCAACTGACACAAGTTAACTTACGTGTTAACTGACCTACGTAGTTATTTTAAACCTTGATGTTTTCCTAACCTTAACCAAGTAGTTTTGTTGCCTAAACCTAACCAAATTGCAACGTTTCACGACTTTAATAATGTGCCGTTTCAAAATGGCGATGTTTCGAAACGCTAACTTTTTACTTTGAAAGTCTAACCATATCGTGCATTTGGTGTACTCTGGTGTATATTATAATTAGTAGTTTTCATATTGACTCTGGTGTAACCGTTTCATATTTATTGTTGCTAACTTTGCCAAATATTGCATATTTGTTGTTGCTATGCGTTGCTAACTTGACCGCAGAGCCTTAAACATCTAAAAATGATGCTAAAGGGCTACCCATGGCATTAAAAAGTGACACCAAAGGGCCTTGACCAAGCGTCAATATGTGACGAGTCAGGAGTGAGAATGTGTTGACCTAAGATATGAGTATAAAGCTTAAATGTATCACTGTCTAAATAATTATTGAGCTCACTGTATAATACGCAATTGCTTTCTTCCTTGAAACAGAATCTTCAAACAGGACTTCCTACTCATCCTCATGCTCTGAGGCATGTTTTAATTTCCTATTACTGCACCAGAACCAAACATTTTTGCACAAAATACCACACTTACACAGTATGTTTCTAGTCAAGGAGCAAAGAAAATTATCAAAATAAAATATTCTTCCAAGGTTTTTTATTTCAGACACATCTCAGTTGAAATAATTTTTTTCAGACTGTTGTCATGACAAAAGAAAGGTCTCTTCAGAACAGTGCCTCAAGAGGTACAGTACATCTTTCAAAATGTGTTTAAAATGTGATTTCTCTACAGTTAGTGTCTATTGTGAACAGAAACTTATTGTGCAAACCCAGGTGTTGCTGTGAGGACAAAAATATATCTCAACCTCTCAGTAGAGGTTGAAAAACAGCATTGTGGCTTTTGTTCCACTGTCTTATATTACTCAGAATATCCGTCGCCCTCTGTCACAATTTACACTTTATTTTCAATTTCTCTTTTACTCATGAGGCCTTGTCTCAAGTCTCAAGGCAGAACCTGTGTGGGAGTATTTGTTTCATACTGGGGACTGAAGATCCTGTCATCAAGACATCAGACTGGGTAGTGAGCAGTGCTGCTACAAGACATCCGTATCTTGGGCTTAATCAAAATGGGTTTGGTGGGAGAGCCATTGAGTGGCACTGTCATATCAATTGGCACTTACTCGTTGCAGCCATCTGGGCTGCACAGTCATGGCACCCTTATGTAATTGTCCTCAGAAGTACAGGTGCTGGTCATATAATTAGAATATCATCAAAAAGTTGATTTGTTTCAGGATGGATTTTATTCCATTCAAAAAGTGAAACTTGGATATTATATTCATTCATTACACACAGACTGATATATTTCAAATGTTTATTTCATTTAATTGTAATGATTAAAACTGACAACTAATGAAAATCCCAAATTCAGTATCTCCGAAAATTAGAATATTACTTAAGACCAATACAAAAAAAGGATTTTTAGAAATGTTGGCCAACTAAAAAGTATGAACATGAAAAGTATGAGCATGTACAGCACTGAATACTTAGTTGGGGCTCCTTTTGCCTGAATTACTGCAGCAATGCGGCGTGGCATGGAATCAGTCTGTGGCACTACTCAGATGTTATGAGAGCCCAGGTTGCTCTGATAGTGGCCTTCAGCTCTTCTGCATTGTTGGGTCTGGCGTATCGCATCTTCCTCTTAACAATACCCCATAGATTTTCTATAGGGTTAAGGTCAGACGAGCTTGCTGGCCAATTAAGAACAGGGATAGCATGGTCCTTAAACCAGGTACTGGTAGCTTTGGCACTGTGTGCAGGTGCCAAGTCCTGTTGGAAAATGAAATCTGCATCTCCATAAAGTTGGTCAGCAGCAGGAAGCATGAAGTGCTCTAAAACTTCCTGGTAGACGGCTGCGTTGACCTCGGACCTCAGAAAACACAGTGGACCAACACGAGCAGATGACATGGCACCCCAAACCATCACTGACTGTGGAAACTTTACACTGGACTACAAGCAACGTGGATTCTGTGCCTCTCCTCTCTTCCTCCAGACTCTGGGACCTTGATCTCCAAAGGAAATGCAAAATTTACTTTCATCAGAGAACATAACTTTGGACCACTCAGCAGCAGTCCAGTCCTTTTTGTCTTTAGCCCAGGCGAGACGCTTCTGACGCTGTGTCTTGTCCAAGAGTGGCTTGACACAAGGAATGCGACAGCTGAAACCCATGTCTTGCATACGTCTGTGCGTGGTGGTTCTTGAAGAACTGACTCCAGCTGCAGTCCACTCTTTGTGAATCTCCCCCACCTTTTGGATTTGGGTTTTGTTTCACAATCCTCTCCAGGGTGTGGTTATCCCTATTGCGTGTACACTTTTTTCTACCACATCTTTTCCTTCCCTTCACTTCTCTATTAATGTGCTTGGACACAGAGCTCTGTGAACAGCCAGCCTCTTTAGCAATGACCTTTTGTGTCTTGCCCTCCTTGTGCAAGGTGTCAATTGTCGTCTTTTGGACAGCCGTCAAGTCAGCAGTCTTCCCCATGATTGTGAAGCCTACAGAACTAGATTGAGAGACCATTTAAAGGCCTTTGCAGGTGTTTTGAGTTAATTAGCTGATTAGAGTGTGGCACCAGGTGTCTTCAATATTGAACCTTTTCACAATATTCTAATTTTCTGAGATACTGATTTTGGGGTTTTCATTAGGTGTCAGTTATAATCATCAAAATTAAAAGGAATGAACACTTGAAATATATAAATATATGTCTGTGTGGTATGAATGTATACATTATCCAAGTTTCACTTTTTGAATGGAATTACTGAAATAAATCAACTTTTTGATGATATTCTAATTATATGACCAGCGCCTGTATGTCAGTATGTGCTGCTATACCACAGTAAGGTTTCTTCTTTTGTTACAGGATGTCTAGTTTCCTAGAGATTACCCATTGTCCGAGGTGATGGGTGCATGCTGCTCTTTGCATTGTGGCTTTCTTTGAGCTGACCACCTTCTGTGTTTTTCAAGTGCCAGATTTCTGCCAAATTAAATAAATAAATAATCACATACATGTTATGACCCCAAGCAACGTGTCCATGTGCATATACATGATTTTCTGATAAAATTAATAAATTAAGAAAATATGCACATATAGTATATGCAAGAGAAAACCGGTTCAAATGGTGGAAAACTCTGAACTATGACTAGCCTCCAGTAAAGGATAATTGTGTGCATGCAAGTGTGAAACAGAATAAAGTGAGAGAGGGGTGGGTATACAGTACTTCTATACACCTTGTTTTCTACATACCAGTAGAGATGGGGAATGTTTTTGTCCCACAAATGAAAGAAAAAGCAGAATCACACACACACAGGGCCAATTTATCAACATATAGGTCAGACTACCTTCATGTTTTTTAGCCCAGCCCAGGTGCAAGATAATTTTACAGATGGAGTGTTGTTGCTTTACATGATCAATCAGATTATCTGTATCTGTAATTAGTGTTTAGACCGCCTTTTTGCTGAATTCATTATAACTGGATGATCAGATAACAATAATAAGATAATAAGATATGGATGTGGTGGTTTTAAGGAGAAAAGACTAAATATATAAAACAAAATAACTGGTTTAACAAAAGTGAAAATATTATATAAGCAACATTATGTAGTAATGAAAGTTAAAATAACAGCTTCAAAATGCTTTTGATGGTATACTAATGTCTATGTCATTACGACTACGAGATTGCAGTGCCTGCTGCTGCGCTATGTAAATCCCAGGCAGCGTAATGGGTTATGGCACCAACACGACTCATTAGCAATCAAGCTATAAGAAGAAGCAGAAAGTATATAATATACAATGTAAGTTCTTTGGAAGAAGCAAACTTAGTATTCCAAGTATGGAAATCATGGCAGAGGCTGAGAAGAGACAGAAGAAGATCATCAGAGGATGCGAGGAAGAGACCGAATAAGTAATAATTTATTAGCGGGCTTGCTGTGTCTTGTGTTGTTGCGCATGAATGAAGTTTCTGACTAGAGCAAAATCAGACAGACATTTCACAGACAGAGGTTTAGCTGCTAGCTATAAATCTCAAGTTGATGTTAGCAAACTTACTAGATAACACACTTAGACATCGGTAATGTTAGCAACATGTTGCAGCTGGTGGACAGGGGCACCAGTGTCGACAACAGGACTGTAACAGGGCTCAGCAACCTCTATGGAGATAACGTTAGCAAATAGCAGAGGCAAAGAGACCGAATGAGACGTTGAAGGAGAAAGCTAACGCCATGAATCCACAGACTCTGGCTACGGCGCATTAACAGCATTAAAACAGACACAGAAAGAAATCATTTAACTACGTAGCCTACTTTATCATAGTAGAAGCACAAAATGCAAACACTGATTACCAAATCAACCAAATCTAAACACTTCAGCAAAATCAGGCAAAACGCTCTCATTCTGAAATGCTCCTTGTGGGAAATGCAGCCTGAAGTTCACAGAACGAAACGGGGTCACATAGAGCTGTGAACAGACCTGGACTGGGACAAAAAATCGGCCCTGGCATTTTTGTCCTAGGCGGCCCACCAAAATTGGTCGGACACACCTCACCAATACACCACCCTTCCATTTAAGGGCTCAGATTAGGGGTGTGACGAAACACACAAATGAGACGTAACATTGCACAAGATTGGGGCCATGATAGCAAGACAAGAATATGTTTGTGTGTATATTTTAACTACTACTAATACTACCTACTATTTAGGGAAAAAAATGTATTGATGAAATAGTTGATAGGGGGATCCTCCCTCAGAAGATTTTGAGCATTAAACACTTAATTTCCTGCATTCTGGGAACATTTTCTGCACCAGGGAAGCACAAAAATCAGGTGGCAGGTGGAAATATGAAAATAATATAGAATATAATGCAATAATCAGTAGCTTATTATTGATTTTAGCCTAGGTTACTTTTTTTTTTATACGTTTGGACAGTTATCTTCCATATTTACATTGCATTGCAAGCTTATTGTGCAAATAAATCTTTTTCATAGCATTTTTATTTGTGAACATTGACATTTCTTGGTGCAAGCTATTTTTCAGAACATTTTTAACAAATGCTTTCAAATAGTGGTGGCTACATGTCACCAGCGTCCCCAGGGGAAATGACCCTCCCTCCCTACAGGTTGAGCTACTCAATGCTTACCGCTTCACCTCCACTCTCCAACTGCTCTCTCGCCCTCAGCCCTGTCACTTTGTCACTTTGCTCCATTGTCTCATGCCTCCTCCTCTTCCTGGCAGTGGCCACAGCTCTCCTTCACTCCTTCAAGTGCCTGCGCCTGTGCCTGCTCTACGTCGGGTACTGCAGCTGATGTTGAAGCTACTGCACCCCCAGTAGCAAACATTTCGGTTGTTTTCACACATTTGGTGGCCTCCGTCAGAAGATTTTTTTGCGTGTAGGCGTAACGCAAGAAACAGAGAGCAGAGGGGGTGGGGGCTAATAAGAGATGTGATTGGGCCGGCCCAATGTCAGTATAAAAAATTATCCAATGGGTCGCTGTCTATGCTTTATGGGCTGATCGTTGGCCCATTTTTTAAAAACAGTTACACCTATATAAATACATAATTTACATTACACTGGCCCCAAAGGTGCAGATTACCAGTCCAGTCCTGGCTGTGAAGAAGGCAGTAGTTTGCACAAAAAGGACAAATTAGCAACAAGTAAATAATGTGGGGCAGGCTGCACACTCCGCTGAAATAATTCTGAGACGCTTCCAGTGGACTTTGACGCCCTATAGACACATCAAAACCGTGGCGCAGCCGTAACGTGCCATAGCCAGAGTCAGTGGATTCCTAGCGTAAGAGAGTGAAGAGGCTGCTGGTGCTCGTGAAATTAAATGTTGCAAGACAGACGCCGAGCTGGCCTGGTAAATAATAATGTGGCGCCCAATCGCATCAAATCTTACATTAGTTTTAACCTACCTTGCATAACAATGACCCGGATGACTGAGAACCTTCACAGACATTGTAATAATATAAACATTATCAAGAATAGCTAAGGCTGTCACCATCATAAAACAAAAACAGAAATGACAGCGGCATCTCTGCAGGGGTCTTGTTTTTCTACAATAAATGGAAAAAAGGCACAATATGACTGGTGTTGTCTCTGCTCACATGATTTGGCATTTGGCATTTTAATTGATTTATAGAAATTATTTGAGAAATTCTGTACAAAACAAAAATGAAATGTGTCTGTGAAGATTCTCAGTCATCCAGGTCATAGTTATCCAACGAAGGTTAAAGTCAAGGGCAACTGGACTTGGTTGAAGATACTGGAAGACGTTTCGTCCCTCATCCAAAGGACTGAACTGAAGAAGTCCTTTGGATGAGGGACGAAACGTCTTCCAGTATCTTCAACCAAGTCCAGTTGCCCTTGACTTTAACCTTCGTTGGATAAAAATTAAATGTGTTATGTTTTATACTGAAAAATAAATAATACTGGCGTAAAGTATACACTTGAGCCATGCTTTTCAATTTTAGAGAGAAGCAGAAGAATAAAAGTTAAGTCATCACTTTTAGTTGAATCCGTTTCTTTCCAGTGTCAGTAATCCAGCTAAAACTTTGCTGGCCCTGACTGCTTACAAGGGTCCATACTGAGGTCAAAAGCTTTAATCTCTGCAAAATTCCCATATGGATTACTACCAGTCTCTACGGAAACTATAACAATTACTTTAAGTTTTATTACTAACCTCAGCCACATTGTGGTGGCCAGCGTCTGTGCACAGATCTCCCTGAGCACACTTAAAATCAATTTTAGTGGAGAAAATACTACCATCCGACCCAGCAGATGTAATTCATCCTACCCCATTAAAGCAAAATGAGTTAGTGAGGTTCCCTTAAACTTAAGGGCCTCCAACATAATGAATAACAAATAAGTAAGTATCACCCAACCTTTGACAAATTTACTGGGTGTGCATGCAAAGCATTTACCCCTGACCGTATGTGGTTTACTGTACTAATTTGCACTTCAGACATAGTTGTGGAGTTTTTCTTTAAATATCTCCACAACCTTCAATTCAACTTCAAAAGGCACACCATTTGAATTGAGCTGCATAATGAAGCGGTGCCTGCAAGCTAGTTCAGGCAGTCAACTCAAGCTGTACCGAAAACTCGCATGACAAGAATCACAGTCATCCAACAATCGCACCTTCTCAATTTGGTGGTCTACTTAAGCTGCAAAATTTTCCCATCTCTCCCTGGGCTCTGTTGTACTGCTGCTGTCCACGTCTGTATTGCTCCTGTTCTTTTAGCCAAACCACCACCCTAACATCCATCGGCTGCAGTGAGGATGCTCATCCCTACCCCAAGCTCTCAATGTAAACATTTGTACAGAAGAGGTTGGCAGAGACAACAAACTGTAACTGTTCTACTGTAATAAACATTTCACATGAGTTATCTGACTGAACTGTAGTTCTGGTGTTGTATATCGTCTTACAATTCCTAGTCAACAATCTTCTTTTACTTGTTGGACAGTTTTTGCCATGCAAATGACACAACCTATGTACGGCAATGTCAGTCTGTTGGTCATTCCAACACTTTGGTCCAGAATTAAATATTCCCAATATAACTATATGATAGGTTCCCTTAGGTATTAATTATAAGTACTTTGGTGATCCCTTAACTTTTCAAATAGCATGTTTACATTGTCATTATGAGCATTATATGCTGACATTTGCATTTAGCGCAAAGCACCACCTTGCCAAAGTACAGCTTCACAGAGCCATTAGCATATCTGTAGAGTGTTACATTTGTTGTCATGCATGACTGCTAAAAAGTGAGTAATGTGGCTGGCTAAGAGGACAATAACTGAAAGACAGCTTGTATCAGGGAAAATAGCAATTGCATTTGGATACAAACATATTGTCCTTAGGTGCATGACCTTTGCATTGGTCATTGTGACTGCATGCTTAAAATGGGGCCCACACATCTGTTATCTAGACATGCTCATAGAATGATTTACTTTTCCAGCAACTCTTGTAGAAATCATGTCATTTATTTTTATATTTTGAGGCAGAATGTATTGAGAGCATGTTTGGACTTCCCAGATGAATATTTAGTGATTGCACTGTGTGCATGCTTTGCTTTGTCTTAGAGGTTTGAGGGCAGAAGGATGACAATACATCCCTGAGGAATAGAGTTCACCCTTCAGAGTCCCCCATGTTTACTGAATCAAGGTGCAATTCTCCAATTTAGATTATGTGTGAGAATTATAGATTTGAACATGGAAAATCAATGTTCAGTGAAATGGAATCACGTGCATCACAAATGAAAGGGAGAAAGAGGGTTTTAAGAAGGAACCTGTGTTCATTCTATTTGTTCAGCTCTTTGCATAATTTGTCCATTATCCCAGTAGGGGATAGGCAAAGGGATGGGCAAATACACATCAAATTGTATTTTAAAATATAATATAATAATAACCAAATACCCTCATTTTAAGTGTATCAAAATAAACTATAACATACAGCAGACACATCGTGTATCAAAATAAACTACTAAACTACTAAGAATACTTTTCCAAGGTAAATGCAAACGCTCCGTATTTGTATAGCGCCTTTCTAGTCTTTTCGACCACTCAAAGCACTTTCACGCTACATCTGCATTCAACATTCACACACATTCATACACTGGCAGAACAGCCACTAGAGGCAATTCGGGGTTCAGTATCTTGCCTTCGACATGCAGCCTGGAGGGGCCAGGGATTGAACCACCGACCTTCTGATTAACAGGCAACCCACGCTACCTCCCCCTCGCAATTCAGTTCATTTTATTTCAATTCACTTCAATTCAATTTTATTTATATAGCACCAAATCACAACAACAGTTATCTCAGAGCGCTTTTCATAAAAGAGCAGGTCTAGACCGTACTCTGTGATGATATTTACAGAAGCCCAACAATTCCCACCAAGAGCAAGCACTAGGCGAAAGAGACAAGGAAAATTGGGGGTATGAGAGAGAGAGAGAGAGAAAGAGGGCAAGAGAGGAAGAGAGAGAAAGAGAGAGAGGGATGGAAGGAAGGAGAGAGAGAGAGGGGAGGGAGGCAGCCTACACAATATACACAGAGGTACAGACAGTAAAGGTGATGTTGCTATAGACTGAATGAAAAATGGTACAGATATTTATAGTAGTGTTAATGATAATAATCGTAATGTTAATGATTATAATAACAATAATAACAATAGGACTAGTAACAATAATTGTAGAAGAGGGTGTCGACCAGGAAGATGGGGCAGCAGGTGATTCGCACCTACATATCCAGACTCCACAGCTCCTGAGCCAGAAACACCTGCAGGAAGTGATAGGAGGAGAGAGGAGAGGGACGAGAAAGCACAAGACTACGGGAAAGGAAAGAAGTCGAGTTAATGACATGCATTAATGGGATGAGGTTGCATGCAGAGGGAGAGAAAGAGGAGGAGCTCAGTGCATCATGGGAAGTGCCCCAGCAGTCTAGGCCTATAGCAGCATAACTAAGGGATGGTTCAGGACTAACCTGAGCCAGCCCTAACTATAAGCTTTATCAAAGAGGAAAGTCTTAAGCCTATTCTTAAATGTAGAGATGGTGTCTGCCTCCTGAACCCAAACTGGAACCTGGTTCCACAGGAGAGGAGCTTGATAGCTGAACACTTTGGCTCCCATTCTACTTTTGGAGACTCTAGGAACCACAAGTTGCATTCTGGGAGCGCAGAACTCTGGTGGGGTAGTAAGGTACTATGAGCTCTTTAAGATAAGATGGTGCCTGACCATTAAGAGCTTTGTATGTGCGAAGAAGGATTTTAAATTCTATCGGCCTATTTGATCTATCCCTTCACCAGTACACTGACTCTGGTGATTAAGCACACAATGTTTGAGAGCAACAGCTTTTCTCTGCCTAATGAGTCATGCAATAAATCTGACATATGCAACCAGTTATGGGCCAGTGCGACTCCCTTACCTCTTCTCTTCTTTGTCTGTCTTTCTCTCACTCATGTCTCCCCTCATAGGCTACTGCCTCTCCACGCTCCTATCTCTGCCTCCAATCTCAATCACTAACAAAAAAGGGAGAATGACTTTAAGGCATTTTCAATAGCAGACTTATTTGGTAACAATTTTCACAAAACACAAAAAAAACCCATTCCACACTTGGGTCCACCCTCACCTCCAACAAACACGAGGTGAGGATGGATGGGTCGAAAGCCTGCTGTTTAATGGCATTGCAGCATAACGTTTTCAATGACAATAAGGCAACATTATGTAAATTGGTAAACCATTTAGCCTAGGCTACTAAAATGAACACCAGAACTTAACAGGAACTGTCAAGAATCAATGGAAAGCTGGCGACCTATACGTTTCTCACCTTGACCTTCTTCTTCGGGTCTAGCTCATTGTTCTGTTCTGATCTTAGTCTGGGCCATAGACTGTATAAAAGAAGTGGACGTAGTCATCATGACGTCACCCATTGGTTTGATTGTTTGACTGTTGGCCGACAGGGCGCCGCCATGTTGATTTTTTGCAACCAGGAAGTGCCCGGAAGTGACCATATTTGGACGAGACAGTGGAGCTAAAGGCCATGTGTGGAGCTAGTTAGCTTGCTTAGCTAGGTGTATCTGTAATTCATCCTTAACTGTCATTTTAACAGGGCTGACAATTTTGTCTAGCGATCACCAGGCTTAAAACTAAATGTACTCACCAGAGAAAGTGAACAGCCAACTCCTAATAAGCTTTTTCAATGGCGCTGGTTAAATTTACACAGTGCCGTGGGTACGAGTCACTGTAGCCTGATTGACCGGTCGCCATGATAACAACTTGTCAGTCACAGATATCCCGCCCTGAAGCATACTGTGCTTTATGGTTTATTTTCCTCTAAATGGGACCATAAGTTACTAAATGAACATCATGTTGTATTGAAGAAGACCTGAAACTAGCAATTGAGACCATAAAGTCATTATGAAAGTGTTTACTGAGGTAATAAATTAGCTGAGAAGTAGAACTATACTGGACTTCTTTTTGCAACCTGAAGAGCCGCCCCCTGCTGGCCGTTCAATAGAATAGGTTTATGGGACTTGATTCACGCCTCAGACCGGAAGCTTCTCACTTGGTCTGGGCAATTTACTGAATAGGCACCAATCAGAGGTCAAATCAAAATACAAACCACTAAAGTAGTTTGATGCAAAATATGAAGCTACTTTCTTCAACCTTATCAAATACAAATTACAAAATCCTATTTTGTATTTGAAAGACCTATTTTAAACACATATATCATGAATACTGCCCATCCCTGATCTCGGGTCTGTGACATGCAGGCGGAGGTCATTGTTGGCTTCCACTGTTGTGTCCAGGAGTGACAGAAGCACACACAGGGCACATAAACAGGTCTACGCGGCTCACAAATAGTTCATGTGGGCTAAAGGTCAGTGACCCCTGCTAACAACATACATGCCTGGTGTCTACACATTGTGAAAAAGGGAAGGGAAATACTACTACATATAGTACATCAGTGTCAATGTTTTCTAGGCCTGTGGTGACTGAATGTCCCCTGTCATCAACTGGGAGAATTATCAAAATCACTACTGTACAGCTGAAAAGAAGAGTTATCCATGAAAGTTTATTTCAGATAATTCAATTACAAGAAAAGTCTATGACGTACAGGTGCATCTCAATAAATTTGAATATTGTGAAAAAATATTTTTTCCCATACTTTAAGTAAATTTTTTTTATATATTCTAGATTGATTACATACAAAATGAAATATTTCGGGCCTTTTATGGTCATGGCTTACAGCTCACAGATATCAAAAATCCATTTCATTAAATATTAGAATATTAGAATAAAGAATTAAATGTCGAACTGAGAAGAGCCTTTAGTCTCTCAGTCTGGTTCAGTACACACAACCACAATCATGGAGAAAGCTTCTGATTTGACAGTTGCCCAGAAGACACTCATTGGGTATCAATAAGTTTAGGAGGAGTAAGAGTGAGCCACAGAAGGTCATTGCTGAAAGGGCTGGCTGTTCACAGAGTGCGGGATCCAAAGTCCTCTTTTTACACCATAGTAAATTCTGTATTTCATTTGGAAATCAAGGTCGCAGAGTCTGGAGGTCAAGTACAGAGGCACAGAATACAAGTTGCTTGAAGTCCAGTGTGAAGTTTCACAGTCTGTGATGGTTTGGGGTGCCATGTCATCTGTTGGCGTTGGTCCACTGTGTTTTTTCCAATCCAGGGTCAAAGCAACATGGGCCTCCATAACACCTCAACAGTGCTATGGGCTGATTGCCTCCATGTCATGCCACTGTGATGCAGTGATTCATGCAAAAAGTATATGTATATATGTATTATACATATTTTATTGTAATGTTGTAATATCTTGAGATATGGATTTTTGGTGAGCTGTAAGCCATAATCATTAAGATTACAGCAACAGAAGGTCTGAAATATTTCACGTTATATGTAATGAATCTAGAATATATGAAAGTTTAATCTTGAACTTTTTCACAATATTCTAATTTTTGAGAAGCACCTGTAAAAGTGATGGTACAATAGAACAGTAAACTTTTCACACTGTGATCAAGAAATCAATTCTCCATGCAATTCTAACTAACTGTTAATTTTATCTTAACTTTAGAAAGTCTATTTTTCACTGACATAAAGTATACCTGATCGGAAACTGTGAGGATCTATTCTTTCAGGAACTCAGTGTTTATTAATGATTGTCTGGCAGCATACCACTGCCATGCAGGGAGGATAGAGTGAAAATCTATTATACAAATGTTGCATCATTAATGGCAAACTCCAGAGTCACTGGAAAAACAGCAGAATGCTACTGTAAACCAATAACGCATAGTAAGCATGTATACCTTACATGCAATCCCTCACTAAAAGACATCTAAAAATAATTTTAAAAATTACAGTTTGGAAAATCCTTAATGTTGCTCTTGACAGTTTAAAGTGCATATACAAATATTAAATAAATTATTATAATGTGTGTAAATATAGTAAATGGCACTACTAAAAATAAAGAACAAGTGAAAGTATTTCTATAAAAACTTGAATAATAACATATTAGTTAAATCTGTACAATTAATTCCTGTACTGAGACTTGGTAAGCTTTGACACCATTTTTATTTTTATTTTTTTTTAAGTTTGATTTTCTTGACAGTTTAATGAATACTACTCTACATTTTCCCCTAACTACTTCTTGCACCTGGAGATTAAAATAAGTCTAAATGGAGACATTTAACGGGTGATGCTGCAGGTCACTGTGTGAGGATAACGGCATAACACTTTTGGCACCAGATTGTCTGCACATTCAGACAAAATCTTTTACAATAGTAAGCGTTTGATCTGAGGGAATAGTTTCTCATACTTGAGATGGTTCTTGGCTAATAACTGCTGGACAATTTCTCAGCATGATATGATTAACCATGCTGATTCACTGATGGGCTTCATGTTGAGTGTGTTTTTTTATTTGAAGAAATAGAATATGTGCATTCTGTAAGAATAAACCTTTTGTTAGGTTAATTTAATGTTAGTTGACATGAGTAGGTATTTCACTATGTTACAACCTAAACACATGCAACTTAATGTATAGGGATTTAATAAAATGGCCATTTCTATTTCTATTTAGTAATTCTAATTAGGATGTAGGGAAAGCACTTAAATCTATTATTGAAACTAGTAATATTGAGTGCACAGGGGTCAGGCCAAAATGATAATTGGATGATAAAATTGATTCCCACTTCTGTTTTATTTGCTTCAGGCCTAGCTTGTCCTATTTCTTTTTCTATCCATCCAATTTCCTTCCATCTGTAGTAGAAGATGGCCACCATCAGAGTGTGGAGGAGGTTATTCAGCAAAGGTGCGCCCACTCAGACGTGAGGGAATAAGCGGGGCGGAACACAGAGCTATTTTGGTTGAGCTCCTCCAGAATATAGGTCTAAGTGATTAAAATGGTGTATTTTGCCAATATTCTTCTCAGTGAAGGTGTGTTTATATTTTTGTTTGATATTCTCTTACTGTCTTCTACCAGTATGAGTCTTTAGCTGAGAACTTTAGCTCTGTTCTCATTTTAAACCTCAATTTACCACTTAAAAACAGTTTAAAACACTTCAGAAATTATTTAATACTTTAAAGAAGATGCAAACAGAAATAAAGACATCTATCTATCTATCTATCTATCTATCTATAACAATGTAACACTGAGAAATTATTATTACTTTCTTTTTCAGCAGGTACCTTACACATAGTGCAAATGCCACATTAACTCTCATGGGCCACCACATCTAACCCAAATCCTTCTTTTAACTTGAAAAATGGCTCGCTGTGCTAACCACAAGGGACTGAGAAGAGGAATTCCTGGTCTGCCCACCACTGCTGTATTAGGTTACTTATTGACTGTAACATCTCTCTTCATTCTGCCTTACTTCATTTTCCTTGTCTCACTCCCATAGCGCTTCCTCCTCCACCCCTTCCATTTCAACCACCTTACAGACCCCGAGACCAGAGCACCATACAGGCTGACCAGTTTCAGCTATGCCCTTTTGCTTTCCACAGTCAACACAGTGAAGAGGTTTGTTATGGAAGCCCAGTTAAGGCAGCGAGCACTGGGGCAAAGCCTAGTGGGGCCAGGCTGAATGGATGAGCTGTCAGGCAGCCAGTTTGGTGATGAGAGACCCAGACTTCATGCAGGCTCAGATGGGGGAGATATCCGTTCCTGTCATCCCCACAGCAAAAGAAGCTCCCATCCCCTGAGGACCGTTGTGAAAGTACGAGGGGCAATAGCCTCAAAAAGCAGGGGCAAGTCTGTCTGTGGAACGCATATTTTAAATGCACAGAGGCACACCAAAAGACACACACAGGCATATTCACACCGGTTCCTTATTGGCCACTTCACCAAGTTTTAATTAGACGAGTACTGGAGACACATCCTTGTACATACTACTGAAGCATTTCATTGTCAATGCAAAATTCTAGATCTTGTGTCTATGTTCGTTTTAAAGCTGTCCATATTACATTGCTGTCTCTGGATTGTTTGTTCCAAGATGTACCACTGGGAACACAGGAGGTGACAGGAGACTCCTGGGGAAGAAAGAAAGAAAGGAGGGGAGGATAGGAGAGGAGGATGTAAAGGGAAAAAGGAGACAAACAGGGTTCCCAGGAGAGTATGAACAGATGAGACAACGATGGTGTCTGATAGCGGGACGTGGAGTGACAACACAGAGAAGCATTAGTAGAAAGAGAGAAATGGGGAAGAGGACAGAAATTGAAAAGAAGAAAAGAAGCTGACAGTAAGTACCAAAAAGCCTGCGATTTTTGTCCCTTTTTCTGAAGGTAAAACTCTCAGATGGTCTTGTCATTGCACATGTGGTGAATATAATATATGGATTCATTATGTTCTGCTGCTTTTAGCTTCGTAATGACTGTAAGTCTGCTTCAAATATTTTGCTGATTTAAAGCATAATCCATCATAATAAAATATCCTTTCTTAGAAGAAACAATCTTACTTTATCTTTTCTTTCTTAGATGATACATTTTTTCTGTTGAAAGTGGCATTAGCTTAGGTCGGGTTGTAAGAACAGTGGACTTTAAAGAAACTATACTGCTGTAGTGTATGTTGACTCGGCCGAATCAAAGGTGACAACTTAAAACCTGATACCTTTATTCATAGCCCCCTTGAAAATGTATATTGATTCGATTTTTTATTTTGACTGCAGTCGACACATACCCACAATTTGGTCACAGGAATAGTAAGAACAGAGGCAGTATACTGTGATAAGAAATGATATGCACGGGTGCATGCCCACATGCACACACACACACACACGCACGCGCGCGCGCGTGAAGAAACTACACAAAAGCAGTACACATAAAATCAGCAAGTGGATAGAAAAAAAGAAGCACAAAAGTACCAGCCATATTGAGAAAGTGACTACACCATGGTTGAAGATAGGCGGGAGAGAAAAGTAGAACTGGCAGAGTTGAGAGGAGCGAGAGCAGGAAAACATCAGTCGAGAACTCATCACAATGCAGCGCAGCAGTGCAGCTCCCTGCTAGCACCACAGGAATCCCATCTTCAGGGCTCAGAGCAGGTAATAGGAATGCTACAGCCATTAATGCCGGGAGAAGAAGAACAGGAAAAACCCTGTGTTCTCTGTCGAAGCCTTAGCCTTTATATTGCCCACCTCTGATCCAGCAAAAATCCACACCGGCACAGTCAAAAGAAATGGATTAAAAGCAGTTCGCCACTTGTATGGTAGCCAAGTTACATACAGTGCTCTGTGAAAAGAGACTTAACAGAAGAAAATGAGACTGTGAAAACAGGAGGCATTGTTTTTACTTCAGTTTCAAGGTCAGATATGGGAGCTCTGTTTACATAGAGGGTTCTTCACATCCATTTATTTTTAATGCTAATTGATTAAGCTGGAACTACAGATAGAGAAGCATATTTTACAAGAACTAAGATTATGATCTAAATACATTAATCTTGACATAATTATAGAGTTTTAAGAAAGCAACGAGAATCTTTAGAGAGAAAAAAACTATATTCTTTTCTTCAAAGGCAACACCAAACAATATCATAAACTTACATTTCCAGATCATTTAGGATTCATAAAAGTTCATAAAATTCATAAAAGTTCTCAGTAATATGGGAAACTATGCAATTTACAAGCCTTTTCTTTTTCAGAGACTCACTCATGGGTGGGTAGCAGGTGTGTGTGTGTGTGTGTGTGTGTGTGTGTGTGTGTGTGCATTTCACTGATGAAAAATGAAGCTCAGTGTAAGTTCAACCAGGAAGACTATCTTCATGCTTCATTCATTCACTACTCTCTCTGTCTCTCTCTTTTACTCTCTGTCTCCTCCTGACTCTCTAATAAGCCGACTATGGGTGTGCACTCTTTAGTTTACCAGTCAGATTTTGCAGTCTCCATCAGCCAAACTTTAATATCTGTTCTCTTCTATGTTGCTGTCAGCTATCTTTTCAGTACGAAATCGCTCCTCCACACCATTCACCTCCTGCTCATCAAATCCAGGCCCAGTTCAAAAAATATATTTAAGAGGTTTGCTAGTTATCTTAATCTACCACCAATCTATAATGTAAGTGATGAGAAGATAAGGAAAGCTGGTAGTGTACTTGAAAATATTGTCTGTAGCAAAAAACAGTCACAGGAGGAACAAATCGGTTTTCCCCTCCAAGGGAGGCCTGCTGCTTGTAACAGTGAGTACAGTACCGCAAAAGACTAGCTAGTGTAAATGATTGAATCCATCATATAAAAGATATCAGGCCAATTCTTCTTTCCCTTTCTATTTTTTCTACTCAATGAAAATCTTTCATACTATTTTGTATACCTTTTTGTTTTGCAGTATGACAAAGGCTCATGAAACCAATTGAAAACCATAAATGTAACCCACTATCTCTCTGCTGATTCAGGCCAGTCATACTAAGAAGCCAAACTAAACTGTTCATAGCAGTGCAGTGGATTGTTTAATCCTGAAACCCATGAAACCTGAGATATAGTACTTATGAATATTCAGCAAAACACTCAAACATTTACAGCTAAAATTAAACAGTATCCTCTCTCATAATGGTATGGTGTAAGCTTGGATGGACAAAAGTGACTTATTGAAATTCATAATTATAATTTGTCTTGTTATGTCAGAACCAAGCCCCACTATAAGCCCAAGCACCTACCGTAAGGCAAACTATTAACATAAGCAGCTTATATCAACATAAGAGTTCTGCTTGCATGTAAATAAGTGAGTTGTTCCTTAAGAAGGGGGGGGGGGCTCTATCGGTCCTGCTTGCCACTTATTGCTAACATAATCAACAGCATAATCAGCTCAATCTGTTTCATGGTCTCCTGCTACTGGTAGAATTAAAGCCGATCTTGCCAGCTTTACTAGACGACCCTAGCCATCTCATTGTGTCCAGATGAATTGGTATTCACTCAGCATCTCGGATTGCCTTCCTGCATTTGCCATACCCTGGCGTGGATTTGGGTTCTCCCATGCCTCTGCTCAATTGGTCCTCATTTAAGTCCAAGATCATAATCAGATTCTAAATATCTGTTTCATTCTTGAACAGCAGCTCAATAAACCGGTTAGTATTCCCTTCTACTTCCAAAACATTCCCATTCTCTCGTTTTTGTCAACTTCAGCAAAAAGTGTGCCACTCTGATCCTGACACCATCTGTCTCTCTCCTCCCTCTGCTTTTCCTCCTTTACTCGCAGCAACCGATATTCAACAACCATGTCCATGCCAATAAAGAACAATCATAGCATGACTAAACAAGATTTCACAGAGACAATAGTTATTTGGCCAGCAGCTAAACATCAACAGAAACTACCAGTTCCTCCTCTCGAGCAAAAACTGCATTCTGCTGCACTGTCCATAACATCTTTTGGGTCATAGATAGATATTCATCTGGAGCTTTCCAAAGATTAGGAAGCCAAGTGCTTTGCTATGTCTTATGGTAATGAAGGGTTGTTTTTAATAAGCTGCTGGTTCTCTCTCACAGGAATGTGAGACTAATATCTCAGCCTAAGTAGAAGGGTCACTCGGGTCAAATCCAGATGAAATTGCTGCTCACTTTTAATTCCGGAATCTTCAGTATCTATTGAAACATGAAAGAAAAAAATATTTAAATATTAAGAACTAATCTGTGGTATTACAGAGCCAATATAATGCCTATATTATGAAACTTTGTTAAAAGAAAACTTGATTGTTTAAATATTTGCTTTCAACACTGTGTAAAGGGTCAGACAAATGTTTATTTTATAAAAAAAAAAAACATTGAGCAGAAGACTATGCAAACATGAAAGTGGCAGAGGTGACGTTACCCCAGACAGTAGGTTAAATGTTACTTAAATAACACTACTATGAGATTAGATGAGGGATCAATCTCCTCTACCTGAGAAATAAGAGCTCTTCAAACACTACTTTAATTATCAGATGGGACTTATCAAATATGGCTTTGAGACTATTAAAACATTATTTGCATGCTTTAATAGACCAAAGTGCACCAAATTAAAGATTATTCTTAAAACGTTCGTATGATATCTGCATGAGAAGTTCTATTTCACACAGGCTTAGCCCTCTAGTTACAAAAATACCTAGATATTTTGAAGTGAACATACGCTCACTAGTGGGACTGTTTAAAACTCCAAGGGCTGCTCCAGAGCTCTTATACCACTCACATTTGGAGTGTTGTGCTTAGCATAGAGGAGGGAAGTCATATCTGCCCCATGGTTTTCTCACCCTTCAGAAGGCCATCCCCTCCATTTCCAAAATTAAGCAAGTATGCAAGAGAGAACCTAGATTGATGAACACTCATCAGCCTCGCCATCTGGCTCCAGTTTGTTTTCTTAGCAAATGAAGCCGATTATTGAGCAAGGTGGCTAATGGCACTGAAATCTGCTGGGTTGTTTCTGCTTTACTTGACCATCTGAATTTTGCACAGAAATTTGTATAATAACAGCCTCAGATGCAACCCATTCAGTACACAAGTGTACCAACATAATAACTGATAATGCATGCAGGTGTTTTCAATCAGCTTTTAATGGTTTTGACATCACTGATTGGGGTGTGGCCAGAAGTGCATGCTTGAAAATATAGCCTACAGAGAGCAGTGCAGCTGCAGGACAGTGACTTCCCTGCATCTATAAAGGAAGGAATCACTGTCGGTTGGTTTGTATGTCCTTTGATATTCACGACAACTGTTCATCTGATTGGCTTCACACTTGGCAGGTGTTTTGCTTAAGATTGCAGTTTTGAATTTGTAGCTGTTTGGCAAGATGGCCTGTAACTTTTGAACCCCAAAGTTACCTGGATTACATTCCTCAGTGTCTCAGATGGAACACTGGAACACATAGTGTTCCACACATAGTGTCATTTGTAATTTATGTTTTTAAGGAATGGGTAAGTTCAGATTGGATATTATTTGTAGTAAAGGTCAGAGAAAATCGTTGTCTTGCCTAAATAATTAAAATAACAAAAACTACTAGTATAAGAAAGGACACCAATTTGTATGTAGATTCATCATTTCAGTGTGTTAACTACACCAAAGAAACGATTTGTCTGCCATTTTAATGGTCAATTAACATTGTAAGAAGTTAGAGGTCCTTCCCTATTGACTCATGTACTTGTCTGCATATTATGCACACAACTCAAACTACACTGAAACCAACTCAATTCTGTTTATCAGATTACTAGCCATCTTGCTTGCTAGAGTGACAAAATACTATAACAATACTAAAACCCCCAAAATGTGACTTTTATTTTAGGCAAAAGCAGGATTCTGCCTACTTTACTGTATTTCCAAGTCTTTCAACCAACGTACACTGGGCTATGCCCTCTAACCCTGAATAGAACCTTGAAAGAAAAAGAATGAATAAATCACAATATATGTTTTATATACAATACTAATAGCCTTATATATCAAACAACTAAACTGCAAAATTGAGAAGAAAAGCTTCAGAATGCACATTTTTAGCACCTTTTCAGACTTGAAGTCTGAAAAGAAATTTCAGCACACCTTCACTTGTGCTCAAATTCATTCATACAGTTGGTATTGTTGTCCTTCCTACTGGTATAGTGGAAAATTGGGCCACGGATTTGTCTCTTATTCATGGCTTTGTTAGAAAAATGCTTTTAAATACCACCCCTATGATTCAGTTATTCACAAAGATTTAGATGTCAACATGACCTGAGACATTGGTGGTATACAGAAATAACATTTTGATGAGTTAACTTATTCCACATTTTGGAATACCTTATCCAATGTTGATACCGTGTTTAAATGTTTGCAACCTAGCCCAGACTGCCTACTGTGCATCTGTGCAATACAAACTGGTTTTACTGTGTGACTCATATGACCACATTTGCCAGTGCCAGTCAACAGCACACAGTAGACACTACTGACACAATTCAATTAAAGACCTGCAGACAGTTTTCCCTTTTTGTTGATTTCCCTCCACATTTTATTCTACTTTTAAAATGTCCAATTTTCCTGTACCACAGTTGGAGTATACAGTGATGCGCTTCTCTGATACACACTGTGCTGCTAACACTCAACCAACCCCCCTGATCTCATACCCATCAATACAGGCACCCAAAGCAACTAGTACAAGTCACTAGTGCGGAGACAAGGACGCGATCCCACAACAGCTTCCCAACCACAAGCACTTCCAGTTATGCTTGATGAAACGCATGATCATGCCAGGAGGTGAAACCATTTCAAGTAAGAAAATACTAAGTATTTTGGTTGACAAGGATTTTGCCCCTGTGTTACCCCTGCATTCCAGTTTTCGTTCTACAGCAACAAATATCTTCAGACAGACCCAATGCTAGAAAATCCAGGGGGTATGGCAGCTCTTGGCTCCTCTGAGTCATTTAGTCCCCCTTCCGAACTTCTGTCCTCATGACTGCACATTCCTTTCTAACCATCTCTGTATAGTCTTCCAAATAGACTGTTAGTGGGTGCACTTAACTAGGGTTGAGCGAGTACTTGTCTGAAACAAGTATCCGGTACAAATAATGTACTTTTGTACTCTTTTTTGAGTATGAGTGTCATCAGAGTAAAAAGTGTCAATATCTGTATTTTAATAAACAAATATATGAACATTTATTTAAAAAAACTGAGGCTGTTGTGTAAATAGTTTTCTAATAAATATAGCCGCTTGATGATCAACCCATGTCAATTTCAGCGCTAAATGAACAGCTTGCTCATCCCTACTATTAGCTGTATGCACAGGCCAAAAGTATAGCTATTAAAAACTCCTATGACTCAAATGATGCAGTTTGTGTTGGCTACACATATTAAGCTCCCAGCAGACTCACTAGGTCAGCTATATACCATAATGTTGGCCAGCTATACTGCCAGCGAGTTAAAACAGTGGTAGGCTCTCCTTGTTGCATTAACCAGGCCAAATGATCTGACTCCCCTGAGGAGAAGATTGTTCCACCAAGATCCAGAAACTGTAGCTCACGTCAGTTATTATAGTAGATCATGGTGGGGAGAGAACTCTATTCTGACAATTTTCTTGTTCCCAAGAAAGAATAATAGGCCCATTCTGCACCGATGACTACTGAATGTGTACACCTTTTTAGATGCTCACTCTAAAAGAACCACTGGAGCTAGTGCAATCAGGCGAATGGTTTACAACTGTACACTTGAAAGATACTTTCAGTACTTCGATGTTTCAGTGGCTCCCAGACATATGGTGAATGGTAACCTCTATCTTGCATGAGTCTCAGAGTCCCTAACGCACCTTCTGCGGGATGCGAGTAGAGTGAGAGTGTGAGCACAGACAGAGCCTTGACACCTTGTCACCCTGTTGTGGGTGCTTGGCATGTCTGTACCGATTCGCTAAACCTGCACATGCAAATTTTAGTGTGCAAACGTTAAACATACTAAATAACAACTTAACTACAGCTCTCCAACATTTGATATCATTCTCAAATAATACACCTTAAATAGCCCCAAAAACCAAAATTTTCAATTAGCTTCAAACGTTTTCTGCCCAAGTTACAATAAGTTGGTTTTGGTAAGAGATTTCTGTGCCTGTTTTTTTGTCCGGGCTCTTCTCAGTGGTTCGAAATAGGTGATGCTCAGTTGGAAAAGGGCAATGTCATTTTTGAGCACCAATGAGGATTTAACATTATTTGAATTAAAATCTGATGGCAGTTGCTGGGTCTTTTGCTTGTGTTGGCAGGACACTGTTACAAATTGGATCAAACCCAACCTACACAAGCAGATTAACTGAGTTGTCGAGTGTTTAAATTTTAAATAAATAATGCCCAAGAATGACTAACTTGATTGTTGCCTTTTTAGTCATGCAGAAATACTTTAAGAGAAATGCTTTAAAACCAGGTGTCAATTTGTAGGGCCGTTCTCTCTCTTACTCTCTCTCTCTGTCTCCCACACATACACACACACACACACACACACACTTATGGGCATGGGCCAGAGTGTGGTGTATTGGGGGATGGGAAATTTCTACCGTTGAAAGTAATTACTTTCTTAAGGGTTGTTACGTGGCCTTTTTTAAGGCGGGGGTTGGGTGTAGAGAGGTCATTTAAGGAAATAGAATTTATTTCCGTTGGTCTCAAGGAAAGTTTTGTCGTTGGGAAATGACGGATGTTGGCTGAGAAAGTGAACAACATACTTTGGATATAACCGTTAGTATGGAAGAAAACAATCAACATGTTGTATCTATCATAAATCAAAAATATGTCAGCAGCAGCATTAGTGAAATAAAATGACTGCTGGGCAGTTTAATGACATGGCAAACCTAACTGGCCATGAAGTGCTTTATTGTTTGGCATTGCTTCATTTTTATATCTAATCTGTGTGTGTGTGTGTGTGTGTATGAAAGAGAGAGAGAGAGAGAGAGAGAGAGAGAGAGAGAGAGGAAGAGGCACACTTATATATGGTCAACAACAGAAGGCAGTACAACCCCTCCCATTCATAGAGGCTTCCTTTATCAGCTTCATTAATACCCAGGGTGTTTTTATTATTCTTAGCTGCCTGCTTATTGAAACAGCCCATTACGTTGTCAATGAAGAATTCAAATTTAACAACCCTGACCACCACCGAGCACAACTAAAAGAGAGCAGGATGTATATACAACGAAAATTAGATTTTCAAATGCAGCTTTGTTAGAGAGATTTTGAGTGCCAAGCTATTGAATGTAAACTGCTTTAAAGTAATCCTATGTGATGTGAATATTATTATTTTTACTAAAGTTTTTTTTCTCTCTATATTTGTTGTTTTTTTTAACCCAGAATAGAAGAGTGTTCTTATGTACTCTCACACAGGGACAATGTCCAGTTAAAGTGATCTAATCAAGTAAGTGTAAATTATTAAAATACACATAAAAACATACATAAAGGTAACACTTTTTTTCAGATGTTCCTTTGATGAATTGTTCCATTTTCTTTTGTTGGTCTAACAGCTTCTGACTCTCAATTATTTTGCATAACTCTTCTTTTGACTTTGAATGCGTTTCTAGCTTAACATTTTTTTGGAGAATACAATATTTTTATCTTTCAGTGACCTTCTTTACCATCATCTCCCTTTTAATGCCATTTTAAATCTGTGTTCATTTTCAGGCAGTTAGTGATAAAATGTGTTAAATGTCATTCAGGGGGGGAAAAACACTTGAATTGATACAGAGATATTTGATTGGTTAAACAGCTTAACACGATGAAATGTCATGATATTATTGGTGGAAAGGCAAGCCTCACTTTCCTGTTCCTGTTTGAATGATGCAACTGCCAGGCGCCAGGGTTACTTGGGCCCCTCTCACAGCAGAAGACTGCCAAGAAAACCTCTTCATCCGTTAAAATACTGTGAGGCCCTGTAATTCAAGATCAATAGCTCTGAGACAGGATGTGATGTAGTTTTCTGGTCAGCTGTTACACACTGTGTGAGTGAACAATGGCAACAATACCAAGCGCACGTGCTCCATTGTCACAGTGAAACTGAGACATAAGGCCTTTCCCCTGGGGCTTCCTTCCACCTCCCATCTGTCTGTGTTGTCTTTGATTGGTAGGCAGCATGTGGTTCCAACGGTGTCTGAAACAATGTCACAACGAGCGACGGTGTTATGGTTTAAAAAACACACAGTCACCACAATGTATTCACACATCTAACTATGAGGCTGTTATTACTGGCCATAAAAATACAAAATAGGTGCTGTTAGGATATATTTCATGGTACTACATACACACATCATACACAAATTAATATTCAAAGCAAATGTTTTTGATCCATCTTAAAACATGTCTGAAGTGGATCTTTAAAACATTTTGTATTCCAAATGCATCAGTTCAGTCTTATAATTCAAATGACTCATTTTGTGCCTTTTTTTTAACCAGACATATCTCTGCCAACGATTTCAAACTTCTTTAAAATTTAGATTGCACATTTACTATGTTAATATTAAGATTGTATGCATCCAAATTTCATGTTTCACAAATTGAAGATACCAGAGAAGCCAGTGAAATTTAATTGAGCTTGACCTAAGTTACCATAGAAATGTATCTTGACAAATTACAGGTCAGACTTATTTTCACACTCACATTAATCACCTCAATCAAATGGAGTGAAATGTATGCACAGTGTCTTTTACTGTGAATAAGGTATGTCTTGAAGTAGCCTGAAAGGTAATATTATTCAGGGACAAACAGGGATTGGAGGTTCTGTTACTACAAGTTTTCCCCTTTAAAAAATCCAAAGTCTGTTGTGTGGTGTATTCTCTACCTGCACTATAGTCTGTTTTTGTTAAATGTAGTTATGTGGAAAATAAATAATAAAATGTGTAAAAGTACTTGTAGCACCCATACCTCAGCCTGAGCTAATTTACTTAAAGGGACATATACTTTTTCTCTTACCGGGAATCCTATCTGTCCATCCAAATTGTTTCAGGCTGATTTGGCAAGGACTGAAGATGTCTGAAGTAGATGTCTGCTGTCACCCCATTACAATGAACCACAATGGCAAAAGAAATACAATTTAAAAAGTCAGCTGCAATTCACAAATCACAACACAAGTTGGCTGTTCTTACTTCTGTTATTGCGTAGAGACCTTGATTCCTTTTCCAAGGCAGGCACTTGCCTGTGTATACAGTATATATAAGGTAGAAAGTCAAACAGCAGTAACTCTGGGTCCTTGAAGTTGTGACTGACATTTTTCATTTTTAAAATTTTTATTTTAGTTAGAGTAAATAAAGAATATTTCCTGACTTGTCTGGGACCATTCCTGTCCTCCATCTCTCTGTAACACAGGCTATTGCTCAATGTAACAAAAACATTTTAAGGTAGTTTAAAGTAA
This sequence comes from Micropterus salmoides, assembly GCF_014851395.1. Lineage (NCBI taxonomy): Eukaryota > Metazoa > Chordata > Actinopteri > Centrarchiformes > Centrarchidae > Micropterus > Micropterus salmoides. The sequence goes on along the minus strand of NW_024044348.1, from coordinate 14,855,436 downwards.
CGCTGATGCTTTACACTGTAAAATATGGCCTGATTGGAGGCCTCAAAGGGTGGACCACATCAAGTGGATAAATTGGTCATAACACATCCAGCAGCTGTTAATATTACTACAATATATGCCAGAATGTACGATATATAGGTCTGTGTGTATGTGAAAGCTATTTAAAAGAGTTTGTGAATGTTGTCACTCACTGTTTACTGATATAAAGTCAAACTTATCCACATGTATGCTATTTTATGTTATATATATGTTTTGTTCTTTCATGTGGTTATTTATTTATTATCAATTTATTTTGGTACTCTTTCATTTATATCACCTGAAGTCTCAACTGCCACAAAGTCCCCAGAAATATCAATCACATGGCTTTGCAATTCATATTTTTTTCCCAAGCTAATATTACCTTTCTCATCCCAAAATGCAGAAGCAATAATGAGCAGAAGCATCAATCCTACTTTCTGACACTTTACGCTTGAAGAAGAATTTTCATGTCAGGCAATAACCGCTAGTGAGCCTCCACGGCACAAGCTATGGGCTTGCGCCTACACCAAAGCCTAATGGGATAGATCAGCTCTTGCATAACTGGGGGCAATCACTCACTCCGTCTCCTCTCTGACAGGACTCAGTTATGGCTTCTGGGTAATATCATTTCTGTTATCTTAAGATATCAAATTTCTGTCTTTATTGGCAAAGACCTTAGCAAATGGAGGACAGTTTGCTCGCCTTAGCAAGACAGACGATAAAAAATGAAAGCATATTTATCTACCTCAAAAGTCCCATTTAAGACGGAGTTCTTGGGACTTTGGTGACATTTTAGGACATCAGAATATTTCACAAACATTAATGTCATGAAGCTTTTGCTAAAGCATAACCTACACTCTCTACCTTTAGATCCAGTTGCCTTTTGTTTCACAGTGTTTTAAACCAACAGAAGAATTTTTGTATTTGTATCTCACTCCCATCTTCCCAGTCAAAAACAACAAATACATGAGCAGCAGAGCAGCAGAATCAATAACTAAATGTGTGAAACTCACCCACACGCTGGATTTAGATTTTGATGTCATAAAAGGATTATGGGTTGAAGTTGAGGATCTCCTAACTTGATCAGAGGAGGGAATATGAGAAACTGCTGAAATCACTCTCCACACTGTGGACCTGGAAGTGATCTACACTTTCATGGGTCCTGCTGTAAATACTTCAATCAGGAGGGACTGAAAAACAGGCTTAAAAAGTAGTTAAATTGATTTGTTTGACATAGTGCTCAATTCATAGTTTAATTGACGAGGAGTCAAGCCTGAGCTGTGTTAGGTGAGGGATACCCCTCAAGATAAATGTAAACATTACCATAGTCAAGCGCTGGCAGGGACCTGGCAGTTTGTAATGGCGGGAATACTGCAGCAGCTGTTGTATATGGATTGAAAGTACCAACACTTGCAGTTTGTATCCATATCTTTTTCTTGAGTTGAGAGGTGATCCAAATAAAATTTAACGGCTTTTGCAGCTATCTTATTCTGTTGTTTTACCCTCCAGGTCAGCATGCATGTCACGTGACTGAAAACTATGAATAAGAAAGTTGAAGAAATATGAGAGAAGCCTTTGGCAATTAGACCCCATTGTGATATCATATTTTTTAAGGGCATAGTGATGACATAATTTGTAAAGGAATATCCCCCCTGACGGAGTCTTGACACCGTTGAGGGTCTTGATGGGGGGAAGATGTGGAGACAAGTGGAAGGACCCATCTAGGGCACAGGACATGATGAAAACAGGAGGTGAATGAGGTGGAGGAGGGTTGCATTGTACTGACACTGAAATGACAGGTGACAGCAGCAGAGAAAGGAACTGTTTTAAAGTTTTACAAACAAAAAGATGATAGGCTCACAGAGCCAATGGCAAAATCTGATTGGTTTAGCTGAAAGCGTGAATGCCCCGAGTCAGAGAGAGAGAGAGAGAGAGAATTTAAATAGAGTAAGCACAATAATAGTCTTCCTGACTGAACTTCCACTAAGCTTCATTTGGTGTCCTAGCACTTTAACTTTGTAAGACAAAGGGGACAAGATTGGCCCTTGTTTGACCCTTAAGTGCTTACTCTTGCCACTAAGCCTTGATGTTTTGTCTGTGTGATATGGAGCTTCACCGTTTTGCTCCTAAGGTTGACTTTCAGCTGAGTAAAGCAGGTAATGGGGAATTACTCTTCTTAACATCCATACACTCAGCCTTTCAGTTCTGTTGCTGCAATTGTGGGAACTTGTGAGTCACCTGGTAGAGAATCAGCACTTTCAACCACCTCACAGTGGGTCCAATCAACTTTGGCTTTAAAGCACCACCCTGCTACCCTGACACCCCTGAGGTGTCCCCTCTGCCAACAGGCCCTCAACAATGAGATGAAAACAACCCAAACCAAAATCTACCCGTTACATACAGCCTTTTCTTGTGAAGAATACGAACATTTTGGTAAAGCTAGGATAAATGTCTGAGGAAAAGGGTGTCTCAAAAATCATTAGAATTCATCCTGTATATCCACAACACATTCCGCAGGAATCTGTCCGTTAGTTTTTGTGATAAACCAAAGTAAAGGTCAAAGGAAATTTGCTCAAATATTTTTCAGAGGTTGTGTTTGCAGTCCTCATCACAGCACTTTCTTTTTTTGGAACTGTCCTCTACTATGCCCCATTATTCTGCCCTTGTGTCCATCTTCAGGATAAGCAGATACACTATATTGACAAAAGTACTGGGACACCTACACATTAATTTTATGACATCAAATTCTAAATCCAGCGAGTTGGTCCCCATTTGCAGTTATAACAACTTCCACTATTCTGGGAAGGCTTTCTACAAGATTTTGGAATTGTTGGAATTTTTGCCCATTCGTCCAGAAGAGCCTGTGTGAGGTCACTGATGTCGGACGAGAGGGCCTGGTTCACAATTGTCGTTCTAGTTCATCCCAAAGGTATTCGATAGAGTTGAGGTCAGTGCTCTGTGCGGGCCTGTGAAGTTCTCCCACACCAAATAAGGAAAACATTTTTATATGGAGCTGGCTTTATGCGCGCTGGCATTGTCATATTGAAACGGGAAAAGGCCAAACACAAACCTTTGAAAGAACTATTGTCTAAAATCGGATGCTGGGGCATTAAGATTACCCTTAACAAAGACCACACTGTTGCCCTACGGTCCACATGGTGTATTATTGAATATTTTCCACTCAGTTCAGGCTCAGCATTTTTCCCATACCATTCTTCTGTAATTTGTTGTAATGTGAAGTCAAGTAGCCTGATATTACTGTATCATAAAATTGAGATAACAGACAGAGATGGAGATTTACACAAGGGACCCAAGATGTAATACCATATTAAGTAACTAACTAATTATCATAATTAGGTCTGTATCATCACCACAAATGTAGATGTGTGGAACATCTACATACTCTGTACTAGAAGTCTGTTACATCATGCCTGGGCATGAACACACTCCTCTCCTCTGAGACTAATTTGCCCACCTACTATGGCTAATTACATCCTGACAAAAGCACAGCTGGTGGAAATACGTAAAGGGACAATAATGCTGTAATGCCAAGCAACTGCTGCATAGGTAAATATGTAACATTTAATACAGACCATGCCTTGAAACTGTGATAAAATGAATGAATGTTGTGAAGTGTAAAAGCTTGTTCACTTCCTTTGAGTGTGTTTCATAGTATCATATCACCAAAGCATCTTGGCTTTTTGCTCTTAACGTGAGAAACCACAAGTACTGGGATCCTGGGCTGAATCACATATGAATATTTTAACACATATTACGTATGTACTCTTGTATGTATATTTCATTAGGTATAAATGTTTGATCTCTCAGCATTCTGTATAACTGAAAGTGATTAATAAGCATAACCCTGAATATCAATACTCACAGAAATGAAATAAAATAATAACAATTTCTGTTTATATTTTTCAAAAAAAGAATATAGAAAACAAATACATAGAATGAGTGATCTCACTGTTTAATAGATCTGTTTACCAATCTTGCGGCCATCATGGTATTTGGCAAGGTTGGAGCTCTTTCTGTTGGCTGACACCCTTTGATGTCTCCTTGTTTGTTATTTAGGCCCAAATACCTTGAACTCCTCCAGGGATAAATAAGCTCTTCAATCCTGCCTTCGCATGCTGCCACAGAGGATAAATTATATACAAATCTAGTTCTACTTCCTCTCATCATAATAATATGCTTTGCATGGCTTTTCCTCTTCATCTAGAATCATGGTAATCCCTGTGCTTCTGTGTAATTATCTCTCCTCTAGGCTGATCTCAGTGCTCCTCACCTGCTCAGCCTAGTCACATTACCTCCTCACTTTTATCTATGACTCTTAAAGCTGCTGCCAAGGGTCCTCTTAGCTCACCCCACAACATTTCCCTTTGCACACCCCTCCCCACACACACACCCTCTCTCTGCATCTCTCTCCCTCGTTCCCCCCGTTTCTCACTATATCCTTCAAGAGGAATGTGATTAGCAGAGAAAAAAACAGTGCTTCACGGCAAATTTGTATTGCGGGTATATCCCTCATTAATTTTCCAACCATTCTAAAAAGTGGAATGAAAAGAAAATAATGGAAATATAATTTGCTAAAATGACAAGGAGTCGTTGGGTACCTTAGGGAACAGAGGCTGTTCTTTTCTGTTATGCGTATTATACCATTCAGGACTATTCTTTTATTATTACTATTACTCCACGTGAGGAGTTTCTCTATTACAAAGCTCTCAAATTCACCCTGCTTTTATCCAATGGCAAATATAGATTTTGTTCCCCCCCCAAAATGTCCAACAAAAATTTTGGACATATTGAATATTGTGACAGATTTTGTATTAGGAGGGATATTTCAGAATGTAGTTTTTATTTACTACAAGTCATTTTTTTGCCCACTTGAATTTTTCAATAGCTATCATAAGTATTAGAACAAGGGCAGGGATTGCCATTTTACATTTTACACAGTCTGAACTTGGTCCCCTCTCAAGCATTTGCCATATTGATTAGAAAGTAGGCTACACACCTAATTTTAACCAAATGTTGCTGAGTAATTAAATTGCTTTCCCATTATCTGCTGCTGTAACAGACAGGGGCAGACAGGACAGAATAACTATAAAAAATAAGTTAAAGATAAATTAATCAACCAATAAAGCAAACAACAAAAAGCCTAACTATCTCAAAGTGCTCCTTAGCCCCTAAATTGCTGAAAGAAAGAACACGATTTTAAATCGACAAACAACTGTTTTTACTGGAATTCTCCAGTATATTCCACATGTTACTTTACATGTTATTTACAAGCAACTAATCTGCAAGACTACTGTAGAGTATCTTGAGTGACTTTAGTGTGTCTGTTGTTGAACTTTTACAACAATGTACATGTGGCTGTGTATGTATTTAAAAGTGCATGTGTGTAAAAGTTTCCAGCAGCCTTACTCACCACTGTGGTTAAAAAGGTCTCTCCTCAGGGATAACACGAAGGGCAGAGGTGTTAATTATTCAACAGATCAGCGTTGTCAGCATAACTCTCTCATTGCTCCTAATTGTCCCTTTGGGGGCGCTCAGGTCCTCATTATGGGAGCACTTTGTGTCAATAACATCAACAGCAGTGTTGATGTTATTTTGCCGAAGTATTTTAGTAGCAGTGAGAAATTTTCAAATTTTTTAATATCTGTTTCATTTATTGGGGATTATAATTTAACTCATTCTGAAAGATGATGTATAATATATATATATATATAAATATATATATATATGAAAGTAAATTTAACATTTAACTAAGCATTCTTTTAGATGCCAATTTTGTTGACAGAAATAATTAAGTGAAGAAATCACAAAATGAGATAAAATAAAGATTTCTCAAAAATAGCCTACTTGCCTAATGAGTCCAGTGGACAGTGTTGATATTTTTGACAGTTTTTATATTCTTATTATTATTACTATTCTTGTTATGGCTATTGTGTTTTTTATCCTTAACCTTTCCTCTCCTTTACTCCTAATGTTGGTCTGTCCATATTTACTAGGGTTTAGGTCAGAGCTGTGAGATTGTTTTGGCGTTTTCCCCCTCTTATTGTTCGTCTCCTCTCCTGGAATGTTCATTCAAGGCTAAGAGAGGATCTCTGTTCCGCAAAACATAGAAACCTAGACTGTGTAAATGATGATGCATCCCTTTGCTGGGGGCTAGACGCCCGAAGCCGCCCTAGGCGGCAGGTCTCTGGACCAGCTCTATATGTGTTTAAGTACTTCTCTGTTTATTCTCTTTTGTTAAATAAATTCTTCAAAGACAACGGTTGGTTGTAACTCAATTCTTTGCTCAACCCCTCACCAGGAATATAATTTCCACGACACTTTCAAGTACGGAAAAATAAGTGTTCTTATGTGTGCATCTCCCATGACTCAACAAGTTAAGAGAGAGAAGCTTAACACAATCTTTGCCCTCTACACTGTGGAATCATATCTTACACAACACAAACTGGAAGCTCCACCTCGCCCAGAAACCCAACATGAACTTCACTATCACATACTTAAAAAAATTCGTAAACGTAACGTAAGACAGGTAATTAATTATTCAGTTGATTAGAACTTTGCGCCTTTTCTATTTCTATTTTGGTACAAACCTCTGTAGTGCAAATTTGCCACACAATCACAATAGTTTCAGAAAATTGTTTGAACAATCACTGGTACTTCTGCCAACATCTGGGAAAAAACATCCCTGGTCATTAAGGCTAGTCATCAGCTTCAACATCAACTTGACTCGTTGAACCACAAATGGAAGGAACTCTCTTTGCTTACCTACAAGGTGGAAAATTGGAAAATTGTGAAAATATTGTGCTAGAAAGCATACTGAGGACACTTTCCCAGATAGACAGTCTGTGTTTGGTGTGTGACATGTGCAGTAGTTCCACAGCATAGCCCATTGCTCTTTCATAAAACCATGACAGTGACATTCATATTATTGACCATTGCTATATAAAACAGGACATTTTTGATCAAAATGCCATTTGTGCAGATCTCTAAATTTGACAAAGAAATATGAAATATATTGTAAATGACAGATTTTATCAATTCACATGTCAATTTTTATGTTAAGAATGTTCTATTCATATGAAAGGAAATGGTTATACACAAAAGTGGCTGACGGGAACAAGATTTTGCTATTGCAATTTGTCAACAGCCCAACACTCTATCAATCGACTTGTCAACAATAATTATTCTGCTGCCATCGTTTTCAGATTCTAACAAACTGTCCACATTCTAAATTACTGACAGGGTATTTTTCCTGTTTCAGCAACACTGGGTTAGGCTGCTGGCTTAGTCATATTTTCCCTTGATGCATATCTAAAGCTTCAAAGGCATTCTTCTCAAACCATGCATTTGACAGAATTGTTTATTAAAATGTATGATTGCTCGGTTCATCCTGCATTGAAATGACTCATTGCTCATCCAGATCAAATGACGATAATGTGAAAAGTAAACGTCAATAGTACCTCTTGTCTATAAAGAAAAAACTACCCCACATTTATTTTAAATAGAGCCAGCTGAAGTCCACTAGAGGTTACTTTTCCCCCACCCGAAAGGTCAACAGGCAGACAGTATATAGGTTGAAACACAATTATTAACTAAAGCAGAAACAGCCATGTAGGATGAATAAAACTGGAAGAGGAACAGCAAAAATCAACTACCAAGGTGAGGGTGCTGAAAAAAGTTCAAAAGTCCTACACCATAGCAAGACTGGGCACAGCAACAAGACACAAGGTAGTTCTATTGCAGGGGTATTCAATTAGATTTCAAAGAGGTCTAGTTAGAGAAAATTTCCTGAAGCAAAGGTCCGGAACATCAAAACGACGAACTTGCGTTATCATTCAGTACTATAACCTATAGTTGTGTCAACACATGTTTTTAGTCAACAACGGACTGTCAAATCAAATAATATTCAGTCAGTTTTCACATCAAACTGGAGGGATAATAAATAATAACTATTCAAATAATAAATTCTAAATTTAAGTAAACTAAAGTGCCTAATTTTTAGAAAAAATGTAATAAAAAGTGTAGCTTGAAGTGATGAAGTGTAGTCTTAACCAGTTTTATAATAAACACTCAACACATCATAACAAATGAACAGCTGTAATGCCTCCTCTTCTCTTTCATTTCCTCTTACAGAGCTACCACTTTCCTACTTTCTGTTGTTCAGTGAGAAACGTGAGCTCCAGCTAGCATATTGGAGATCTATGAGATATTCTGGTTTTGAACTGCCCGTGGGAGGAATGTACATGTAAAAATCTGTACATTCTTGATTAAAAGTCATGTGAAATCTCTTTTATCTTTCGTCTCCTCAATTCGGGTGTGTTTCCAAAACGTCTCTGGTGAATCTCGCGGACTCGACTCGCAAGTCTCGGTATGCACAGATTTGATTGGCTGAGCAGCGTCACATGAGACGATTGGAGCACATGCGATTGGTCTGTGAGTTTCCTGGTCCTCTAAACCAGTACAGTAAATGCTAGAAAAGCTGCGCGGGTTAAAATAGAAATGCTCCGTCACGAGGTAGTAAGTCTCAATAATAAATGGGCTGTAGGTCGGCGGTCCGGAGAGGACGGCGGCTGGGTCCGGATCCGGACCGCGGTCCGCCTATTAGTGACCTCTGTTCTATTGCATCAGCAAGGTATCTCCCAGGTTTCCAGATGTGTTGTCCAGTGTTACCACTGGTAGGCTGCAAGATTAATTCCAGTGGGAGAAAACAGCCATTTCATTTTGGTTGTATTCATGTATTCATGTTTGGTTTGTATTCATTAAACTATTGTGCAAGAAAAATGCTCTAAATGGTGGTCAGACTCTGATTTGTCAATGCTAAGTGCTAACTTTTCGTAATTATAACCATTCATGCAAAACAACAAGTTCAAAAGTTTGCTGATTGCTGTCAACAAGGTTGTCACTGTGTAGAAAAGCGATGGGGCCATAAGGGCTTAGATTAGGCGTGTGAGGGTTAGGGTTATGGTTAACCTAACCCATACACTTGGGTCTCAAGACAAAGACGAGATGATATTTAAACATCCACCCATCCATCCATCTTCATCCGGGATCGGGTCACGGGGGATATTTAAAAATTATTTAAAAAATATATTTGATGCTGAAATATACGAGTGGGGGTTCTGGGGGTTCTCTCTTAATTTACTGCATTCTGGAGAAATTTTCTGCACCAATTTATAGTGGAAATGTCTTTATTTATATGAAGGGAAACAAAATTCAGGTGGCAGATGACAATTCAAAATATAAAAATATAATTGAATAAATTGCAGTAATCAGTTTCTTGTTTTTTATCTTAAGTTACTTTTTCTGGATAGTGCACATTTGTTTCTTCTATATTGTATATACTGTATAATAAACCTTTCTCAAAGCATTTTCATTTGTTATTTAACATTTCTTGTTGCAAGTTGGTTTTCAGAACATTTTTAACAAATGCTTTCAAAAAGTGGTGGGGGCATTCTGATTCTGACATGTTCCTTGGTGTCCCCAGTATAAATTACATTTATGGCTGTCAACCATTTTTTAATGTCCCGCCCCATCCAAATCCATGATTGGTCGGTTCAAAGTGACATTGACAGCTTCTTTATGCACACCATACCAGCAGCTTATAAGAAGTGCCGGTACACAAGAAAAAGTCCTGGTAAGCCAAAAAGTAAAATGTCAAGGTGGCGATACTGCATATGGTACATGCCAGCCCGCTTCAAGCACTGGTATCACCTACAGCATTATTAACACAGCATTAATAACACTGAAATAGACAATAGACAATAGTGGAGTCACTACTAGATTTTCAGCACTTTCCTAGAACTTCATAAAACATTCATTTCTAATGCATATCAAACATGAATGATGACAATAACTCTGTTTCAACAATTCACTACCACATTGGAGTACAAGCCCTGTAGTTTATTTGAAGTTTATTCATTCTGTGTCGTGTGTCCAAATTACACCAAAGCGACACTGCACCGCAGCAACACAGCTACAATGTGTGAGGTCAAGTGGATGAACACACACACACACATAGTCCCGCCTTTATTAGAGAGATGAAAAATAGAGCATTTATCAAAGAGATAATTAATATAGGTTTTACAAACAATCTATATCTTCTGAGTTCATCGTGAGCTTTGTGATACTGTGTGCTAGAGCAGACTAAACAACAAGCACAATACAGATGTGCATATTTTAATACAAACAAGTGATTGAAGACAATGGAAATGTTAGCCTATATGGACAAACCTACAACCCATGATTTATGTCAATAAATTACAGGTTACCTGAGTTCACATCCCATAACTAAATTAAATTTACTGTTAACATTTTATTAGCTGTAATCACAATCTTCCCTTAATTTTGACAAAATGTTTTAGTTGCCCCACCCCAACCATAACGCTCACTGTAATCAAGTTATTTGCCATAACCACACTCTTTCCCTAGCCCTAACTATTCCGCAATTGCTATGCAGTTATTGTAGAAAGAAATTAGTTTAATACATTAGACATTTCAAGACATAGTAATTGAACTTAATGTGGGGCTTTTGCAGAATTATCCAATATTACATTGTTTTCTGGTGTTAGGGTCGGGTCACAAAGCCCAGTACAGTCTGCAGTCTGGTTGTAGTCTTGTAGAAATTACCCGCTACCGCTTTTGCTTTAAAAGCAACCACATCATAAACAAAAAAGCATAAAGAAAAAGTATATGGGTTAAAGAATGGATTAGCACATGCAGGTAGCAGAGATTGTCAGAGAGATGGAGGTGAGTAAAAAGTGTTTTACGGTGAAAAAGTAGCTGCCTGCTCTGCCAGCTGCCTGCTCTCCTTGGCTGGATGTGGATGTCGAGAAGGCCGACTCCTCCAGATAGTATTTGGTATGCTAGATATCTGGCTAGCGGCGACGTTGTGTCAGCGATGCATTGGGAGTCGTTTTGATGCATCCTTAAGTATTTCGCACATAACGACTGGCGACCGCCAATCGATTGCTGGTGGCATTTGTCCATGCCTCCCAAAAATGTCAATGTCGAACGACATGTGGAGACTGCTGCAACACACAAAACAGGTGAACCCTAGCTGTTACACACCCCCGTGAAGGTTAAGGTAAGGGGCTAGGGGGTTGTCAACACCTTAAAGACTAACATAGTTAGCTAGCTAGCTAACGCTAATGCTATGAAGCTAACACAGCTAATGCTACTTAACTTTATTAAAAAACAAATCAATCCTGTTTCACATGGGAACCATGGTGAAAAGCGACTAACTTTGGCTATTGTTCTACCCAACCTACCTTCACCGAAGTACAACTTTATGGCTATTTATAATACATGACCGTCTTTGTCATGTGTTTGTGTTGTACGGCCACTAGAGGTCGCTGCCACAATAAATGTAAACATGAGTCATAATTTTGTGTGGCTGAAATTACCTATATGGTTGTTTTTCTGTTGAGAATGGGCTGTTCATTTTGTACCTAAACAAACCTTAACCATAATGGTATTAAATTAGAAAACCATTTTCTAAGGCCTTGACAAATGTTGTCATCCTTCCAATAGGCCTTTTAAACAGCAGACATTTTGACTTGCAGATGGTGTTACTAACAACATTAATGATCGGTTTGTTCCATTTAGGTGTCCCAGTTAGCAAAGCCAGTGAGCCAGATGCATAATACTAGAAGGCTAAAACTTGCACACCTAAAGTGTACGCAGCCTAGATAAACTTGATTATGTACACCTGTGCTTTTCCTGAAGTCAATGTCATGTCTGCCATGAAAAAGATATACAGGAACGTCAGTCTGGAGGGGAATTACGAATAAAGTATTTTGTCATTTGTTTGCGGGACTTAAATTACATACAATACAATATCTCTGTATTAGCAGGTGGAGCAGCACAACACATGTCATTGTAATTTATCTGACGCAGCTAAAGATGAACTTAGACCTTCCATAACCTCACTTTTACTTTTACACAGCTATGCTGGCTTCAAGACCAGCTTGACTTCAAAATCCTTCTGTTTAACTTTAAAGCTCTGCCATGGCTTTTTGCTGCACTGCACCTAAGCTTTGAAACTCCTTTTTTCAAACACTATAAGAATATTAAAATCATGCCTCTGAGCAGAAAGGTTTGAGCTGGCCTATTTATTTGATGAACTTTTGTCTGTCTTGTTGTCTTCTGAGATTTTCTGGTGTCTGTTCTGTCCTACTGTGGCAGACATGCTGTCGTCATTAACATTTATGTGTTGTGCTTTAAACAATTTGTCAAAATGACTTGGTGCTTTTAGTTACTGCTGTGGTGCCCTTGCGTGTTTTGAAAGTTAGCCAACACGTAAATAAATTCATTACCTGAGGATGAGACAAACTATTAACATGACTGTACGTGGATTCAAGGCATTAAAAAGCATTAGAAATGGGCTCATAAAAAGTCAAGTGTAGAATGCAAAACCATTTTCTTTAATGTACCTTGAATCACGGTGTGAATATTTGCAGAGAGGTATATTTTGTTTTTGCTGGTTATGTGCAAATGAGAGATGCAAAATAGTAATCTACTATAGCAGGGGTCGGCTAATAAGTCTGACATCAGGCCAAATGTTTTTCAAGCCGTTACATGGCGGGCCAGAAAAAAGTCAAATTATTTCAAATTCTTGGATACTTGTGTGCACGTTTAGGTCAGTCGGTAGTGAGCGGGACTCCCGTTGGGAGGGTTATGATTTATCACAATATATTGTGGATTTTTTTTTCTGTCTTGTTAAAGAAATTGATTGTAAGAACACTTTTGCACATGCTCACAATAAAGCATGTGTTGCAGTGTGTGTGCGCGTCCCGGCGTTTGATCCACATTCATAAACCCGCAGATGCTTATTTTAATTCCCTCAGGAAATTCCCAGGAATCCATTCACATGTTTACTGACGGCTTTTTCAGAGGTGTGTCACACCAGTTAATTCCCCTAAAACCACTAAAATATTACTTTGCCTGAATTGTTATCAGGGTTATTGCTAATGTATAACTAATCAAGCATTTGAACAAAAAATGTATATGCAATATTAATAAATTAATAAAAAACATTTACTCTCTTCTGCCACATTTCCACATAATATGACATCAACTTGGCAAGTCGTGTACCAAAATATTCGCAGACTTTCTGACTTTTTTTGACTTGAGGGGACATTCAACTGAATTTTCCCAGTAGGGAAAATTTTTTTCCGATTATTCTGACACCACAGGGATGCAGGGTTAGTCTAAAAGAAAATCGTGGCAAACTGGAGTGGAGCCTTGTCGCTTAAAGGCCACCTGTGATGTCCCTCTCCGTAGCCCCATTCCCATTTTTGCTTAATGTCTTTCGAAAATACGTTCTCCTCTAAAAATCTCTTTCAATCAGAAAACCTCTCTCCATCACTTAACATATCTTTTGCCTCCATCTCATTCCTCACTGCAAAAAGGCCTCTCCTGTCCTCATAGCATCGAAGAATAAGCAGAAAACCACTGTCAGCCACTCTCTTCCTGTCACACCCATTGAAACATCGCTCATCTGTCTGCCCAGAAAATAAGCTGTCAGGATGGAGAAAGCCACTTGTCTAAGGATCATATTTATGTAAGAGTTGTGTCTGCTTCCAATTTCACGTAGGCGAAACATCTTTCACCTTCACACTCCACTTCAGGAAATTCATGTATTTTCTCCATGTGATTGCAAATTGCTCCTGCACTCCACGTCCCTCACTCTTATTTCTGCTGCCAATGATGGATCAGGTCTGTGTTACTGGCAGCTGCATTTTCCATATGGATCAATGGAGGTGTGTGCATTGCTGATCACAGATGACTACGAATATGTGATGCAATATTGTTTTGTTTGGAACACATAAGTAATCTACACTGAACATTCACATCTCAGTCATTTTGTTTACAAAGACAGGCTTGGGTTCAAAATAAGGCTGCAGAATGTGGTTTAGATCACAGGCTCCTGCAAGTTATATTACTAGGCTGCTTGTGTGATTAAATAACCTCTGTTTTGACTCGCACAGTCTATTGAAGGAAGACTTCCGTCGAGTGTGTTGGGACTGAGAGGGGTCAGGTGAGGCAGCGTTGAACTTTATGGGTTTATATTAAACTTAATTATTTGCAATGCCTCTGCAGTGCTGTTCTCTACATTCCTAATATTTTTTTAAATGAAAATTCAACGGAATTTCAGTGCTGGATTCAAATTTTGAAATCTGTCTGATATTTTTATTGGTTAGGTACACACCTCCACATTAATTTTTGAAGACTTCTTGTTCATTTTATCATTTTGAAAAGTTATTATACACACAGCCTTTAGTACTTTGCCTGCCATATTCTTGAGTTTAGCTCCGTTATGACAGGTGTGTGTTGCAGAGGGCTTGTACAGGATGCTGCTTGGTTTGTCACCTTCATGCCCAATTAGTTCCTGTATCATGGGTGGAACATCTGACAAGTGAAGACCGCTGGAGAGAGCCCGACAGGTGGTGCATCCCTGGAGGGAAGCATTTGCAAAGGGATACAAATGTCAGCTGCATGTACTGGGCTTTCAATTAAAGATAATGGGCCAGATTTACTAAAGGTTTGCATGAGTAAAAAGGTGTGCAAACTTGATATCACCAGCAAATTAACACGTAAGCTGATCTACTAACGTTGTGCATGCAGAATGACGTCTTTCTAAAGTACGTAAGATAGCACCTGTTGTTAATTTACTACTTTTGCCTTATTGAATATGCAATTTGGGGCGTTTCATTTTATTGTGCAAAGTAATGGTAGGGTAACGTGCAAATATACATTTATTTACTACGCAGATTCTGCTCAGTCCTGCTCAGTCCTGCTCTGGAAGCCCACAACCGGCATCTCCTAGTCCTCTTTTCTCCCCAACCACACTAATAATTGGTGACTCCATAACCAGAAACATCCGTTTCTTTAACGCTACCGCTCACTGCTTCCCCGGTGCCACCACGGCTGACATTTTAAAAAAACTCCAGGACCTAATGCCATCGCTCCCGTCCTCCATCACAAGAGTGATAGTCCATGTCGGAACAAATGACACAGCTCTTCAGCAGTCTGAGCTGACAAAATCAGATTTTAACTTTTTAAAGCAGTGTGGAAAGTCCGTTTTTATCTCTGGTCCCATTCCCACAGTTGGTCGCAGTGCTGGCCACTTCAGTAGACTCCTTGGCCTCCACGACTGCTCCAGTCCGCCTGCAGGGCTCACCGTGTGTGTTATGTGGATAATTTTAATATTTTCTGGCAAAGAATGTCTCTTTTTAAGACAGACAGACTTCACCCAAACAAACGGGGCTCAGAAACGTTAACTGCTCACATACAGCATGTAGTGCGGTCCACACATGACTTACGTGAATGACTAATTATTCATGCAGCACACCTGGACGCACCACTGGACACTGAACAGAACTCTGCCTCACTGCCACAAACAACTGTCTCCACCTGCTGGCATGTAAAGCCGTCTGCTCCCAGCACTGTTCCAAAGACTTCTATTCCTGTCATCATCACGCATAGACCAGTAAACCGAAATGTGCACATCCCACACAGAAATAATAGTGATCACTTAAGGATTAGGACAACTGCACCAACTCCAGCACCCAGAACAAACTCATTTAAAATGGCTCTCTTCAATGTGAGATCACTTTCAAGTAAGACTTTTATCTTAAATGATTTTATCTTGTCTGCAAATCTAGATTTTATGTTTTTAACTGAATCATGGTTGCAAATGAATGACTATAGCCAGCTAGCTGAACTGTGTCCACCTCAATATGATTGTTTTAGTCAACCGAGCGTCAGTGGTCGTGGTGGTGGGCTAGTGAGCGTGTATAGGAAAAGTTTAAAATGTCATCAAGTAGGCTGTGATGAATTTAACTCCTTTGAAGTTCTCACTCTTAAAGTTGGAGGGCTGCACCTAAATTTGTTATAATTTATCACCCCCCAAAACTGGCTGGAGGATTTTTATCAGAACTTCCTGAATTTTTATCTACTCTGGTTTTAAATTATGACAGAATTGTTCTTTGTGGCGATTTTAATATTCATGTTGATGACCCCACCAATGTTAATGCAACTGACTTTTAAAATATGGCCACTTCTTTTAACTTCAAACAACATGTCAAAGGGCAAACCCATACCGTGGTCATACACTGGACTTGGTTTTTACCCTGGGTGTCAGTATTTCCTCTGTGGAATTAGTGGACATGACCATATCTGACCACAGATGTATTGTTTTTAGCTGTGATTCGCCTGTTACTCATGCCGCCTCACCAAGCTCCGTGTGTTCTCGCATCTTTAATGAACAAAGTGTTTCAAAATTTTGGGCATTCTTTCAGAGCCAAAGCCAACACCTGTCTAATTCCAACACCAACAATCTGGTCGATCACTTCAATCATATCTGCTTGTCGTCACTAAATATTACTGCTCCTCTAAAGGTTAGGCCTATGTCTAAAGCTAGTAAGCAACCCTGGATAAATTACAGCATTCGCAGCCTAAAAAGGGAATGCAGGAAAGCAGATGGAAAAAATCAAGTCTCCAAGTCCATTACCTCAGTCTGAAGGATTTATTAATTAACTGCAATAACATGGTTAAGGATGCGAGAACACACTATTTTTCTGAACTCATTACTACACATAAACACAATCCCAGGTTTCTGTTTAAGACTGTGGATCAGCTGGTAAACCCAACCCCTCCTTGTGCCTCAGCTGGAAGCAATGATGACTGTGAACTGTTTTTATCTTATTTTACCAATAAGGTGGTGTCAATCAGAGCCTCTATTATCCCCGCGGCCTCTTACTCAGAGGTTCCTCACCAGCAACAAGAGAGTTTTAACCAGTTTTATCCCATCGACTTGTCTGAGCTTTTAAAAACATTATCACAAATGAGAGTGTCCTCCAGCCCACTTGATGTAATACCTAAGTTTTTACTGAAAGTAATATATTCTGTTGGGCCCCATTTGATCTCTGTTTTCAACAGCTCCCTATCTACTGGTTGTGTCCCTGATTATTTTAAAACGGCTTGCGTGAACCCACTTTTAAAGAAACCTGGTTTAGATCCCTCCCTCCCACATAATTTTAGACCGATTTCAAAACTGCCTTTTATTGCAAAGATTCTAGAAAGAATTGTGTCCAAACAGCTGCTCACTGTACTGGAAAATAACAAAATATTTGAAAAGTTTCAATCTGGTTTCAGGAAGTACCACAGCACTGAGACTGCCCTGCTTAAAGTCACCAATGACCTTTTAATGTCTGCTGATGAAGGTATGTGCTTAGTCCTGGTACTCCTGGACCTTAGCGCTGCTTTTGACACCATTGATCACAACATCATGTTAGACAGACCGAGGCACTGGGTTGGGATCTCTGGTACTGCCCTAGAATGGTTTTCATCCTACCTGTCAAATAGGAATTTTTGCATGTCTGTAAACAACTATGTCTCTTCGTTCTGTCCAGTTAAATATGGTGTGCCTCAGGGGTCGGTCTTAGGACCCATTTTGTTTTCCTTGTATCTGCTTCCCCTTGGACATATTATCCATAAACATGGCATTTCTTTTCATATTTATGCTGATGACACAGAAATATACTTGCCTGTCAGATCCACAGACCTTGGAGTGCTGAGTTCACTTAACAACTGCCTTTGTGAAGTTAAAAAATGGATGTCAAATAATTTCCTCCAGCTGAACTCAGACAAAACAGAAATCCTGGTCATTGGGTCCCAGCAGATGGCAAAACAAATACTGCCATCTGCTGGTTCCCTAGTAAATCACATTAAGCCTGTGGCAAAGAACCCTGGTGTTTGGTTTGATAGTAATTTAAATTTCGAGTAGCACACCACAAAGCTTGTTCAGTCATGTTTTTATCAACTTAGAAATATAGCAAAAATTCGATCTATGTTAACTTTTAAGGACACCGAGACCATTTTACACGCCTTCATCTCATCACGCCTGGATTATTGCAAAAGCCTTTTCACCTGTTTAACCCAAAAATCTGTTGATCGTTTCCAGAGTGTCCATAACTCAGCTGCCAGGCTTTTAACCAGAACAAAGAAATATGAGCACATTACCCCTATTTTAGCTTCATTACACTGGCTCCCAGTGTGTTTTAGAATTGACTTTAAAATTCTATTCAATTTTAAAGCTCTTCATGGCCTCTCGACTTGTTATAGTTCTGAACTTTTAGTCCCATACACACCAGCACGTACCTTGAGATCCTCGGGCAGAGGTCTGTTGTCTGTTCCAAAGTCTCGACTGAAAACAAAAGGGGACAGAGCGTTTGCTGTCAGGGCCCCGAGGCTCTGGAACAGCCTGCCCAAGGAAATCAGGTCAGCTGAGTCAGTGAACTCTTTTAAGTCCCTTCTTAAAACATACTTTTATAGGAGAGCCTTTCCCGATCTTATTTGACTTTATTTTATCCCTTTTATTTTACTAATTTTATATTTATCTTAAAAGTGTATTTTAGTCTTTTCAATGTTTTCTTGCTTTTATCTTGTATTGTTTTTGTATTATTGTCTTTTGGGTGTTATTGTCTTTACACTTGTTAAAGCACTTTGTAACTTGTTTTTGAAAAGTGCTCTACAAATAAAGATTATTATTATTATATTATTATTACACTGTGATCTAACAAGCTTAAAAGCAATTTCATGTGAGTGCAACAGCATCTGTATCTAATACATTTGAAAGAAAGCTGAAAACCACCAAGTGTAACATGCAGAGATGGCTGCTGTTATTGTTGTGAGGAGGAGACACAGCCGTAATGAAAGAAAACATAGAGAAATTAACAATATTAGACAATATTATTGTATATCCAATATATAGAAATACAATTATTTTATTTAATTTATTTGATGAACTATATGAATTGTTTTTTTGTATTTTCCTTTATCTTTGGCAAAACTGTTGTATTAACTTTAATGCCAATAAAGCAAATTTTGTTTTGACCTGACATCTTTTCTCTGTGAGATGGTAGAATTTAGAAAGTTGCGTGACGCTGTGGAGAACCCCCAACTGCAGTAGTGCATGGATCATGCGTAAAAATTCTGCCAGCCAAAGGGAACGCTCACCAACTGTTCACAGCGTGCCGGTCCTAATATCAACACAACCCATTGTAGGTAACGCGAAGCGACCTGACAAAGTGCAGACGGTCAGTGATTGTTCCCTCTGACTGGATAAAGAACGATGTGCTGGCATTTCCTCACATCTGGGTCATTCAGCATACTGTATCTGTTTCTGCTGGGGTTTTCCAAAAGCAGTTTTTCAGGTGTGCTGTCCCAACTACTTAGTGCAATCTTAGGCAGGATGGGCAGGTACAATTTCCACATACTCGGGATGCACTGAAACAAACCAAGGTTTTTACGCAGTGGCTGCTTTCCCTCCCGACTCTCCATGGCAGAAACCATTAAAATGTGCAAAACCATCATTTAAATACTGCGACCTATACTGTGTTTGCACATGTTGTCATCTACACAATAATTCTTAGTTGATCACCCATAACAGGTACTACAATTATACGTGCAATATTCTAGAATGCACATGCAATTTAACACTCTTTATTTGGGATATTAGTTAATCTGATCCAATAATGTTGTGTTTGTGAGATTTTTTTACTTTTCTGTATTCACACTTACACATATTTAAAAATTAATGTAGTTTTTCTACATAATTTTACAAATTTTATTTGTTTTTAATCAATATAGTATATAAACTTAATGTCTGTTCACACAGCGACATTACTCAGGAGAAAAAATCTATATCTTTATATATATCTTTTAAAACCTGATCCATGAGCAACCAATGTCTCATCAGTATTGGCCATAGATGAGCTTGGACTGAGCAACTCTCACAGTAGGCTGTTGAATACAAACAAATTAATAATTCTTTTATTTGTCTTAAAATTATTTTATAAGATTTCTTATTTTACTAGCACTACATTTAGATTAGAACATGTATAGAAAAGCTGAAAAGTGTATGTTCCAGTTTTTCAGGCAAAGCCCACTTTCAGAAATTACTACGAGCCATAAAAGATAAAAGAAGAACAGTTACTCCAGAACTATGACCCCATAGTGCAGTATATGTAGGTTACCAAGTTTGTGTCTGTGCATCTTGTTTGTTCTGTACTGGTCATTAACAACACCAAAAGGGAAAAGCAACCCACAATTTTCCTGGTGACCCAGTTGTAAGAAAAGCAACTCTCTGGGGCAGTAATGAGGAATTATATCACCTTGGAATATTCATAAGAAAACGTGCAACAATAAACACTGCATGTGAACCACACATGTGAGGTGCACTGTGCATGCATGCATAAGTCAGTAAACCACCAGGTCACCTGAGAGTATCAGTTCTGTTACCACACTGTGTAGTGTTTTGTCAGTTTTTTTTTATCCCCTCAACCCATTTTGCTTGAACGTAAGCTGTCTCTATCAAAGCAGCTCAGTATGATGTGTGTCCATTGCGACCCTAAACGCCTTAGCTGGTGTGAATAGTGCAACCAGAATGGGCAGTGCTGGTGTGTTATGGTGCTGGTTGAAATACATGTCAGTGTGGTGGTGAGAGCCCCGCACCTTAGGAAGTTACAACATTGCTACAACCGTAGCAATGTACTGAACAAGCTTTGAACTTAGCGCTGCATATTACATTGGAAACACTTTAAGATTCTCTGTGTCTGTGCATTTATATATCTAATGTATTTATAATTTCTTTTTCATTTTTATTAAGCAGATTTTTCATTAACTAAACAAACTAAATTTTACTTTATTAAGCATAATCTCAGTCAGTTGTCACTTGACATTTTAGTTTGTTTTTTTTAAATGATATTTATTTACTTGTGAAGTCACTGATAAAAGCAAGCCATCCAGTATTCTAGTGTGGGTGTCTTTTGATACCAAATAAAACTGTGCACTGTATAGTCTTTTCAGTCTTTCTCTTCTGCCTTTTTGCATAATATGCGGAGAGATTTTTTTTCAATGTGACACCAAGGGACAATAACAAGGAAAATCATTAAAGATCAATGGAACCAAAATGTATCTAAAATCTTATTAGGAGAAATTCAAAGGAAAGGGCAGTTTTTACAAGAATAGTTAAGTCAGATTAAAGAGCTTTTAGATGCTGTTCATTTCCATTTTATGTTTAGAGGAGAAAGAACACTGAATGTTCAATACAGCAGTGTGATTCACAGGCAGCAAACAGACATTAAAATGAAGAATGGCATTTTCAGTAACTGCGCAGATAGCAAGTGTCTGATCACAGAGTTTTAATGCTATAAAAGTCAAATGCTAGTCCTCTCTTTTTCTGACAAAAACAAGCCCAGTAACTTTGATCATGTAGTACATTTCAAAGTAATGATTGTAAAGCTTTATCATTAACTTTATAATTTATTTTATATTATTTTACTCTCTTACATGCCATCTGATGAAATGTTTAATTATTTTACCCTTTGAAATGTAGTAGTATCAGTTGAACATTTCCAAATGGTTACAATTCCTCAGCATGGTTTTATACTGCTGTAATAGTCCAAGTTGTTCTTTTACAGCATAACCCTGCATGTTACTGGCAAAATCCTTCAATACTGTGAAAACCTGCTAAGTAAATAGTGGTCTTAAGAATTTGGGGAACTGCCTGCTTTGTCTAGACTTAATACCACTGTGACATGGACATGAGCACTGTGGGATAGAGACAAGCTGAAGCGAGAAGACAGGCAGAGGCCAGGAGACAGAGATTAGAAACAGGACAGCAAAGACAGATGCAGTCGGGGGGGTTAATCCTGTCTGTGAGTGAGTGATCATGTCCATCCACCCAGCTGTGGCGCCATCAGGGGCCACAGGGCTTGCTGGAAGTCTGATGAGGCGTCACCGCCGTCTGCTGCAGGAGAGATCTCTCACTCGACAATTCCTGTCAGCAAGTGGGACAGCCAACCAGGTAAGGGGGGAGAGAGAGAGAGAGAGAGAGAGAGAGAGAAAGATCTGACTACAAAATCAATGTGTTCTTTCTAAAATTTTCTTCACCATGGTCTTTCTAATTTTTATATTTTGCTCCTTCTCTGTGAAGAGCAGTGTGAGGGATGAATTGGCTTTTATAATGAAATAATTAAGACTGGTGCAATTAATTGCAGTGTGAGGTTATCTGCAAGTTCCCAACATAGGCAATAATGAGAGATTGTCCCAACAGGATATCACATGCATGTCATCTTTCACCCACCCAGAAGAGGGAGAAAAGAAGCCCACCAGTAGTGCTTTTAAAACCTATAATTTTGGAACTTTGTTAAAAGCAGTTCATGTTTTAACTAGGGCTGAAACAATTCATCGATTAAATCGATTACTAAAATGCATCAAAGCAAATTCTTTGCATCAAGGCTTCGTTTAATCCATATAACTATATGGCACACCGTTTCATACAGACATTTATTACTGTCGCACATTGCGCTTACCTGTGTGAACACGACGTGATTATGATGGCGCTGTTTGCAATTCAATTCAATTCAATTCAATTTTATTTATATAGCGCCAAATCACAACAACAGTTATCTCACAGCACTTTTCATAAAAGAGCAGGTCTAGACCGTACTCTGTGATGCTATTTACAGAAGCCCAACAGTTCCCACCAAGAGCAAGCACTAGGCGACAGAGGCAAGGAAAAACTTCCTTTTAAGAGGCAGAAACCTCGAGCAGAACCATGGCTCAGGGTGGGCGGCCATCTGCCTCAACCGGTTGGGGGTGAGAGAGAGAAGGAGAGAGAGAGCGAGAGAGAGAGAAAGAGAGAGAGAGAGGGCAGGAGAGGAACAGAGAGAAAAAGAGAGGGATGGATGGAGATAGAGAGGGGAGGGAGGCAGCCTACACAATATACACACACAGAGGTACAGACAGTAAAGGTGATGTTGCTATAGACTAAATGAAAAATGGTACAGATATTTATAGTAGTGTTAATGGTAACAGTCATAATGTTAATGATTATAATAACAATAATAACAATAGGACTAGTAACAATAGTCGTTGCAGCAGAGGGTGTCGAGCAGGAACACGGGAGCAGCAGGTGACCCGCAGCCACAGATCCAGACTCCACAGCTCCAGAGCCAGAAAACCTGCAGGAAGTGATAGGAGGAGAGAGGAGAGGGACGAGAAAGCACAAGACTACCAGAAAGGGGAGAAGTTGTGTTAGTAACATGCAATAATGGGATGAGGTTGCATACAGAGGGAGAGAAAGTAGAGGAGAGAGGAGCTCAGTGCATCATAGGAAATCCCCCAGCAGTCTAGGCCTATAGCAGCATAACTAAGGGATGGTTCAGGACTCACCTGAGCCAGCCCTAACTATAAGCTTTATCAAAGAGGAAAGTCTTAAGCCTACTCTTAAATGTGGAGATGGTGTCTGCCTCCTGAACCCAAACTGGAACCTGGTTCCACAGGAGCTTGATAGCTGAACACTCTGGCTCCCATTCTACTTTGCAGTAATCCAGCCTAGAAGTAACAAATGCATGGACTAGTTTTTCTGCATCATTTTTAGACAGGATGTTCCTGATTTTCGCAATATTACATAGGTGAAAAAAGGCGGTCCTTGAAATTTGCTTAATGTGAGAATTAAACGACATGTCCTGATCAAAGATAACTCCAAGATTCCTCACAGTGGTGCTGGAGGCCAGGGCGATGCCATCAAGGGAAACTATAACCTTATATAATGCATCACGGAGGTGCTTAGGCCCCAGAACAATAATTTCAGTTTTATCCATGTTTAACATTAGAAAATTACAGGTCATCCAGGTTTTAACATTTGAAGTTTAGCTAACTGATGAGTTTCATCTGGCTTGATTGATAGATATAACTGAGTATCATCTGCATAACAATGAAAGTTTATGGAGTGTTTCCTGATAATATTGCCTAAAGGAAGCATATATAAAGTGAAGAGGATTGGTCCGAGGACAGATCCTTGAGGAACTCCATGACTAACTTTGGCATGCATGGAGGACTCATCATTAACATGTACAAACTGAAATCGATCTGATAAATAGGACTTAAACCAGCTTAGAGCGGTTCCTTTAATGCCAATGAAATGTTCCAGTCTCTGCAATAGGATCTGATGGTCAATGGTATCAAATGCAGCACTAAGATCTAATAAAACCAATACAGAGACAAGTACTTTGTCTGATGCAATAAGGAGGTCGTTAGTAATTTTCACCAGTGCTGTCTCTGTGCTATGATGAGCTCTAAATCCTGACTGAAAATCCTCAAATAAACTATTGCTCTGTAGAAAGTCACACAGCTGTTTAGCAACTGCTTTCTCCAGAACCTTAGAGAGAAATGGAAGGTTAGATATAGGTCTATAGTTGGCTAAAGCATCTGGATCAAGTTTGGGCTTTTTCAGAAAAGGTTTAATTACAGCTACTTTAAAGTACTGTGGTACATAGCCTGTTGATAGAGATAGATTGATCATATCTAGTATAGAAGTGCTGACTAAGGGTAAAACATCTTTAAGCAACCTAGTCAGGATGGGGTCTAAGAGGCAGGTTGATGGTTTAGATGAAGAAATTATTGAATTTAGTTGGTAAAGATTGAGGGAAGCAAAACATATATATATATATATATATATATATATATATATATCTGGTTCTACAGCTGTTTCTAAGGTTCCTGAGTTAAGAGATAAGTTGGTGCAGTTGAGGGCAGGTCTTGGTGAATTTTGTCTCTAAAAGCTAGAATTTTACCATTAAAGAAGCTCATGAAGTCGTAACTACTGAGAGCTATGGGAATACTTGGCTCAATAGAGCTGTGACTCTCTGTCAGCCTGGCTACAGTGCTGAAAAGAAACCTGGGGTTGTTCCTATTTTCCTCTATTAATGACGGGCAGTACGCTGCTCTGGCATTACGGAGGGCCTTCCTATAAGTTTTAAGACTATCTTGCCAAATTAAACGAGAATTTTCCACTTTGGTGGAACGCCAATTCCTCTCAAGTTTCCGCGATATTTCCTTTAATTTGCGAGTTTCAGTATTATACCATGGAGCTCACCGTCTTTGTTTTATTTTCTTTTTTAGAGGGGCTACAGAGTCCAGTGTCAATCACAGTGAGCCTGCAGCACTATCAACAAGATGATCAATTTGGGAGGGACTGAAACTTGCATAGGAGTCCTCCGTTACTTTGTGACTTGATAATGAATTTAGAGCTGATGGAATCGCATCCTTAAATTTAGCTACAGCACTATCATACAGACATCTTGTATAGAAATTTTTGCCCAATGGCGTGTAGTTCAGCAATACAAACTCAAAAGTTATCAAACAGTGGTCGGACAAAGAAGGATTCTGTAGGAACACCACTAAATGTTCAATTTCAATACCATACACCAAAACAAGGTAGAGGGTGTGGTTAAAACAGTGATTCGGTTCATGAACACTCTGAGAGAAGAGATAAACGCAGTACTAAAGCTGTCATTCTCAACATCCACATGAATATTAAAATCCCCTACAATAATAACTTTGTCCGTTTTAAGGACTAAAGTTAACAAAAACTCTGCAAATTCAATTTACACTATAACGAAGAGAATTGGTTGCAGTGATTTCCAACTTGGGTGCGAAAGACCAAGAACAAGGCTTTCAAATGAGTTATAATTTAGTTTAGGTTTAGAGCTGATTAGTAGGCTAGAGTCGAAGATAGCTTCAACTCCACCTCCTCGGCCTGTGCCTCGAGGAATGTGAGTATTAATATGACTGGGAGGGGTGGATTCATTTAGGCTAACATATTCTCCATCACCCAGCCAGGTTTCAGTAAGACAAAATAAATCAATATCATAATCTGATATTAGTTCATTTACTAGTACAGCTTTAGAAGAGAGAGATCTGATGTTTAAGAGTCCACATTTAACTCTCCTATACGTTTGCACTATTGCTCTTGTGGTTTTAATTTTTATGAGGTTTTTATGCACAGCTCCTATTCTGTTTACCTTTTTAAATAATTTCGATGGTCGGGGGGCGGACACCGTCACTAAAGGGTTTTCTCTAAGTAACTCCTGAAATGGAGGAGCAGAGAAGTGTGTTAGACTGCGACTCTGCCTCCTGGTCTCAACTCTGGGTTGTCATGGATTTGGTCCACTAATAAACTTGGCCAGATTTCTAGAAATGAGAGCTGCTCCTTCCCAAGTGGGATGGATGCCGTCTCTCCGGATCAGACCAGGTCTTCCCCAGAAAGTCTGTCAATGATCTACAAAGCCCACAAAGGAAGAAATAAAATAGAGCAGTGTTGGTCGCCAAGCCAGTTCATTCGAGACAGGCAGTTTAAGGTATATCTGCTTTCTCTGCACCCTTGCCTCAGCCCACACTCCTAGCTCCTTTTGCAAAGTGGAAGAAGAGAGAGAAAATAGCGAGGGATGAGAAGAAAGTGTCCAAAGTATGGGATTAGTTCAAGCTAAAAGAAAACAACAACTCTGTAATGAAAACTTATGAAACTTATGTCGCCTCGGCAACAGCACGATGACACCTGATCAGAAAGCACCCGGTGTTATGCCAGTAGACCACAGACTAGGTAATAGTAACATCAACTTTAGCATTTAACTGAAATCATGATTAATTGTTGTGCGGCACGGTGTTCCGGAGGATAGCGATGTGGCGGGGTTACAGGTTCAAACCCCGGTTGCCCCTTTCTGTGTGGAGTTTCTCCCCGTGTTCTCTCTGGGTGCTCCAGCTTCCTCCCACCCAAAGACATGCTAGGTTGATTGGTGACCCTAAATTGTCCTCAGGAGTGAGTGTGAGTTCGACTGGTTGTTTGTCTTTGTGTGGCCCTGCGATGGATTGGCGACCTGTCTGGGGTGTACGCCGCCTTTCGCCCAATGTCAGCTGGGATGGGCTCCAGACCCCCACGACACTGTACGCAGGATAAGAAGTTGATGATGGATGGATGGATGATTGATTGTTGAGCCGCAATCCTCAGCTGAAAATTTACACGTACGTTTGTTATTCTCCTCCTGGTTGGGCCGTGAGTTTGGATTGTAACGTCACAGTCAGGAGTTAACTGGGTGTCGGGGAGCTGCACCTTAGGATAACTTGTATAGTACTCAGGTGGTGTTTGTGTTGGTAAAGCTGTTGTCTGGTTGTTGGTCTGTTGATGTTGTTGATCTGATGTTTGCTGTATGACACACTATGAATTTCCGAAAGGACTAATAAATATCTATCATCTATCAATGTACACTGCTGATCCCATTACAAGGGTGGGGGGCACCACCACCGCCAAGCAAAAGTACTTCTTAAACAATGCATCGATGAATCTATGAAATAATCTTTAGAAGCTTTGAGTACTAAAATCATCGTTAGCTTTTTTAAGATGAAATATTCTTTGCAACTCTGTTTGCACATGATGTCACCTTTTCTTAAAACTGCTTTCCTCATTTTACCAATGAAACATTATGAACAAACAGCTCCCAAAGGTAAAGGCTGGATATCATGTGACACTTGCTTTTGAATGGGTAAGCAAGAGCAGGTGATGACAGAACAACCAGAGGGCCATCTCTATCAATTGGTCATGAATAAACTGCCAATGTCATCTATATTAGGAGCAAAATAAGACCATAAACAGTGTGTGCAGAGTACAATAAACATTGCAGCATTAAAACGAGGAAGAATTTATAATTCAGGCCATTATTGCTTTGAGTGCCCAGAGGAAAAACATGCAGCTCACAATTGGCTTTTCTCCTGAGAAAATAAATCACATTATTATTTTGAGATTACTGAATTCTGAGTTGTTTGTCCTAACCCCCTACCCCACCAGCAAGCCCCCATAGGAGAGATGAGGAGCCAAAGCAAAGATCAATCTAAGACAAATGATCCAGGCATAAAGAGAAGAAGAGGAGAAGCGTTCAATAAAAAAAGAGAAAATCTCTGACAGCTAAAACTAGAGGGCAGGGGAACTGAATCTGGTCTCTGAGGTGATCGGCAGCTGTTTTCTTTGTTCACTACCTGGGCTGCTGATGGGATTTACGTCCATGTATAAAATATATCTATTATGAATCAGGAGTCAGGCCACCAAACAGAGGTTGATGTCTGATCTGAGAATACATTGCTGTAAATTAAAGTACAATGTATTTATTTTTTATGTAATGTAAGTATGTAGCTATGGCTGTCATTATTATCTGTTCTGAAGAGTACCCAGTGGCACTGCTTGAAGACAGTCCAGTGAGGTACACGAGTGGTAAGACAGTCAGATGTGAGCAAAGGCTAGTGGACAGTAAAGAAAAAAAATGCTAAGCAAAACCCAAGCTGGATTCTGTTCAATGTTTTTCAACACACATTGAGAACATTGTTATTTCTTTAGTGTACTCGCATGGCATAATACAGTGTGCTTAAGATTAGGCAACTGCAACAATTTGGTTATGCTTATGATTGTCATATTTAAATATTAATAAAGCATAGCAACATTAATTGTTGATGTGACACAGAACATGAACCCTAGTGTCAGCAACAAAGTCAGGTGCATTACACTGCACCTGACTTTGAACCAGAACATTGAACCAGAGCACAGATCCTGCACATCCACTGAATAAAAATTGTGTTCAGAGGAATTATCCTCTATGAACAGAAATCCTCTGACTTGGGCAAAGAAAAGCTATGCATGCACAACCACAATAATTAAAGCAGGTAAAAGTTGAACCACAGAGTTTCCCTGCAAAATGTAATGGACACTTGACACAACTGACAGATTGAGTCACATGTTTAACATTTGCCTTTATGTTCTCTTTTAAGTAAGTGGGTAAGTAAAGTGTATTTGTATAGCAACCTTCACAGATAAAAATCACAAAGTGCTAACACTGTTACAGTAATCTAAGCGAGAGGAAATAAAAGCATGAATGATCATCTCCAACTCACTCTTTGACACTATTGTTCTTAAACTGGAAATATTTCTTAGCTGGAAGAAATAGTTTCTGACTGATTGTTTAGAGTGGTATTCCAAGGACATTGCAGAATCAAAAACACAAGCTCCTGAGGCTTGGCTGGACAGACGAGCCAAAGTCACCAATATGCTGTTTAATCTGAGGGATTCTACTTTCGGGGGCGATAATTAGTTTTTCTGTTTTCTCTGAGTTCAGAAACAGGAAGTTGTTGCTTAACTACTGTTTGATACAAGCAGTTAATTAAAGAAGACAATTTATGGAACTCAGTTTCCTTAAACGAGCAGTACAGTTGAATGTCATCTGCATACAGATGATAAGATATGTCTCTGAATTGACTAATTATCTGTCCAAAAGGAAATATATACAAAAGGGTCACAAGACAGAACCCTGAGGTACCCCACACAAAAACCCTGCAGTTTCAGACATGATCTGATTTACATAAACACTAAAACTTCTACCAGAAAGGTAGGATGAAAACCATTTTAAAACTGACCCCAACCAGATCATGGAGTCTATTTATCATAATATTATGATCAGCAGTATCAAAAGCAGATGAAAGGTCCAAGAGAACCAAAACTGTATATTCCTTAGAGTCAGCTGACATCAGAATCAGACATTTTAAACACCAAGTTTGTTTATATCTTGTCTGATTGTCTGACCACATGTTATCTTGCCCTGTTGATCTCAGTTCTTGTTTATACTTTCTATAGTGTTTGCTTGTGACTTTGATTCTTGGTATAATGTCTGATTAGTAAGAAACTCAGAGAGGTTACACTACAGTGTGTCCACCGTTCCCTTATTCTCTCTCCCCTTCATCCATCTTTTCTAAAGCTTTGAGAAATTTCCATTTCTGTCTGTACCACAACATCTTTCTGCTAGGTTTCCCTAACACATCCTGAAAATGTACACATAAATGCCATCAGTGCCCACACGCAGCCAGATTGCCCCTGTCAAGCAAACACACTCAACCCAGAAGCTCTCGCTTACGAGATGCGAAGCAGACTTGAAAAGTGAAACGATTCAGAGATACTGCAACCCATACGAGACACCACCTCATGAAATCTTAAAAGGAGATGTGTTATAGTCTTGGTAAAGACAGCATTTCAGTTAACTTAGGGGCTCACTGAACACTGTTGTATTTTTTAGTATGTATGCACACACACGCACACACTATTATACACAAAGGAGTGTATCAGCATCAAGGCTTTTCATTGTCTGAGTTTTGCAGGCTTGAAAGTAAAACCTGTACCAGTGTAAGAGTAATTGACATGAATGCCACTCGACAGTGTGGTTTCACAAATTATTCTTAATTTTCAGTGTCGTAAAGGGGTTATTTTGCCTAATAAGCCCCTGCATAGCATGTTTTTGGATAGCATCCCTATTGTTAAATGGGTCATATTTATATCAAAGTATCAATAGTTATAATAGCTTCCTGTGCACTCCCTCTACAGGTCAATGGTCACATCCTGATATACTTACATACTTACAAATTAAATTGCAATAATAAATGCATAATATAAGCCCATTCGTATTCAACATACTATATAAATGTATAAACAGATCATTAGTTTCCTCCCATCTCATATTCAGACTGTTCTCCCCTCATGTCTTCCTTTCCAGGTCAATGAAAGAGCACCACCTCACATAACCGTCACTCCTCCTCATTAATTAGGTGTGATAGCACTTTTCTCCACAGGATCAATCAGTGTGTATAATACAGTCATTGACCTAAGACCTTCCCCAACTGTGCCCCCCTTTGTGCTCCTACTAGCCCTCTCCAACCGGGAGGATGTCAGCCTGTCAGAGACACGGCGCGCACCTTTCTACTGGGAGATGATATCATATTAGCACGAACCAATATGCAGTAGAGGGTGGTTTGCAGATGGCTGGCCATCTTGTCTCCTGTGATACAAACAGACATCTACCTCATTATTCCAGCTCCTCATTATGTATCTGTTCTCTGCTTGTGGCTGTAACTTCCTCTCGGATTTTCTTCGCTCATTAAAAGCCACCTTCGTCCTCCTATTTTCTCCCTTTGAGCTCTGTTTACCTTGCCTAATCGAGGTGAACTCAACCAGAGAACACACTGACCGAGACACTAATTTCTTTCATTTCTTTACCTTGGTCCAACCTGGTTCAGGAAACGATTTTCACAGTGCCTTACTGCTTACATTCTATCCACCCATTTGCCCGTTAAGTCATTTCTGACTCCTCAAAGTGCCACACTGATTCTTTTAGATTCTTGCACTTTTACAGCTGTAAAAACAAAAAAATCTATAGCTCTGTCTGAGTTGTTATCATTAGCATTGCAAAGGGGGAAATGAGGGGGGTGACCTACTCTAACCCTTTTGAGGTAAGAAGATAATAACAAACGGATGGACATTAATATGTGAGCCCACAGTATGCAGTTGCATGCATGCACATATCCAGGGCAGCCCCCCTTTTTGATTATATGCGTTCCCGTGCGAATGTCTCTAGGTGATTTTCACAGACTAATGATTTACAGTGAAATGTGTTATATAACATAAGGTTCTTTACAGCATTAAACTTTCATCGCCTTCTAATCTCCTCTTTCTCTTTCCCTGTTTGGATCCCTCACATTCTCTCTTCATGCAGAGCTGACATAGCCAAGTGGACATGTTGAGTTATTGTGCTGGAGGCAGTGGTACTCTGCTGTGCTTCACAGATGATCATTTCCCAATTCCACAGCCGTGGAGCACAGGCCTGCAGTAATTGCTGCAATGCATCCAGCAGCCGGTCCTTATCTGATGCTGTGACAAGAATAGGCCCCATTTTATTGGTCTCACACCCTATGTAATTCAGTAGAGCTTGCATCATTTCCTGCAGAAGAGATGACCATGATGGTGTCACCCTAGGGTGCTTGATGCTGATTGGACGCACAGTGTGGCCCTGAGCAAATAAATCACTTCTCCTCTGTTCAGAGCAGAAACATAAGCCCTATGGGTGACCAACCACTCTCATCACTGCAACACACAAACACACACACACACACTTTGCTTAGCACAAACAATTACAGCCTTGATTCCCTATGCGCTAATCAGAGCCAACACAAGGCACATGCAGCATACTGGTGAGATCATAATTAAAACCTGTCTCTTGGCATATTATGTGGCATATCCCACAAGGAAGACTCTGTGACTGTAAATATATATCACAGTAAACCACCACAACACCAAGGAATTATGATGCTAATTCATACTAGTGTGCAAACTGAAAATGTTTTGATTGTCAGAATCCACACACAGGTTTTACCGCATTCCTGCATTACAAAGCAAGAGACAAAATCTAAAATGCTTTAATTTGAAACAAATTGCCATCTCAATGTATGTGCAGCAACTGGACCCGTATTTTTGCAGTCTGCGTTTTCTAACCAAGAAAACTGTCCCAGTGTACAACATACACTGTATCCACATATGTAAAGTTTGTCTTTGAAGAATGTGTATGTGAGTTCAGACATAATCATTTCAGAACAATCCCTATCACTATTGTCTTCTTGACTCAAACAGCTGATCTCCGGCAGCGTTATACAGTATGCGACCAAGTTGTGCTCATGCGTAGGAATGCAGAAGTTCTATGGTTGGGAAAATCTAGTTCCAACTTTAAAATGACAGCAAGGTAAAGCGCTGAAAATATTGATTTTGTGGGTGGGCCTTCTTTCAAATGGCTAAAATATATACATTTTGCTGCTGACCCTTTCCACAGTAGAACATTCCTTAGCTTCCAGGCCAGTACAACTCACTGTTGATCACCAGTACCTCACACAGTCCCACTTAAAAAAAAACTTGAACTATCTCTTTAAGGCCCTGCGATGGACTGGTGACCTGTCCAGGGTGTACCCCGCCTTGCGCCCGATGTCAGCTGGGATTGGCTCCAGACACCCCGCGACCCTGTACGCGGGATAAGCGGTTGACGATGGATGGATGGATGGATGGATATCTCTTTAAGGTAAAAAATAATTAAATGAAAAATGCTGTTTGGGAAATAGAAATCAGTATTTTTTGCTTCAACATATTTACAATTTATACATGCACATTAACTGACATTTTTGTTATCCACAGTTTTCATAAGCTTCTAAACCATATGTGCAATGCTCTATTAGAAACCCCATCAGAACACAAAACTTGGTCTAAAAAAAATAGAGCGTTAGGGCATTTTAACAAGGCTGTAAGTGCCTTGGAAGTACAGCTCCAACAGTAATTTACAGCTTTTACAGCTTCTGCCTCCCAATTATAATATGGATAATATATGGAGTTTTTGAAAGCATTACAGATCTAGTAACGTTATATGGCAGCAAATTTTTGGAGAAAATTAATTAAAGAGGAAAATCTGAGTTTACCTCTGTAGGAAAGAAATACATTTAGGATTCAGTAAAAGAATATTAAAAGTTTGCAGAAACCGTGGAAACTGCGGATGCAGAGCTGAATTCAGGCAGTATCCCATTATAATTATAAAAAAAGAACAGCTAAATTTGGAAGAAAAAAACTCAGATCCACTGTTTTCATACAACAAAAACCTGAATGTTTACAGAAATGTCTAAGCTAGTTTAAGTGACCCCATATTTATCCAAATTAAAAACCCTAAACATAGACTTGGTGATTACGACCTTACTACTAAAACTGGTTGCCAGAAAAGTAATAATGAGTTACCAATGAAAAGGGAAGATAGACGGCAATTTAACTATACTAGTATTTTTCACCACTTAGCGATGAAGTCCACAAATAACTGAATACAGCACATATTGTAAATGGTTGCTTCTATGTACAAACTGATGAATAAAGCAAAAAATAACATAATGACTGTCTTGCTTGTCAAAGTCATAAACCTATTCATCTGTGACATCAACAACTTGTGTGTTCACAATGCGCCATAAGTGGTTTGATGTGTTTTCCAATATCGTCACTAACAAACCCGGTGTTGTCATTGTTATTTAGCAGAGGACTTGTCCATAATTTCAAGCTTATCCTAGAGTGTTCTCTTATCACAACTTCATACTATGTTATTATTGTTTTTGTGAGAGCTTACATAACTGAGAAATCCCTGATGGTCAGCTGTTCATGTATGTGTATATATATATATATATTTATAATATATATGGGGTCAATATGGGGTGAATTTGGTGTAAACCAATGGGCGTTTTGTTATTGAGTGAACTTTAACAAGATTTGACAGGATAGGGATTTTTGAAAAAACATTTGTGATAACTGTAATTACTCAGAATATGCAGATGTGGACCCAAAAGCATGACCCAGAGACCAAGCAGATTAATGATTTTACTCAAACTCACTAGTGGTCTCCTCACAGGGCCTACAGATGACAATGAGGTTTTAGCTATATCTGGTGCAAGACAGATAAATAAACAATAAGCAATGTCAAAGGAGCTTGATAGGTGAGCAAGAGGATGTAAGAGTCATGTGACAAGGATTGAAGGGGAAAGTCTGAGGACATCTGTTGGAGAGGTGGAGAATGGGAGTAAACCTTAATAGAGACGCAGGGGCCTGGGGAAGTGGGACTGGGTAAAATGTACATCCAGACCCGGGATGGGTGAGAATAAACACAACTGAAGCAGATAATATGACAATAACTGGTTGGACCATTCACTGTAGTCACACCCACTATGCGGCATTAACTTACAATGAAATTACACTGTTTTCTGGAGTTTCAAATGCAATTTAGAACATTTTCCTTGGACACCACTTAACAATATTGGTATCTCTGAGGTCCAGGCTTGACCAGGAATAGGAAAAAGAGAAGAAAAGAAAAGAAAAAAGGTATTTACTTAGTGCAGGACT
The DNA here is from genome assembly GCF_014851395.1 of Micropterus salmoides. Lineage (NCBI taxonomy): Eukaryota > Metazoa > Chordata > Actinopteri > Centrarchiformes > Centrarchidae > Micropterus > Micropterus salmoides. Next base: position 14,820,779 of record NW_024044348.1, on the reverse strand, counting down.
GAGCTTTGGGTGATAATCAGATGATAAAAAGGGACATGAGTGGTAAATACTGGTGGAAGTCACAATCTGCTGTGTTTCTATTAGTATCAGCCAGTTTACAGTCCTTGATGAACTATACTCTTGAAGCCTGATGAGAGAGGACAGCTTTGTGTATGGACTATCAATTAATATATTTTTTACACACACACACATACTACCACACTGTGAATGTGTGTGACAGTGAGAGAGAAAGCAACAGAAAGAGAACATAGTTGAACAGCTGCCCAAAATGCCTAAAGGATTAGACTGCTCTCTTTTGATCCCTCTCACACAACATGTACCAATGTTAAAATATCATTCTGTTGGATTGGTTTTGGTTTTATCTGTGAGTTCTTCTTGTTAGCACTTGTTTTTTCATCTGATCGAAAAAGATTATCCCTGTATCTGAAAGGCTTATAAAACAAAAAAGGCCAATTCAAAATAAATCACATAACAAGACATGCAATTACCATTTGTACTTATAATAACTGAAATAGATAGTGAGATTAAATAGTTTTTTTCCCCCCAGTGCTCAGCACTGGTGTTCTGAAAAGGTATGTTGCTTTCGTAGCTAGGGAATATTTTGAGGTCATATGTAAATTACTGCGTAGGAAAAAATTATGTATGCGCCAGATTGATTAAAAAACTAGACTAATTATTGTAGTTGTTTTTCATATAATAGTTCCTTTTTACACATGTTGCTTTCTGTTTTGGTTTGACTAGTAAGGACCAACCCACAAACCCTACAATGTACATACAGCACATGGCCCTTTTACCTGCTCCGCAACTACCTCTTTCCATCCACCTATCCATTTTCTGCTGCTTATCCAGGTGCATTCAGTTGGCAGTGACAGCAGGCTAAAATGGTAGCCCAGACGCCCTTCTCCCAACACATCCTCCAGCTTTTTCTGGTTAATTTGGTTAGCTTCTGGAATCAGCATGACTGGAGCCGATGCAGGTAAAAGCTCTAATTCTAATTTCTGCAACCCGCCAGAGGCTCGTGCTGTGTGAATTATTCTGGTCCGGTCCTCGTCCTTGGCAGTAGTATTAAAGAAGCACAATGTGTTCTTGTTGGCATTCAAAACGTTTGTGCCCCCTTATCAGCTGAGTATAATCACCATGTCCTGCATATATCAGACAGATGAATTTGTTCCCGTTGCATCGCCACCCCCACAGGCCATGATGTCTTGGGTGATGGTTGTGTTTTTCAGTTGGTCAAACATTAGCCAAGGTGTGTGTTTCCAGAGCACATTGGTTCCAGCTTCCACTCATGTTGGTGAGTACATTTTGGCTTTAATCCCTATCTTTCCTACAACCCCTTTAAGCTTACCCTGGTTAGCTAGAATTTATTGTTACAATCCTTCCCTTTCTGCCTGCAGAGACTAAACCTTTTTTCTCTTGCAGGAGCCTGCAGTCAAGGAGGGTCGTTAACCTAATGTGGTGGCACCTGTATAGGCCTACACCAAGTTTACAGGCCAGTGGATATTTTGTTGCCTTCAACTCTAACACACACGCACATTCATCACTCATCCATGTATTACACAAGCTAATCACACACCCCATCTTCATCTTTTATATAGTTAGTGTTTTTATTTCTAATATAACTTTTAACTTGTGGCCCTATCCTTATCACATGGTTTGTGACAGTATATGATTTGGGGATTTCTTTCATTAGTCTATTGTCCTGCGGACGTTGCGTAGGTAAAAAAGAAAGTGTACAATACTCCACGTAAACTCTGACCCATGCATATGCTCAAACTGGAGAACTGAGCACCTGCAACTCAGATGGCAGAAGGATGAAACTTGAGAAACGGTTTGAAATTGATACCATTGTGTAAAATAAATTTAAATATTACCTCACACAAAGAATTAATTTACAAAGACAGATAAAAGCCATTCTTAAAATGAATAAATCTGTTTGATACTCCCTGGAGTGCTCACACACAAAAAACATACCTGTTTTTGAGTCTTCAAATATGTTAGAGTTTAATTTTGGAATCTTTTTTAATATGATATGTAATTATTAAATACTTGCATGTTATGAAAGATATTCTCATAAATAAGGTAAACAAATGACTTCAAAAGAATGCGGTTTTTGATGCCTAATGTGCACTAATGTGTGGATGTGATGTGTTACTTGTAAAAACACAACACTTGGAAAATATAACACTGTTTATTAAGCAGATCTTTAGATCTTTCATTGTACAGCTTATGTCACATAAAACATCTTATTTCTTCTCCTTGGCAACCTCTTTAATTGAGTCGATGGTGTCTTTTTGCGTTAGAGACACACACAGGAGGTGCAGTGAAGATACCAAGGCTGGGCGCATTCTGCTCCTGCTGAGCTGTAGCACCACTGACCCCAGGCAGCCACTGAAAACATTAGAAAATGTCTCGTTGGTTTATTTAAATAAATATTTAAACTTAAATTCATTTGATTTAAATTACGTACTTGGGTCATCAGTGGTCTTGCACATCCGTTTCCCCCTCCGTCACTACTCAGGTACTCTCATTCCTGCAAGTCGCTCATCAAGGGGGTAGAGATCCGGTGTCCCCTTTTCCCCGTGGCGCAAACACTTTGTCTGTGTACGGTAATCCGTCTTTTGGCTTCTACTTTTATGTTGGACCGTCTTTTTTATTTCAGAGAATTTCCGACCTTCTGAGGCAGCAGCAATCACTGTGTCTGCCACATGCTGACACTAATGCCCTTTTGGCATTTGTAAAGCCCACACTATGTCCGACAAATAATACATTATGTATTGCTTCTACTTCCCCAACAAGTGTTGTTTTTTTCAACAAGAAATTATTTTAGCTTTTCTGTCAGAATTTGCCTTCATCATATGTATTAATATTAATCAGGGGTGTTTCTCTGATTATTTATAGGCAACTTGGTCGGACAAGAATTATGCTCACATGCATTGAATTCCGAGTTGATTGCGATTTATAAAGAGAAATCGGCGTGGGATGTGCATGCACAGTGTGATATAAATCAGAATATTTTTGTGCATAAGCACATTCTGTGTTTCGTCCGTACGCACCTTTTGACATGAATTCTACGCATGGTCATCTAAATGGGGCCCAAGGGTGTCCTCATTAGTGAGTGTGTCCAAGGTTTTTCTTCTGTTGCTATTTTTGTGTTGATGTCAGCAGAAGACCCAGCACTTATTCAAAAGAGAGCGCCAAATTTTAAGTGCACGGCTCTGTATGGATGAATTGTCAAGACTATACTACTACTACTATTACTACTACAACTATGGCATAACCCTCTTCTTCTGCATTTACATTTATCTACAAATGGCATTACATTCTTAAGCCCAGCATTATGCTCATAATGCCACTTGGAGTAGGTGATACAAGACACATTTTCTTCAAATTACCTAAAATACGTATTCTTCCCTTAATTTGCACAAGCTAGTAGGGCTGGATATACAATAGGAGGTTTTCAGAATCGTTATACTGTCAATACCTCCAACCTTCTCTGAGCAGAGGAAGAGAGGAAGACAAGGTTTCTGGATGGGTCATTGGTAGTACTGCTCATGATGGTAACTGACTCAAGAACTCGTTGATAGATTCATAATTATTATTATTATTATTATTATGTAGGTAATTATTTCTAACCTTGAGCAGTGATATTGTTTGGAGCTGTAATGAGCACTTGGATATGGTGTCTTCTCAAGAGGAAGAGTTGGAAGTTTTAGAGGGGCTTGAACTTTGGCTGATGTCACAAGGGGAGTTAGAAAGCTCCTTAAATGCAAGGCACCAGCTGTAGATTAAATTTGTCCTGAAATGCTGTAGACTGTGGATACTATTGGACTATTCTTGACATGTCACTTCAAAGTACCACAGTTTTTGAATTGGTGTCTTTGAATAGCAGATAGGGCGCCGGTCCCCATTGCCGGTTAACAGGATGGGATGGTGTGTTTTTTAACCTTCAAGGACTCACACTTCTCTTAAAAAAACATTGACAGGATATTGGAAACAAGAATGAATTTTTTGTAAACTTGACACCCAGGTTGCTGTTTGGATTTTTCCTTCAGGCAACTAATAAAGAGGTCATATGCTATTCCTGCTTATTTGAATTGTGTAGTTTTAAAGTAAGGCTTGTGACCATTCTTCACACAATATTCTATTGGTTACATAAAGCTGAAAGATTACAAAGAATTTGCTCACAAAAGTGATCAGTCCCCATTCCCCAACAAAGATGCACATTATCAGTTTTCCTGTTTGAAGGATATGAAGTTGCTGCTGAATCCTTGGAGTTAATATTGGTCATGTTATGATGGCATCTAGTTTCATTACACCATGATCTCTGGTATAATAGTGACTGGTATCTCCTTTTGTGAGAAAGATAAAAAACAAAAAAAACAAAAAGGAGACTGGGAGGGGAAATGCCTACAAGGATGCATGAAAAAAACATCAGGTCTTACACTGTTCTCAGTCATCAACAGGAAGAAAAAAAATTACTCTGACATCACCGAGCTAATGTCCTGCAGTCTCTTCCATCAGCAGCACCCGAGATGTGCCTCTCCTGTCTACTCTATAAACCTTTCATGAAGAGGGAGGAAGAGAAAATGGAGAGAGGGGAACTGCCAAAAAAAAAAGCCAGATAAATCAAATGTGGAGCAGAACTGAGGGAGAGACAAAAGAGACTTTGAGAATAAAGATAAAGGAAAGTTGAAGGGGGGTGAAATAAAGGAAGAGCCTAAAGGGACAAAAGCGTAAAAAATTAGGGGATAGGGCAGGGAATAAATGTATTGCAAAGGATACAAAGAAAAGAAAACAAGTAAGCAGACGACTGCACAGTCCACTCATAAATATGCGGAATACTTCTCTTTGTATCCAGCATAAAAATTATGCACTCTACTCTATGTGAGTTATCCTTAAATTTATCACCAAGTAGCTTAATCAGAGTTTTATCCAGTTCCAACCGTTGGCCCAGGCACTGACAGTTTCATAGCAACATGTCCTCATACCTAAACAACAGAATAGGTTGTTCGCCAGTGACTCCCAAAACCACATATATGACCGCTGGGGAGTAATAATCATGAATTACATTTATATAGCACTTTATGATAGATACTCAAAGTGCTTCACAGTGAAGTAGGCCTCTACCACCACCAATGTGTAGGACCCACCTGGGTGATGCACAGCAGCCATTTAGCGCCAGAATGCTCACCACACATCAGTTTGAGGCAGAGAGGGAGGGAAACATTGAGCCACTTACTATGGGGGATGATTAGATGGCCAGATGGTGAAAGCCAGGTTGGGAATTTTGCCCTGGTACCGGGGAACTCTCTACAACAAGTGCTTGGTTTAACGTCTCATCCGAAGGACGGCAGCTCCTACAGCGCAGTGTCCCCATCACTGCACTGGGATCTTATTATTATGACCAGAGGGAAGACTGCCCCCTACTGCCCCACCAACACCACTTCCAGCAGCAACTTAGTTTTCCCCGGAGGTCTCCCATCCAGGTACTGGCCAAGCCCAAACCTGCTTAGCTTCAGTCAATCAGCAGTAGCAGCGCTTACATTGGTATGGCTGCTGGGTACCGGCAACAGGTGAAGCAGACCTAACAATAATAAACATGTAATTAACGTTCAGTCACAGTTTTAGTGTGTTTAGGCACCAAAACTGCTTTGTTAGGTTTAGGAAAAGATCATTTTGGTTTTGGTTAAAACAAGCATGTTAGTTACGTAAGTTAAGTGACGTACGCAATTAAGTTAGATCACGCCTTACTAACGTTACTAAACTCATGTGCATGTGACTGTTGACCTTTGGTTTGACACAGGAAGCAAATAGCTGCTTCCTGGGTGAAAGTCCTGTGTTTGACCCATCCAACCCATTCTCCCTTCACAGACTTTGTCACTCTTGATATTACTTCACTTGACTTTCTCCTTTGCTCCCTGTCATAATTACTATGGCTACTAGAGGTTGCCACCAAACAATAATCGTAAATATGGGTCGTAATAAGTTGCTTGCGCAGACAATCTTTATAGTCATATTTTTGGGAGGAACACTGTTTCAAGTCTGCCCTATTTCCACGGAGCTTGGCCACTCTGTTTACTCCATCTTCACAGCCCTTTCCAGGGTATATGGAGAGAGACCACAGTTTTGCTATTGTTCATTATGTTTACCTTAGTGGACTTGGTGTAGCAGAGGTGATTATATTAGCAGTACTGCACAGAAAAAATTGCTTTGATATAAAGTGTTATGTAAAGGTATTAATCTGACTGTGGATGAGTGTTTTATGGGTTTGGCTTCCCCTAAGAGCTGTGGCATCAGTTATTTTCAAGGAAAATGTGACAGTTGGGCACTTTCAAAGGGGTTTCATAATATAAGTGTTTTTATGTCACTTGGTCCCATGCTGGTTTAAAAAAGACTTATGCTCACATTTTCAAGTTCTGCTTTTCAAACGTCTCTTGTATACATACTCTATGAATAATACTTAAAAGTACATCATCAAACAGTCATTTCTTGAACAAAGATGTGAAAGTCAGGCAACAGACAACCGTGTTGCTACATTTTTTTGCTTTCTTTTTAGCTTTCACATTCTTAAAGAAGATATACATAATTATATATTTGGCTAACTTTGAACACAACTACATTTTAATCCACATCAATTAAAATGTGGGTTTTAGGAATATGTTGTTTTTTTAAATAAGAGAAAAATTCTGATCCTTTAAAATGGATTTTGTAAAGATTTAGATATAGATATATTATATAAAACCATAATTAACATTTAAAAATGCATAGTCCATAACCCTGTTTCCTAGCAGAATAATTTTGTGTTGTAAAGTGTTTTGTAAAACAAATGGAATTCTACTTTAACCATTCATTTAAATGGTAATCATGAACTGTGTCAGTGTAACTGAGTGACAGATCTGTTTAGTTTAAAATCAGTTTTATTTGGGAAGGTCATTCAGCCAGGTAAAAACACTGGTATTAAGTGTGAGCAGTATTATTTTTATAACCTGCAAATATATTAATACTAATATTTTAAGCATTGCTTTTGGTAAATTGATTAGATACCTGAGTATTGAAAAAGTGAGACGACTGTTTCCATAATATAGTGAAGAAATACCAAGTCCATGCTGCAAAGACTATAAATAAGAGGCATATCTCATCTGTTTCAATATTGTACAAAGCTCCCAGGCTCATACCTCCCCAATACCTTCCACAGAGGCAGCAAATAGATAAAAATGACACCCCTTTTAAGTTCCCTATGGATAAATGCTTGGTTAAGTGTTCTCTCAACCAGTATATTGTTGGCTGGTACATAAGATTTGTTTGATAGAGAAAACAATTTACACTGTAAGTTCTCCTGTTGCACGTAAGGCGGGGTAGCCTACTCAATTTTATCAATTTGTTTTGATGAAGTTACAGCTCCTGCCTGTTTTGAGGAAAGAGGAAGAAAAGAGCATAGCATACTTACTTGTGTTGCCCTCTTTTGAGCTCTGCCTGCAGCATTTCTGTCACATCTGATAACATAATTTAGGCGATGCAGTCGCCAAAAAATGTGAATTTGTTCCCTTTTAATGGTATTTCTGGCCACATACCTATTTGTTTTATCCATGGGCTATTTCTCCTTCCGTTGACTTGATGTTATGTTATGGGCCATGGCATCTCAATAGACAGTCCATGTTTTTGTTGATGATGTAATATATTCAGTTTATAAACATAAACCTTACAAAATTAAGTAAATGTCATAGAATAAGAAAAACTTGCTCACTTAAAACAACACTAAATATGTTTTTTAAAAATTATAATAATAGTAATAATAATAATGAACAGTAGCACTTTAAGGTACAATGTATAAGAAGTGCGATTACTCTCCACCTGTCGAATTCATATACCAAAAAAATTGGGGGCATATCATATCAACATATCACACATCAGGTCACAACTACTGCTAGCTAGTTAGCTCAGTAAGCCATACCACTAACTACCACTAACTAGTGGTCCTATTAGTTTTATTACTTGTTAATTTTATCAATTGTGACTGTATACAGATCAACTCAATAAGTCTCATACATTTTCTATGCAATATTGCTCATTTTGACTGACATATTGTTGTCTATGCTGTTTATCACCATGGTGATTCTGTACACAGACTTTGGAATGTTACATGAACAAAAATAATGTTTTTAGTGGTTTGAAAGTAAGTTAAAACTGTAACCAAATTACCTGAACTGAATGAACTGGAAATGTGCTTTTGCAATAGCCACAATATTGGATCCTGACAGACTAAATATAATGTAAATTTACAGGCATGCCATTGCCTATAAACTTCCCTAAATACAGGAAATATTTTTATTGAGTGGAGCTTCCTACATCAAAGCCAAGTTCATTGTAATTCATTGTTCTGAAACTGCCATGTTAAAAAGAAGTGATTCTTTAAAGTGCAATAACTTTATATTTAACCACTCAAGCAAAATCACATTTGAAAAGTGCATCAATTAAACATTTGAACATATATGTGTACAAACTGAGAAAGGTCTAAATTCCTATGACATGGGACAAATAAACAACGAAGCACTGCTCTTTCAATGAATAAAGTACTGTAAATAGGCTTTATTTTATTGCCAAATGTATTGCTTACAATAAAATCATACCACTATTTGGTGTGGCACAAATTGGTTTTATCTTGCAGCGCCACAGTAATGCATCTGATTGGCTAAGACCAAGGTCCATGAGTTACTAAATCAAATAAAAAATGCATATATATATATATATATATATATATATATATATATACTATAAATACAGTGATTTTATGTTCCTCAAAGCTGTATTCCAAAACTGATTAGAGGACAGATGGATTCATCCCACATTCAGTTGTCTTAACTCAACCTGCTGAATGACACCACTGCATAATAAAGTAACAATGTCCTGGAAACCACAAGTAAACTAATTACTTTATTAGTACATAATAGTGTGCTGAATATTTTTCAAGAAACTAAAGCTCAGTTTACCAGCAACCTGGTGTTGACCTGTTTTGACTGTATATGTATATGAAATGCCACCAGATCACTTGTAAAAGCTCTGGTGTTTTTGCCCTCTGAAACCAAGAGAAGGGCACTTTAATACAGCAACATCTGGCAACACACGCCCACACACATACACACACTTAACATCCTCTGTGGGCTGATGTGTGATAAAATATTGATAATTACTAATGTTCTTACATTTTCTTATGTGGCTGATAGGTGTAGCAACATAGATGACACGTACTAGACAGTGTATGTGGTGAATCATTCATATTCACAATGAATACTGGAAGGGTTCTTCATCCAGTGAAGTGCTCCTAATATCCCAGACAGACTTTCGATGCTTTGATCAGGATGTCTTTCTATCCTCAAATGCTGTAAAACCACACAGATACGCTGCAGTAGACTGTCACTTTCTTCACCACAGCAACACATTACACATTTTTCAATAATATATCAGTGCCTTTAAATTCTGCAGTGGGTGGTCAGCTCTGATCCTCATATTCCTTAAAATGGAAACATTTTTATGTTTTATAGTTTGATGATAATTGGAATGTTTTTATTTCACATATTTTTTCAATTAGAAGGGAGATTATTGTCCTCGACAAGCTTTCCTTGATCACTTCACATTTACTTCTTGGTGTTATTATTCATTTTCGGACCTTAACCCCTCCTTAGTCCCCATGTCTTGGATCAACTGCTATGTTAGCAATAACCAGAGGGTGTTAATTTGAAAAATCTACAGATTAATCAGTTCAGGAGGGATTCATGGGTGGAAGGTGGGAACTGTTGACTATGAGCAAGGCCTTTGCTGTACATTTGGCTGGATAAGAAAATCCCCATGGCAGCACACTGGAGAAGGGCATGATTGAGCAGATGGCTACCCCCTTACTCTCTTCACTCGTGCTTGCCAGACAGACGATGCTACAGGTGTGACAAGATGTCCAAGCTGGATTAAGTCCCAGTCCGAGGTGTTCCCCCCAACACCTCCTCTGTCCCTCAACCTCTTTCTCCTTCCTATCCTGCCTCATTTTGCTTTCATTTCCTTCCTTTCAATTCCTTCTCCCCAAAAGCCAAAGATCATTTGGCTACTTTCACAGGCCAGGTAAGGGGAAGTCAACTGCAGCCAAGGAGAAAGCTGACATATCTGTTAGCCTGAAGGGCCTGTCCAGGTGACTGCTTCAGTCGGTTACTACCAGTTGCTGACAGGAAGATTGGTAAATAAAGAAGAGATGATGTGACTGTGATGCCTTTCCAAGCCAACATTTAAAGCTAAGTAAAAGCAAGGGTACCACATTAGTGTAAGAAAAAACTGTTTACATGCATTCAAATGGAATTTTCAGTCTTTACTGTCCATTTTCTGTGTTCAATGTGAAACTGATGTGGCAGAAACAAGAATTGTCTCAGTTATTAGTCTATTAATCTTTACCCTTGATGCATTTTGCCTGCCTGACGCTGTTGACTTATTCATTATTCCTTTTTGTGCTTTTACTACGTAGCCCAGCTCTCCTATCTGATTTTGCTGACTTGCTCTGATCTTGTTGATTTGGTCATTTGGCCTTGATTGTTGTGCTTCTACCATGGTAGGCTTTTATTAATTATTTAATTTTAAAACAAATAATTATTTTTTAAATTTACTGTTGATATACGATCGTAATTCTCAATGCTGTTTCCGTGTCTGACTTCCTGCCTGGTTCAATCTGTTCTGTGCAATTTGACGCGGCTTCCATCAAAAATTGACTGGCCGCGTATTCTCCGTGGAGCAGAGCAGAGCCCCTGGTGGAATTAGCATTTTCTAAATGACAGCAATCAGCTCCGGCCGCCGCAACGCAGATGGAATGCAACCTATCTGTGCATGGTAGAATCGAGCCTTAATTCTACAGCAATGCTAGAGGCTCTCTTTTGCTTTTCTTAGGCACAGCAGTGCAGTGTTGAGCTAAAATTTATTTTCAGCATGCTTGTATGTCATGTAATGTTTACCAAATTTGACTAAGAGAAATTTTGACCTGATACTGCTCGGTGCTAGGTAAAAAGTCAATGGATGACCAACATTATTAAAATCCATCCTGTGGGAAACATAAAATGTCCATGTACCACATTCCATGGTAATCCATGCAGTTGTTGTCAAGACATTTCACTCTGAACCAAAAATGTCAAACCTGAATTTCTGTACCAGATTTGATGGCAAACAGTCCAATAATTGCTGAGATATTTTAGTCTGGGTTCAACTGACATTGCCATCCTTATAGTCAAAGCACAAGCCTTACTAAAAAGTGGGTACCAAGCAGATGGGAAACCAATGTTAGGTTAATTCAATTGGATACAATTTTATTTATATAGCACCAATTCATAACAACGGTTATCTTATTGCATTTTTAATATAGAGCAGGTCTGGACTGTACTCTTTGTAATATTATATATGAGATAATATGAGACTCAGCACTTCCCACCCAGAGCAAGCACTTGGCGACACAGGCAAGCAGGTAGAAACTTTGAACAGAACCGTAACTAAAGGTGGGCAGCTGTCTGCCTCGACTGGTTGGGGGAGGACTAATACTAATAATAATAATGCAAAGCAATGGGTGTCGAGCAGGAACACTGGGGCAACAGGAAGCCCACAATCACAGATCCAGACTCATAGACTGTATATAAGAAGTGGACGTAGTCATCGTGACGTCACCCATTGGTTTGTGGACTGCTGTTCTGAAATCTTAAGTTGGCCGATAGAGCGCCGCCATGTTGAGTTTTTGCAACCAGCGGCACCAGACGTGACCATATTTGGACGAGACGGTGGAGCTAACAGCCGTGTGTGGAGCTAGTTAGCTTGTTTAGCTAGGTACATCTGTAATTCACCTTAACTGTCATTTTTACAGGGCTGACAATTTTGTCTAGTGAACACCAGGCTTAAAACTAAATGTACTCACCAGAGAAAGTGAACAGCCAACTCCCAATAAGCCTTTTCAACAACGCTGGTTAAATTTACAGAGTGCCGTGGGTACAATCACTGTAGCCTGATAGACAGGTCGCCAAGGTAACGACTTGTCGATCACAGATTAATAATAAATCAGGTGAGAGGTCCATTATTTCTAATGGAACCAGACTTCTTTTTGCAACCAGAAGAGTCACCCCCTACTGGCCATTCAATAGAATGCAGGTTTAATGGACTTCAGTGTTTGACTTAGTTCTGTGACCGGAAGCTTCCCGCTTGTCCAGACCACATAGCTCAGCAGCCAGAACTGCAGAAAGCGATAGAAGAAGAGAGGAGCAGGATGAGAAAGCATTAAGGACAAGGACAAGAATGCAGGCTAATGTGATGCACACTTGGACTCCAGAAACAAGTATAGAGGAAAATAGGAACAACCCCAGGTTTCTTTTCAGCACTGTAGCCAGGCTGAAGGAGAGTCCCATCTCTATTGAGCCAAATATTCCCATAGCTCTCAGCAGTTATGACTTCATTAGCTTCTTTAATGATAAAATTCTAACTATTAGAAACAAAATTCACCAAGACCTGTCCTCAACTGGCACCGACTTATCTCCAAACTCAGGAACCTTAGAAACAGCTGTAAAACCAGGTATATGTTTAAACTGCTTTGCTGCCCTCAATCTTTACCACCTAACTTCAATAATTTCTTCATCTAAACCATCAACCTGCCTCTTAGACCCCATCCTGACTAGGCTGCTTAAAGATGTTTTACCCTTAGTCAGCACTTCTATACTAGATATGATCAATCTATCTTTATCAACAGGCTATGTACCACAGTACTTTAAAGTAACTGTAATTAAAACTCTTCTGAAAAAGTCCAACCTTGATCCAGATGTTTTAGCCAACTATAGACCTATATCTAACCTTCCATTTCTCTCTAAGATCCTGGAGAAAGCAGTCGCCAAACAGCTGTGTGACTTTCTACATAGTAATAGTTTATTTTCAGTCAGGATTTAGACTTCATCATAGCACAGAGACAGCACTGGTGAAAATTACTAATGACCACCTTATTGCATTAGACAAAGGACTTGTCTCTGTACTGGTTTTATTAGATCATAGTGCTGCATTTGATACCATTGAGCATCAGATCCTATTACAGAGACTGGAATATTTCATTGGCATTAAAGGAACCGCACTAAGCTGGTTTAAGTCCTATTTATCAGATTGATTTCAGTTTGTACATGTTAACAATGAATCCTTCATGCACGCCAAAGTTAGTCATGGAGTTCCACAAGGATCTGTGCTCGGACCAATCCTCTTCACTTTATATATATGCTTCCTTTAGGCAATATTATCAGGAAACACTCCATAAACTTCCATTGTTATGCAAATGATCAGTTATATCATACTCAGTTATATCTATCAATCCAGCCAGATGAAACTCATCACTTAGCTAAACTTCAAATGTTAAAACCTGGATGACCTGTAATTTTCTAATGTTAAACATGGATAAAACTGAAATTATTGTTCTAGGACCCAAGCACCTCCGTGATGCATTATCTAAAGATATAGTTTCCCTTGATGGCATCGCCTTGGCCTCCAGCACCACTGTGAGGAATCTTGGAGTTATCTTTGATCAGGACATGTCATTTAAGTCTCACATTAAGCAAATTTCAAGGACCGCCTTTTTCACCTACGTAATATTGCAATAATCAGGAACATCCTGTCTAAAAATGATGCAGGTAAACTAGTCCATGCATTGGTTATTTCTAGGCAGGATTACTACAATTCCTTATTATCAGGCCGGGGGATTTCCCATGATGCACTGAGCTCCTCTCTCCTCTTCTTTCTCTCCCTCTGTATGCAACCTCATCCCATTAATGCATTTTGCTAACTCGACTTCTTTCCTTTCCCGTAGTCTTGTGCTTTGTCGTCCCTCTCCTCTCTCCTCCTATCACTTCCTGCAGGTGTTTCTGGCTCTGGAGCTGTGGAGTCTGGATCTGTGGTTGTGAGTCACCTGCTGCCCTTGTGTTCCTGCTCGACACCCTCTGTTACAATTATTATTACTAATCCTATTGTTATTATTGTAATTATAATCATTAACGATGATGTGTGACGATTATTATCATTAATACTACTGTAAATATCTGTACCATTATTCATTCAGTCTATAGCAACATTACCTTTACTGGCTGTACCTCTGTGTGTATATTGTGTAGGCTGCCTCCCTCCCCTCTCTCTCTCCTTCTCTCTCTCACCCCCAACCGGTCGAGGCAGATGGCCGCGCACCCTGAGCCATGGTTCTGCTCGAGGTTTCTGCCTCTTAAAAGGAAGTTTTTCCTTGCCTCTGTCGCCTAGTGCTTGCTCTTGGTGGGAACTGTTGGGTGTCCGTAAATATCATCACAGAGTATGGTCTAGACCTGCTCTTTTATGAAAAGAGCACAGAGATAAATGTTGTTGTGATTTGGCGCTATATAAATGTAAATGCTCTGTACTTGTATAGCGCCTTTCTAGTCTTTTCGACCACTCAAAGCGCTTTTACACTACATCTGCATTCACCAGTCACACACATTCATACACTGAGCCTAAGTGCTCAAACGGAAACTAACATTCACACTCACTCATACACTGGCGGAATAGCCGCCAGGGACAATTCAGGGTTCAGTATCTTGCCCAAGGACACTTCGACATGCAACCAGGGGGAGCCAGGAATTGAACCGCTGACCTTCCGATTAACGGCCAACCCGCTCTACCTCCTGAGCCACAGCCGCCCCATTAATTAAATAAAATTGAATTGAAAAAAAGTTGCAAGCACAACCACAAACTCATAGTGAGATCGCACAATGGGGTGACCAGCTTGTGTTAAGTTTCTGTTTTGTATGTTACAGCACAGTAAAAGGGAGCATTCAAACTCCAGTTGAAAGGAAATGTAATTCAATTGCAGTGACATCTTGAAGACTTTCCGGCTATATTGTGTGCAGAACACTGTCCCATAAAATATCTTGGGGCCCATTTTCATGCTGGTGCAAATCAACTGCAGTGACCTTGCACTGGGGAACTATCAATTCCATTGGCTGAAAGCAGATTTTTCTTGAGCCTGCACCCACTTGGTGATTTTATTATACTGCTTGCACCAACACAAGCCGAGGATTGTAGACCATTGCTTTTTAGGGGGATGAATGCAGCTGATTTGATGTCCATGATTGATTCCAGCCCACACCTACTCATAGTTCATTTACCCAAACCATTCTCACCAAACATGTTGTGCTCGAACTTAAATAAGCCTGCACTATGACCCTTTGCCATCGCTAGAGCTTGTAGTTTCACTGGCAAAAATAGGGCCCCTTAGGTGAAGAGGTTTTACAGTTTTTACAGTCATAATAGATACAATGTTGGAGTAGCATTCACACTAGGAATGCTCTACTTATTCATGACAACTACCCACTACACAGCCATTGTCCAGAATTTTGAAATTTTTGTGTGTGCATGTGTGTGTTTGTGAGTGAGTTAGAGAGAGAAGTGACTGAACAGAACAGAAAGAAAGGGGTCAAGAGAAGCCTGCAGGAAAGATTAAAAAAGGTTGTAAATTAACTCTTCATTTGAGATCCTCAGGGAGATTAAAAAATACATGAAAATTCTATTTGTTTATGCTATTAACACTACTGAGGTGATGGTTGTTGGTAACAAACAGCTTTCTGCATATTCTCTTTTTATATTCATTCAGTGAAAAATATGGAACACACTTTATTTCCAGGCCGAGAGTGCTCTCAGCAGTGTAATGTTAGACTTAATGCCATGAACAAATTTTGAATTTTAGGCAAATAGCCACAAATTATCTTTGTGTGAAATATCGCCATGCTTGCCCTTAAAAACAGGTGTTGAAACCCTGCTAGCCCTTGAGAAGAAACCAACACATAGAGGCATTTAGAACCCCTGGGCACTGAGTGTCACTTCAGATGGCAACTATAGCTAACAAGGCTGAACAACATAGCAGTAGTTGGTCCTTAATGAAGCCCAGAGCATAAACAGTGATTTATGCTTAATATAAGAAGTTTTATGGTTGTGCGCTAAAAAGGTCTCTTTGGTCCCTGTCAATGTTTTTGCTTTTAGCCGAAGCAAAGAAATAAACTTTAAAAACGATTGTTAGTTATTTGTTTAAAATATACCTGCAATATAAACACTTTGTATTTGTGATGTTCATTGCTCCAGCAGTCAACAACATACTTGCTAAAAATGTATTAGCCATATTTAAAGATTTAATTTGATATTTTTACAACTTTTGATTTTTAGAGAAAATAAAATCTCTTTCCTCTTGTTTTTATCATTTCGTGCCTAATTTCTTGCAGTTTGGAAAGCGAAATTTTTCTTTGTCACTACCATGGATCTAGAAAAGGAGAAGAGAGATTTTTTCTGTTTCCATGCCACAGGGTGTATTTTCTCATCACCAATCACAACAAAAGAAAATTGCACGTGCAGTAGGTGCGGCACAGGTAGGAGATAATGGTGCAACCTGAGCAGCTTGAACACCTTGCTGCTGACTCTAAGCAAATAGCAGAGATATTGTAGAGTCTTGACTTTAAATCAAAGGTTATACTATTTAATGAGCAATGTTAGAGAGAATGGCAACACCTTGGATCCGGAATTCACTTTGACATAGTATGGTTAATAGGTTGACGCAAGCAGGCAGGGAGCGAAGTGCTGCAATGCCGTAACTACATCTAAGACTTGTATCTCATCATTTCCTTTTATATCTCCCATGTCAAGTATCAAATGCACTACTTAACTACTGTACATCAAGTTTATATGTATGTGTGTGTGTGTGTGTGTGTGTGTGTGTGTGTGTGTGTGTGAAATGGAAAACCATACTATAATGTGAAGTCATCTCTAAATTTTAATCAAAAGTAGAAATATGAATGATTAGATTTGTTCAAGCATGGTATATACAGTTTATGCATTCCAAAGTATCCCATCAGTTGAGGGAATCCACTAAATATTTCCACATCAAGAGGTAGAAAATCTGCAAATTATGAATGTGAAAATATTGGTCTTCTTTATACTACATTAAAGTGTGCTCATAAATGTGTTTTAGATTATATTCATCAAAAGGACAATATTAAGATTTTATTAATGCAATTTCTTTATACATTGTGTCTTTATGATAAGATTAAGAAAATGTTTAACTATTGAAATTAAGCAGCATCATGAGCTAGAAAGGCACATGCAGTTCCAGTGTCTTTAAGGTTTTGACCATTCATTAACAATGCAGTGATTAATTTGCATGTTTTTTTACATGGGAAATTTTACAAGCTAATAGAGAAAAACGTGGGAAGAGCAGTGTCAAAGGTTAATTTCACTTCTTCATTTTTACTTCAGAAAAGTAATTACACAGATTTGACATTTGTGCATAAATGCCCACAGGGATTGAACTGAATTAAAAAAATTTAAACAATGAAAACAACATGCAAGCTTTTAATAAAATGATATTATCCATACTTGATGAGTAATAATTTGTCCGGTCTTGGGAAAAAATATTGTCAAGGTCCATCAACTGGCTCTTTTTGAAGTATAAACTAAGCAGCAATTCATACATGTCTAAAACTATTTACTGCATTTTATCAGTGAATAATTATGTTCCAGAGGACAAAAAGGAAAATGTCTACAACTTTATGTAAAAGCTTTTTGATTGCCATCACCTGAATGTAAAATGGTGACCAAATGACAGACCTTCGAGGTTTGATCTCCTATCCTGCATACATTACCTCAAACAAACTGTTATCCCTGTCCCTGATAAAAGCAGACACAGATATTACCTTAGATTCATTCAGCTTGTCCAAATGGAATATTCATAGGCCTGACGTCAGCGTGTGTGTCCTTGGGCAAGCAATCCTGTGCTGGTCATATGGACATCTCTCATTTATCTCTTGCTTTTTTCCTTTTCCACGCACACAGACAGGGATGGATAACATGGACTGAAAATTGCAGCAGAGGATCACAAAAAAATGGACAAAATATATTGCAAAATTCACACAATGTATATACTCACACAATTATGGGACACAATAATTATGAAGAAATATACCAGTGTTTTGTCTTGTCTGTTCTTGTAGAAACTTCACACAGTATGATTTCAGGATTTATTCCTCACAGCTCTTCACTTCCATTTGGGCAGATTGGATGCAATGGTTCCACTGAGCAAACAGCAGATAGTATTTGACATTTATTCAGGGGCATTGCAGTGTGAAGGTTATCGGTGGAATTTTTTAGGCTTGTGCCATATCTGATGTCTTTCTCTCTAGTAAACCTTACATTTGAGTTGAAAGGCATGTTCCTTCTTGTAGTTAGATATCAGCTTCTTTCTGTTTCACCGGACTGGCAAATGGCTCTAAGGCTGCAGATAATATATGTCACCAAGTGACATTACAGTTATGTGATGATTTACATTTGCAAGCCTCGGCTTGGTTAGATGTGGGCTAGCATTACCTTTATTTCTGCAGATGAGAAAAAACTATACCAGTGACAGTTATCACAGCTCATGCACCATGTATTTATTTCCTGATCATAGCATTGTTGTCAGCATTTGGATTGAATGTATATATGACTGGAATTTGGGGGCAGCATAACATACCATTGTTATATCATCACTCTTTAAGTTCATATGCCAAACTTGTGAGAAAACAGTTACACATGTTACGGAGTACCATCATCATTTATTTGGAGTTGTGTTGGTGTCCACCTGTTTGCAGTCCAATAGTCACGCTCTTTTAGCTCTGTTTGTGGTCACCACCAACAACTGGGGGAACATCTGGCTCTTTTAGCTGCTAAATGATCCGCTATGAGTATTATGTTAAATGCAGAGAAAGTGTAAAACTACCATTTTCATAACTATCCAGTCATTGTTTCAAAATGATATGTATAATTACACCAGTGCTCTTTTTTATCTGCAGATAAGAGTGCCAATCACCAAGAAAAAAAATCCTTTTCAGAGCTATCATGATGTGAAACCCTCATTGTATTGTCTCTACAGCTTTGTCCAAACATTGTAGTTTGGGAGGAACAACAGGATTATCGCTTGTAAAAATCTTAACGAACATCCGTCACTGGTGACAGAATAATTAGGCTCAGGTTATTTTGGGACAGCTGTGATGAATACATATGCAACAGCTTAATTCATGAAAACAGGACATTTGGATGGTTCAAGTGTGTCTTTAAATTAGTATCTAGGAGTATTAATTTGCCTGACCTTATGCTAAGCATGGTTAAGTGTAGTGAGGGGAGAATTACAGTCCAAGATGAAATGATACAGATTATTAATCAGCTTTTATTGGGAAAGTGTCATGGTCACACTCCTAAACATAAACCAAATGTTTAATTGTAAACTATGTGTTAAATTATTTAAATATAAGGAACAATTGATGTAGCACACATAATAAAATGTCAATTATCCAAGAAAGGCATGAAGCTGAGTTGAAATCAAAAGCAAGAAAATCAAGTCAGCATGAAGTTTTCTGTCTCGCTGTTTGTGTGCCTCTACCTCCTTTTTTCCTTTTTGTGCTGTCTTGACCCTGAAATTTAAACCCCATATTTATATGCGCAGGTAGCCACATAAACACAAGCATTACAGAGAAACCCCACATTTCCCAGCTTTCTTAAAGGTGTATGATGAGCACAGCTGCACATCAGCCGTGCACAAAAGCCTTCATCAGTAATGAATGCAACACAGCAGTAGATCCAGGTCTCCTGCCACTCCCTCACATCTCGACGCTGGCTTTTGTCCCTCCTCTCCACACCACAGATTAGGCTGGTCATTTTTTCTTGGACTTCTCTCCACTCATCTTTGTTTTCATGCTTGGTGACCTCCACCCACTATCAGTTCCTGACTTGCCAATGCCATTGAATTATCAAGCTTTTCAGACGGTCTGCTGAGAATTCTTCAAACCTTTCCCGATTCAGAGATAAAAAATGAAAGAATAGTACACAGAATATCACAAAGACCGCTACATGAATGCAATAAAAACATCTTTATTTATCATACCATTCAGCTATACCATGTCTTCAGCCTGAAATGCCTTGTGACCCAGAGTCTGACTACACATTAAGACCGCTTTAATGTGGTCTAAGCTTCAAGGTCACCTACAATCTGATTGGACATGCTTTGACAGGTCAGAAGCAAATGAGGTTATTCAAAATAAATTCATGTATTGTAATTCATGTGTATTCATTCAGTAAATTCATGTCATCTGAACTTTGGGTAAATATGTGACAACTTAAACATATAGTTATAGTACAAAAAGTATGGTCTAGACCTGCTCTATATGAAAAGCGCTATAAGATAACTGTTGTGAATTGGCGCTATATAAATAAAACTGAATTGAAGAAATTAAAACCTGGAAAGTCAATGAAAACATATGTATAACAGAATATGTCTCAACAATGATTGCTGTGCAATTAGACCAGGAAGTGGTCAAATTGAGTGAATTAAGCTCATACTGCAAGTATCATTGTCAGTCTGTCAAGCGTTAGTTAAACTTTTCAGTTGAAGAATGAATGAATGAGAAACTCTAATTGACACCACAGAGTAGTGCTACACTATTACCACTATACTATTAGCAGGGGAGCTAAAATTACACCTAGTGTAATACCATGCTCATTAACCCATGATAATACAATCACCCCTCCCAACATGGGTATGGCAATTAACTCACTCATTAGATCTAACTCATTAGTAGTGGTTAGACCAAAACAACTATGATGTCAAACAAAACAAATATAGAGTAGAAAAGTAGCTCAGAGTTAAATAGAGGAATGCTTTAACATGTTTATGGGTTTGCATGAAAGGTGAAGAAATTAAAAACTCTCAAATTCAGCTTGATCTGATTTATCACTTGTCAGCTACTGAATGTTTGTGAAACGTCAGACACATATTCCTTAAGAACACATTGTGCTAAGGCTTACTGTGCCTTAGAACAGTGTTGCTGAGAAAGTGAAGAAAAATGCTTATTACAGTGTGGTCTTTGTTTGTAATGGGGATTTGCTTTATGTTAGAAAAAAATTATTATTCTCGCAGACAAGCATCACTGTATCTGATGCTCATAGTTTTGAAAAAAGGATAACATCCCTGATAATATGTTAATTATTTACTATGACAGAACCATTCAATCACATTGTAAGAAAAAAAAGCTTTCTTTTTTTACTCAAATTTACTCGTAAACGTATTACAGGACAGGTATGGTAGTTGCCTCAGGGAAGAGGTCAGTTTTCATTTGATAGAGTGATGTTTGGATTTTGCTTGGAACCATGTTTCTCCTGGGATTAATTCAAAGGACAATAAACGTAAAAACGACTGACACATGAAATATCTTCTTTGCTTTACAAGTACAATCCTGGCTATCTTTAGACTGTAAAATATTTTTCTCTGTTACCAGTCAGTCAGTGTGATGAAATGTATCCTTTCCATTTTCTTTCTTTGTACAGAAACACACACTACAGTTTTTTTCTAGCACTATATGGCTGGTTATGACATCGAGGCAATATTGATTTCTTAGCAAGATTTCTTATCTGACTGGTTTCTTATGCTGTTGCAAACATTTTTGCTATGAAAAGTCTGCTAAAGAAAAGTAATTACTGATATGCACATTGAGTGTCACTGTAATGTGTGAGACTATTCTTATTCTTGAGGAAAACATATATTGTGCTCTTACCATGCAAGCTAGCTAACGTTATGCCTCCTTTCAGGAACAACATGGATTTTGTCAAAAGTTGGAGGGTGGCAGGAATTCTGGAGAGCAGCATGTAGCCACTGGTGCTAAGCTAGTTGTTGATGGTCAGTGAATATCTTCAGACTGAAGGCTGGCTGCTAGTTTCCCATGTTTTAAATATGAAATATAAGACTCGTTGGCAGCATGTCGTAAGGCACCTATGATGGAGGCTTGGTAACTAATGTAATGATTAATGTAATTTTTATTACTAGATTACCAGTGTTGGGCAGTAACGCGTTAGTGACGTGTTACTGTAATAATATTACTTTTCCCAGTAACTAAGTAGTGTAACTAATTACTTTTCTAAAACGGTAATATTATTACTAGTTACCAAGGCAAGTAACGCTGCGTTACTCGTTACTGAACGCACCAGCCTTGACGTAAATCCATGACTGTGCAACAACTCAGCTGGACCGGACTTTGTTGTTCATGTCCGCTGAGAGCCAAACACTAAAGGAAGAATGGAGAATGAGGGAGAGAGGCGTTCTTTCCACAGCTGGAAATAGCTGCTGCCATTATTGTGTCACAGTCTAAGATGCAAAGAACATTGTCGTCTAGTGTAAACTCTGTGCGACCAGCAAAAAGCTTTCAACCGCGAACATTTCTATATCTGATTTATTGAAGCATCTGCTGAAGCAGCACAGCAACGTGAAACTTACAGAAAGAAACTCCAGGAGCTACTGTTGGACTTGTCAGGAGTGAGTGGTGTTAACGTAATGTTTTGTAACTACTGAATAGGCTACTGCTCTTATAAATAGGCTACATGTGCAGTAAAACAGCTGTTTAAAAGTCGGGATTACTTGCTTTAATGTTTTTATTTCAGCCGGTGGCGTTAAGAAACATTAGGCCTAGGCTATATGCTTTGTAAAAACCACACACCTGGCTTCTGTTATGGATATGATGTTAGTTAAAAAGTCGGGATAGACTTCTTTGTTTGGGGGTGAAGGGGGGTGGTAGGGAAAGCAGTGTTTCCTATAATTAGCCTATAATTTGGATAATTATCAATGCGGACCGCCACATATTGATTTTCCAAATTTTTACTAGGCGTATTTAAAATAATTTTGATTAAGGAGCTGTATTGAGGAGCATATATTCGTGCAGCACCTCCTGGCTCGCTCCCTTTTTCTCTCTCTCTCTCTCTTCCTCTCTCTCGCGAACACAGCTGCACAAACCTGTCCAACGTTAGAATAACCCCACCCACCCCCGCTGTCATTCTGTGGGAAACACTGGAAAGTAATATAGTAACGTAACTAGTTACTTTTATCACCCAGTAATAAGTAAAGTAATAATATTACTTTTTTAAGGAGTAAAAAGTAACTAGTAACATCTTACAATTTCTGAGTAACTTGCCCAACACTGTAGATTACATTTACCTGCCTTGGGCACTCAAATCCACCAGCAGGATTTGCTAATGCCCAAGCTACCAATTAACATAAAAAATACCTTAATAAACCCAACTCTAAGACTGACTTCTTAAAACTTTGTAAGACTTTACAAAAGTCTTATTCTTAAGGTATGAACAATATGAAAAACACATGTTCTTCTATTTTCTTCCAGATTTTTTGGTGTATTACTGACAGATACGTAAAGATAGAAAAAGCAAGTGAGAAAAAGAAATATAGATAGATAGATAGATAGATAGATAGATAGATACCTTGGAACAGCCTGTGTTAATACACCCTCATAAGCTTTGTACAGTAACTTAAATACTTTGTGTTTTGTTTTTTTTTGTTTTTTTGTATGTTGTTGATGTTGTTGTTGTCTTTGTTGTAGTGTATTGATTGTAGTATTGTCTATGTCTTATTATTGTAATGTGTTTGATTTGTCCCTTGTTCTGTATTGTATTGTATATTAGGAAATGAAAACGAGATGGTTCATCTCAAGGGGTTTATCCTATTCAATAAACTTATTCCAGTAGTGCAACCAAAAGGGCTGTTAATGAAGGAAGACAGACCAGTTGGTCATCGGTTAACCCTACAGTGAAATGATGTACAAAACTCCTCAATTTAATTTTTACAATAAGAAAATACAAAAAATAATTTGTGTTTTCATTTGCTTTCAAGCTGTTGTTAAATTAAGTGAAGATTGTTAATTTGTCTATAGAAAAGATAAAAAAAGATATAAATTCAGGTATGATGCAAATTAGGCAGGCATAAACGAGAAACCAGGGTTTGCAAAAGGTTCCTAGGTACGTATCGAATATGCGCCAACAGGCATTGGGGGAATCCATGCGCTATCTTGGCTTGCAGTTTGAAAGGATGAGGTGTGATGCGAATTTGTGACTCCCCCGTAGAGATGCCGCAAAAGCACTCAAATTTTATTTGGATCACCTTTCAGTTTAAGGAAAATAAAGATATGAACACAAACTGCAAGTGTTGTCTGATCCATATAACGTTACAGCATCCTCTGCCGCATTTCTACCGTTAAAAACCGCCAGGTCCCTGCCACCACTCGACTGCGGTAATGTTTACTTTTACCTTCTGGGGAATCCCTCACCTAAGTGCATCCGAAAGCACAAAAACCATCTAGCATTTTGGCAACGCAAAAGTAACAAACCCAAAGTTACGGTGTACCACTTGCTTATTGGTTGGCAGGCAGCGGAAAATAACGTCTTATTTGCCCTCCAAGGGAGCATTTTCCTTGGAATGTGACGTCACATGAAAACTATGAATTGACTAATCTTACAAGTACAAGTAATTATTGATCCTATTTGCATTGTTTTGAATGTATGATTTGGGTGAAAATAAGTAATCTTTTTTGTTTGTGCTGGAATAAAATTATAGTTGTAAGACCATTTTATGGCCGATTTTTACAGTATATGTTTTATTTATGGTTTCATCACACAGAAGACTGTAGGACTGTAATGCTAAGCAGGGCTGACATGTTTCAACATCCCTAAGCAAAGGTTCTGGGCCAAAGTAACAAAACCACATTAGTACAGTATTTTTAGTTTGGTAGCAAATAATCATGATTTTTTTCACATTAGAGTTCAAATTAGAATGTGTACATCAACACACAGTTCACACTGAACTACAAGGTTCAAACATATTTTATTGATCAAATTGTCAGTTAAGTGCAGTTATATTTTCAGCTCAAGCTTGTATAGATAGAGGCCAGTTATCACACTAACTAGTGTTCTGTTTTAAAGCATAACTATAGACTTGCCAGAGATGATAGTAAACACAAGGCAGCTCACATGAAAATAACTTTGTTACATTTACCCTAAAATTTAACAAACATTTTAGCATGTAACAACATTTACATTCATTTTTCAATTAGATGCTTTGAAAACTATAGTGAGGAGTGATAATGAAATATGTGCTCATCTTCTGGGAAGAAAAGGAAAAGTGGCAAATAGGGACATTGAGATGAGTCAAATATCCCTATCATCAGTTGCCATGGTGAGCTGAGAACACAGCCTTCTGTGCCTCAAAGCAGCCCATTAGTATGGCAGAAGAGAGTGCCCCATTGCTTTTGCCCACAATTCATTTTCAACCCTTTTACACTGACATGACGTGCCAATGTGTCTTGCATTGTCAGTTTGCCTGTAGGTCAGATTAAGGTACAGAGTTACTGAGATTCTGAACAAGGTGAATTTGTACAGCACTGAACTAACCATTGTAAAAGCAGACTTTTTAATAAAAAAACATCTATACCATCTAAATTCCAATGGGGTGACCTTCAAATCAGTGTAATATACTGCATTCAGCAACCAGGACAATTTTACCTTAACTGAGGTGTGCTCTTTTGCAAATAAAAATGTGGCAAAACAAATAACAGACCTTGATTATTACAGTTTAGAAAGTAAGTCAGCAATCTCTTTTTCACATACAGTCAGGTACAGCAGGGAGTACTTAAAAAAAATGTTTTTGCTAATGAATAGCCCGTTAAAATGTCTAAAGAATCTAAAAGGCCATTATCATGAAGCTTCCTCAAAACAGAAGGTATTCATCCACTCTTCAATGTTGGGATATGTGGAAGTGAGTAGGTCAGTTTCGCTTTTTACACAACAATTAGGAAATTAAGTTTGACATTCGGGCAAACAAAGAATATATTGTATGTAGGGATGAAACGGTATGAAAATTTCATATCACGATTATAGTGACCAAAATTATCCCAGTTATCAGTATTATCACGGTATTGTAAAAATGTGCCAAAAAAGATTAAAATAATAAAATAAACACACACACACACAACTACAAATACAATTGCTTCAGTTTACATGATACACCAAAGCTAAAAGTTAACTCACCCTGTGTTCACTGTAAGGTTATTTTCTTCAATGAAGTTTCCCTCAGCACTCTCATAAAAACTAAAATACGACTACACTTCAGAGTGACTTAAAAATCTCCGCAGCGCTGTCTTCCGCCGTGTTGTCATTGACCCAAACAAACCCACATTGCATTCTGCGCGTTTGCTGTGAGATTATCATGTTAATTAAAATGTGTACAGTAATAATAACCGTTTTTTCATTTTACCATGGTTTACCGTTAAACCGGTAATCGTTTCATCCCTAATTGTGTGAAACTATTTGG
Source organism: Micropterus salmoides (assembly GCF_014851395.1). NCBI lineage: Eukaryota > Metazoa > Chordata > Actinopteri > Centrarchiformes > Centrarchidae > Micropterus > Micropterus salmoides. The sequence continues at coordinate 14,794,561 of NW_024044348.1, read as the reverse complement.
AGTAGGGACATTTATCCTTAACATTTTGGTGACATGCAACCTCAACCAAGTCCTTTTAACCATAGCCATGACTGTTCCTTACCTGTAAACAATCTTTTTTAACCATGATCCTAACCAAAAAGTTCCCCAACCCTAAACAAAAGGTAGTTGCAACTGAAAACCTTGAAAAACATTTATTTACAGGTAGTGGGGAGTCACGCTGTATGTGTTTAAAAAAAATGACTCCAGAGGGAGATGCACGAAGTTGTCTCCACTGATGTCCCTTGAGTCATCTGGGGCTGAAGATGAACAAAAACTCAAGGCTGTTGCAGCCACTGCTGGCTGCTCTTTACTGTGTATTAATGCTGTTCCTGTTAGAGATTCTGCTATATATGCAAATCCAGCTGTGTGAAGCCCCCATTGAGGATTGGTCCCTCCGGAAATGAGACCGCCTACTTCCTGGTCGCTGGTCGCTGTTCGCTGGCGTCGGTGATTGGTGTGGCTATGGCCAGACTGAGCCTACCAATCAGAATCAGTCTCCAATCAACCCCAGCTGCACCTTAAATAGCTTGTGTCATTCTACCTCGTTGTTGGGTTGCATAGCAACGTATTAGTATAGAGTTTAAGGTATGGTCACATACAATGCAAATTTAATCTTCGCAATGCACAAAATACAGCTGTATGAACCCAAAGTAAACTGTGCAATTGCAATAAACAGATCAAACTGATGCAGAAATAACTACAATATGATGCCAATTTGTTATGAATTCATGCTTTGTCAAGACAACAACTTCTTGTTTTCCTTATCTGTATTTTGTAAGCTTATGGGTGCCCTTTCTGTTATTTTGTTCTTTAGTATTACAAGTGTATTTTGAGCCCAGAGCTATTTAACGGTCTTTGAGTAAGACCCTCTTTTGTTTTATTTTGTTTAACAGCACCTGTACCGCTCTTCTTTTGATGTATTCCTTGTGCATGCGCTCCAGTTAATTAAACACATTAACCAGAACAATTCCAGTTGTCATTTTCCACCTTATTTTCAATCCTAATCATGTTACTGCTCTCCTTAACGAGCGTTGTAACAGGGCGTAAAGTTAGAAAGAAGTGAGCTTACCAGACCTCTGTAGCCTGCTACTCAACACTGATAAGAGTCTAGCGGCTCGAGGCTGCATTAACCATTACTAACATAACCAGCATAATGCATCCAAATCTCCAACTAACTGCAGAATCAGAAAGCAGGAAATAAAAAGATCCTGAACTATGGTTCTGCTTCATTGATTTTGATCCTGTTATTTTACAATTGTTCATCTTGAGTCCAATGTTGATATGAGAGTGAAATGCTCAATCTATGGTTCAATCTTTAGAGAGTGTGTTTGGGTTATATAAAACAAAAAATTATCCAAAATGTTCTTACTTCTTCTTACTTTTATCATTAAATAAAGTAGGAGATTTTAATTCTCAACTGGAAAATTTTACTTTTCTCTCTTTACAGTGAAAGAAAATGTTTTCTTTATTGCAGTGAAAACTCCCAAATCTTTTAGGTTTTTAAAATAACTTTGTTTCATTTACCCTCAGTTTATCTGGCTGTACCATTAAATCAATGGAAAAATGATCTATTAATGGGTAAATAGCTAGCTAAACTAGCTAGCTAGCTAACCAGCTTTTCTTTTCTTTTTTTTACCTTTATTTAACCAGAAAGAAAACTCATTGAGATTAAAAATCTCTTTTCCAAGAGCGTCCTGGCCAAGACAGGCAGCAGCACAATTAACAAGGTGGCAGACATTAAAACATATAACAATTTATGATGGGAGTAATTTGTGAGTTACAAGATCATTAAATATCTAAATTTCGTATATATTTACCACAAGTAGGATCCTCCGAGTAATCATTCATAACATCTACAGCCAGTGTGTACAGCCTCCATGTCATTTAAAAGTACTTTAAAAGCAACCAGTGAAACCAGCTCCTGAAGATTCAGGACATTTTACAGCTGATTCCAAGCGCAGGGGGCCGCATTCTTAAACGCCCCTTTTCCCAATTCAGTCCGGACTTGAGGGACAGATAGTAGTAATAAGTCCTCAGAACAAAGACAATATCTTCCTGTGCCTTTCTTTTTGATGTAGGTTTGTAGTTATGGGGGAAGCAGACCAAGAACAGCCTTGTAAACAAGAATGTGCCAATGATTAAGTCTACGGGTGGACAGTGCAGACCAACCAACCTGCTCATACAAGGAGCAATGATGAGTAAGGGCTATGAAGTTTGTGATGAACCTCAGGGCTCCGTGGTAAACAGTATCCAACAGTTTCAAGCTTTGAGAGGATGCATGTATGTATATAACATCGCCATAGTCCAGTACTGACATGAAAGTGGCAGCAACAAGTCTCCTTTTGGCCTCAAAGGAAAAACACGATTTGTTTCTAAAATAAAAACCCAGTTTCAGCTTCAGTTTTTTCGCCAACTGCTGAATGTGAGGTTTAAAAGAGAGAGAATCATGAATTAGGATATCGAGATACTTGTATTGAGATACAGACTCAATCTCGGAGCCCTGAGAAGTAGTGATGGGTGGAAGTGTCTATGACTTTGATTTTGCACTGGAAAACAACATGAGTCATTCAAAACAAGTTTTAAATCAAACAAGGTGCGTTGTACAGTATCAAAAGCAAGTTGTAGCTGACAAAGAGCCTGGTTTGGTGTAGATGCAGAGCAGTATATCACAGTGTCATCAGCATCGAAATGAAAATTTGCATTGGAGACATTTTGATGAACAATGTTGATATATAATATAAATAGGAGTGGTCCCAGCACTGACCCCTGAGGCACGCCCTTGGATACACTAAGGGGGCTGGAAGTGAGACCATCTACCTGCACGCACTGAGATCTACCTGACAGATAGTTTCCAAACCAGCAGACTGTTTGTTCAGACAATCCGACATTGAAAAGTCTTTGTTTTAATATTGCGTGATCCACAGTATCAAATGCCTTAGATAGATCAATGAAGAGAGCTGCACAATGTTGTTTTTTATCTAAAGAGTCAATGAAATCCTTTACTACTTTTAGGGCTACTGTAGCTGTGCTGTTTTTTTTACGAAAGATTGAGAACGAGACAATATATTGTTAGTAGTTAGAAACTCTTTCTCTGAGACTGTAAATGGATTAAAACTAAAAGAATTACTTACTCTAATATGACCGTGAGTATGACCTTTAGGGTGATTCTGATTGAGGGAGTCAAACAAGGAACCAGAGGAAATAAAATGCTCATTAAAACAGCCAAGTATTTCAGCCTTATCAGATATTTTATGTGAGTCCTTAAGAATGCATGGTGGCAGCTCGATGCCAGTTTTATTTCCAGCCAAGGATTTAATCGTCTTCCAAAATTTGAAGGGGTTGTTTAGATGGACTATATAATACAGTTTTTCACAAGAGTACTAGCCTAGTATTGCTGGCTAGCTAGGCAACGTTAGCTGCATTTAGCTTGCTAGTAGCAATAAGCGGATGATACCGAAGCTTGTTTCATTCCTGTGAAAGCGCACTATTTCAATACATTCATGGAGGAGCTTGTGTCAAATGAAGAATATCATGTGGCCGATGATGTCCAAATCTTTTAAAGTCACTGTTTCTTTGGAAAGTGTGTCATTCAGATTGACAGTTTGGAAAGTTTTACAGCTAGTTGTGATGAACACTTAGTGGGATAAAAAGAGAGGAGAATAATAGAGAAATATGGCGAAGTACATTAGGAAGACATAATCAAGTATGAGGACATTTCCTCCTAACACCAAGTTATAATGTAATAAAGGTTATAGGCTAGTTTAATCAATTTATTCAAATTGCAGCTTATATGAAATAGTCACATAAATATCACCCATGAACTTTAAAAACATGCGTTTACAGTGGCACTTACACTAAACTACACCAAAAAGGTACATTCATGATTTTGCCAGCAAAAATTATTTGATCTAGGCTGTCTGCACAATAACATCTATAATTTAATACAGCACTTCTGCACAAAACACACAGGTTTAATAATAACACACAGGCTTCTTGAACTTTTAATGCACACATTTTTGTCTAAAACTTTTAACATCAGCGAGGTGTGGTGGTGCTTTGGCTCCAGTCTTGAAAGGCTGTTATAAGTGTTAGCCTACAAGCCAGATGTCACTCTGTTTTATTGAGTAAATGTTTTTGTCTAAAATTCAATTGAAAGTATTGAAGACCACATTTACTTGGCACTGTTGGGGATGCTTGATTTGCTATCAGCGCAGCACATATTATTATGGGATGGATTCAGATGTAGCAGTTTTGTCAGCTAAACATTAATTCTGTGAACTCTTCTCAAACATAATATAACAAAAATAGGTTTCATTAGTAATGCTATTTATTCCACATTCCTACTCTACCTATGTTATGTAACTTAAAATTGTAACAGATTTTGACTCTTTTTTTGATGGCAGGAGTTAAAATTTGTCATCCTCAACTAGGGCTGTCGCGATAACCGCAAAATTGAGATACCGCACTATTGGTCAAGCCTACTGCGGAGGATGGCAAGCACAACCGCAATGTTCATACTTTACACTTCACTGTGTGTTAAATTAATAAATTAGTGCTTCAAAAGTTCCACAACCGTAACGAGCTGTGTAACGGTTCAAGGACGGATCGCCATGGGCTGTACATGACCTGACTTCAAACTTGGAAGCTGTAAGTGTTGCTGTGTTTTGTGTTGTTTTACATCTATTTTAAAGGTTAGCTAACTTGGTGTTAGCATATTGCGTGGCTAATGTGGCTAGCAGGCTCGGCGATGTTGTGATACAGAGGGACAGTCGAGAGAAACTGTGAACGGTAAGCCTCATTTGAAGCTCACTATCTAGCGAGCGTAGTGTGTCGGAAGCCTGCAGCTATTTTTCATGTTGCTTTCGGTGGACATTTAGCTATAACGTTACTACAGTGCGGTGGTTAGTTGTGGACAGCCCATTCTGCTCCGCAGTGTGTGTGTGTGTGTGTGTGTGTGTGCGTTGCTGTGATATGTAAATTAACTTGATAGCCCTGAAGGTAATGATATAGCTAGTGTGAAAATGACTACAAACTACAAAAATTAGTTTGCTTGGCAATGTTGTTGACTAGCACCCAGCAACTAGCTTGTTCTGACCATAAAGCTGCTGTTAGTGGCTCGCTGTGCAGTGAGGTGAGATCCACAGACACTCTTACTATACTATATGGCACCAAATTACTTTATTGATGAAAATTGCGATAATACTGCATACCGCGATGTTGAGCCCCAACATATTACTGCGGGGGAAATAATCCACCGCGACAGCCCTATCCTCAACATTTGTTGTGTTCTGGATTCTCAAATACCAAGACGGATTAATTACAAAATAGGATGACACAGGAAGATTTTTCCCCGGGGAACTATCATGTTTTTCCCATATGACGTACAGATTTTCAGGAATAGCTGGAATAAGTGGGGAAAAAATCTCCCTGGGGAACATGCCCCCAGACTCCCCTAGGTTTGGACTAAGCACTGAATGTTTACAATGTCTGCCTCCGCCGAAAAGAGCTGCTGAAGTTAACGTGTGGATTTGTGGTAAGATTTCTGCCTGACCAAAAATTTACTTTCGGTTTCACAAGCAACATGCAGTCCCGAACTGCATCGGTCAAACGGTCTGAAGGGGATAATGTTCCTACCAGAAGATCATTAACATAATGCACAGCAGAGTAAAGGGCACATAGTAATATTCTGCCTTTTCTCTGGACATGTCAGAGAACACAGTGGGAGAGATTCTGAATGTGCAGAAAGTTTTGACCATGAGCAGAAAATCTGCTGAAACACAGAAGTCCAGGAGTTAACTAAATTAAATAATTTATCATTGAGGTGAAAAGGTGCCACAATCACATTTAAAGAGGTTACTTCCTCAAAGACACAAAAGATAAGGGAAGACTAAATCATGACTCAGCAGGGATGATATTACATGAGAAAAGCTGATCTACAGGAGAAACAGATCTGAAAGCAGCACAGAATGACTGAGAGCTACACTGACTTAGATACTGTTATAGTTAGGCTATAGATTTTGAATTGTCACCTGCCACCTTAATTTTCTGTTTTTCTTTATATAAATAAATACATTTTAAAAATAATAAACTGTTGTAGAAAAAATCATATAATTTAGCATTAAAGATTTCTTAAAAATAGTGTTAAAATCTCGTTTCGTCTCAATCTCGCGAATCCAATCTTAAATCTCGTCTCATGGGTTAAGTGTCTCGTTTTGAACGGCACTTAAATCTCTTTTTATTGTTCCAATAAAATTGAAAATTTAGTGTGAGCTCATCTTTGAGACTCAGAACATTTCAAAACATAGATGCCAGTACAAGTATACAGTTACAAGTTACATTACCACTGTCACAACCTAAATTAAGAATGCAATATTTAAGTCGACACAACCAAGCTCAGAACAAATGAGCCTACAGGGCCATAAGCAAACAGCAGTGAGCTCAACACCACTGAAGTCAACAACAACGTGCACAGACAACTTAGGGAACCTGACCGTTTCTATAGCCGCTTTCCACAGAGATCCTGCAATCAGAACGGATAGAATGACCGCCAATATATATCCCCTTCCCGGCTCCATACCTTTCATACAGGCAGTAATCTCGGATAATAAAGCAGCATGAAAGTGGCTATATGACAACAACATCATGACAACTGTAATCCATAGCCTAGTATCCATAGATCCAGCACAACAATTTGTCCCATGCATGGAGCAGCATAGAGTCAGGATGATAAAAGATGCTTTCACTCACCACAGCGGAGGGCTCACTTGAGGAGAAAGGCGGCATGGCGTTTTTTCCTCTGGGCAAACTTCTGGATGACTTTGAAGTTTTTCAGAGTCTGCCGACTCGTTGAAGCCCTGCAGTGCATTTTCCATGGACTTTAATAAACGTTACGATCCGACTGTCGCTGAGCTCATAGCTGTTTTCCTCCACCTGTTTGTTATGCTGCTCAATGGATCACCTGTGTTGGGCAGCAAAGCTTACCCTTTAAAGTAACGTTAAGCCCAGTTTCACAGCATCGTCCAGGTGACTCCCGCTGTACTCATGTTTTGCAGTCCTCTCAGAAAGATGAAGAAGAGAAGATCCTTCTCTTTGTTTTTAACTATGTGAAACCACCACCAGCCTTAAACATTTGTCAAAGCAGATGTTTTGAAAAACTGACATTGAAAACAGCTTTTAAAACACTGATCACTCATCACAAAAAACATTACTGTGATTGGTGCTTAGTTAGTTTTTGAACCAGGGACGAATTCACGATACACCAGCAGCACCCAAACAACCCACACCTAATGTAAACAAGACTACTAAACAGTATTAACGCATAGGCTACGCCATCGATTCAATGCAGAAGTTTAAATCACACTTTACAATTACTTTAGTAAAACAGAATAAGGGGAACGTGTTGTTCTCAGGAGGAGGCTAGGAGCAGATACTGGCACACTGTGCAGTGGAAATCTGCATCTTTCCACTGTAGAGTCTCCTTCCACAATAGAGGAGAAACTAGTTTAAATGAGTGTATTAGTATTTATATTATTATAATAACATTAGATAAAAAGTTAAATTTTAATCTAATAGTATACTGTTAGTATGTTAATATATTAATGATTTAATTTTACTATATGCATTGTAATTTTATGTAATAATATACTATATAGCTCACCACAGGTATAATATTTATTCCAGTCAGACAGCAGTTTCATATTTGTGATTTGTTTTCATTCATTAAATCCTTGTGCAAGAAAAATGGCCTACATTGGTCTCTTAATTTGTTAATGCTACTAACGTTATCTCATCAATAATCAGAACCATTCATACAGGAGAAGTTCAACATTTTAAAAGTTTACTGTAGCATGTCAAACTTACCTACGGTAGGTAGTAGTTTTTTATGGGCATATGCGAGCAAAATGTTCGCACTGTAGAGCCCTGTATTGACTGTCTGTATATCAATTAAATTACACTTTTCTGTCTTCTGCAGCTTGTCACTAAGTTACCTCCAGAGAAAAACACACACTCGAAGCTGCAGGCTGACCTGTAACTCCGCTCTGCCTGTTAGGCCCACCCCTTAACCAATCACAATTTTAGAAACGTGATAGGCATCTACATAAACAAATCGGACGTCTCTCTTAAAATAAACATCACAGTCCGTCACAGCTCAAGGTCAGAGGTTAAATTTTATCAGACATCTTATATAATATGATATTAGGGTACCTTTTACCACCACTTTGCGAAATGGCAAAATATGCCAAAAGTTTTTAAAAAGTTAAAACTGCTGTAAATGGGGGAAAAAGAAAGTTCTTCAAAAAGATCCTTCCAATGCCTTGTCTGCCTTTAAAATGGACATTTCTTCTGCTCCACTGTTTGTATCAAGTACTAATCTGACATTTCAAAAGGGGGCTGCATTTTTATTTTGTCTAATGCAATCATGATGGTGCACTTATGGATTTTCATCTCTCCAACAGGCAAAACTTACACTTGCCTATGGTTATGTCATCTCCACGAATGGATTCAATCCTTTTCTTTACACTTTTCTCACTCTCCCAATTCTAATGATATTTTTCTGCCACATCTACCTCATTTTCAACTTCTTATTTTGTATCAAGGTATCTAGGAAGTTATTGCTTGTCCTCTCATCTTTCAAACCTATACACTTCTTGTGCTTCCTTGCCTCTTGATCCTCCGACTACCTTCCTATTTCACTTCATGACACTTCATCGTTTCCTTTTGTTTTCTTCCTGCTCTTCTTTTTCAAGTATATTCTGCTCCTGTCTCATCTTAAATAACCTCTACGCTGAATAATTGTGCTGTTGCTTTCTCACAATTTTATGTATGTGTGTAGTTCGTACTAGCATTGCCCCTATACCCTGTCCCTGTGTGTATATCTCACTCCACGGTCCTCTGCCAATCGCTCATACTGAGACTTAAAAAACACATTACTCTACAACCAATAATTTCTACAGCAACGGTTTGTTTTGAAAGTAGTCCATAAAATGCTACCTGCATTATTATTTTTAACCTATAACTCAGTTTCTCAGTTTTAAAAGCATTAAGAGATTTTTATTTCTAGGGGGCAAGTGAAAGAAGACATCAAAAACTTACAGCCTTTAACTTTACTTAGTTACACTTAGACTTAAATATAAGAGCACAAAACACTTTCACTGATCTAATACAAAACATTAGGTCCAAACAGTATTCCATATATACAATTCCTTGAGCATATAAATGGTGCATTGCGTTGTTCTTTCAGCTCATGCTTCACTATCACTGTTTCACTATTCATCAGCTCTTGTTGCGATCAACTGATTTATAATGTCCAATGTTATTCATAGATTTTGTTTATAATCTAACACTTCTTACTGATTCCACTATCTTCATGCTAGAGCGCTTTGCCACAGCAGCTCCTCCACAACCACACCCTTCTCCTTATCAAATGCCTGTCCACTATTCATGCACATTTTAACTGTGGTTTTGTCTTCCAATTCCTAAAGTTAAGACCTTACCTTCAGGCAAGACACAACTAGCTTGCTTGAGTGAGTGGCTGCCCTTGCCAGTTTGAGCTCCAGACTGCAATATAAATGGAACAAGCAGAACTACTAGGCTTTCCATATTAGATGGAGTTCTTTAGTTATCTGATAACACAAAAATGTATTAACCAGATAATAAATAGCTGTCTTGTGTTTTAGTTATTGAGGCAACAACTGTTTTACTCACGTGCCTGGGAGCCAATTAGTCAACCAGTTTAAAAACTGGCATAATTCATCTATGTTCAAGGAACAATTATCGGGCTAGCCAATGATGGAACTTGGTCAATGGAAAAGAAGGAGACAGATGCTGTAAGTTTAACAAACCAACGTGTGTGAGGTTAGCGATGAAAACAATACAAACCTGTTTTTACAGTGGTGGTCTTATTATTTCCAAAGCTTTTATTCAAAACTAGCTAAATTCATTTGACAGTACTACCCTGCATTAAAATAAAATTTCAATATGTGAGGGGTTCAACTCAACATCTACAGTGAGAAAATGTGTAGCAGCAGGAACAGCAGCAGCAAACCTTTCCAGTGCCAACATTGACTTTCAGTGTTTTCTTGGTTACTATGCTGTATGCCATGTACATATATATGGAATTGTATTTGTTGTCAGGCCTTCTTTAGATTGGCTTCTTAAATCGATTGCTCTGATTTGTATCACCTGTGCCTGTTGGTATAAATGCTAGTCAGGTATTTCATCCCAGTTTCCTGAAATGTTGCTCTTCATTGGTTTAAATAAACACAAAGTTTGCAGCTTTCCCATTCTTCTTTTGTCGTCATCTTTAGAAACTTCACTAGAATGTAAATGTTCTGTGGATCTGCACAGTGTTTGGCTGCATAGCATTAATCTGTAATGACTAGCCCACCAATAGATCAATGAGGTTTAAGTCGTTACAGAAAAAATGGACAAAGTTAGGCTTGTGGGAAAAGTGAGCCTTGTAAACAAGAGAGATAAGCAGTCTAACACAACAATTTGTGGACTCAGTGGACAATAGTTCCAGACATCACCTTACATTGGCTCAGCTCAGCTGTGCCATCTGGGTTGGTTTAAGATAAGGCAATACCTGGGCAGTATGTCTTTGTCTCAAATTCATGCCAGGGAAGAACATAATATAAATGCAGTTTTTGTGGATTGTTTCCCCTGCAATGACTTTTCAAACCATTCATCCATTCATTATCTAAACCCCTTATATCCTGATCAGGGCCATGGGAGGTTGAAGCCTATCCCAGCATGCAATGGGTAAGAGGCGGGTTACATCCTGGACAGGTCAACAGTCTATGACAGGGCTAACACATACATAGAGACATATATATTCAAAATAAACTACAAAATACAGCAGCCACACCATGTATCAAAATAAACAACTGTATTTTTGTATTTCAAAATACAAAAATACAAAATAACTTTGCAAACCTATCAGCCTATTTAATCTATCCCTTCACCAGACACTGACTCAGCTGATTAAGTGGACAATGTTTAAGACAAACAGCTTTTCTCTGCCTAATGAGTCATGCAATAAATCAGATATATGCAACCAGTTATGGGATAGAAGCTTACACCAGAGCGACTCCCTTACCTCTTTTCTTCTTTGTCTGCCTTTCTCTCAATCATGTCTCTCCTCATAGGCTAATGCCTCTCCATGCTCCTATCTCTGCCTTCAATCTCATTCTGACTAGCAAAAGAGGGAGAAGGATTTTGACACATTTTCAAACATAGTGCTTACACAGTCTTGTTCAAAAGCAGACTTATTTGGTAACAATTTCAGCACAATACAAAACAGCCCCCATCCACACTTGACGAGAAGTTGTGAGCTACAACAAACACAACTGGTGGATGGATAGACAAGCTGCTGTTAAATGACATTACAGCACAACACTGTCAGTGACAATAAGGCACACTGTGTGCATTTAAAAATTTACACCATCTTTTTATTTTATATATAAAATATACAATATATATAAAAAAAATTAAAAAAAATTTACACCATGAAATTTACACCATCTAACCCTAGTTCTATAAGCACAGGCGGAGCCCTCTACTGGACTATATGGGTACTACCTCCTCCAATCACATGCACGCACTTGCCCACTGAAATTTTACCCTGCACGTCGCCGACCAATAGCACGTCACTACTGATACGTGCATGACGTATAAATAGCAGTGTACCAGTGTCCTGGTAAATGGAGTTCAGGCCACAAGAGGCTAATAAGGTTTTTTTTAAAGGCAGTGACAAAAGGAGATTTTATTGGGGGGTTTGTTTTATAAATTATATCAAATCACATTTTAATTAATTATTTATTTCATTACCGACACATTTCAATTATCACATTTTTCTGTTTGTTTGTTTTTTGACGTTCTACGTTGGTTGTTTATATTAGACCATTTATTTTTGTTGAACAGAAAGAGGTACAGTGTTTTTGTAACTTAAGTATGTATCAATTCATACACTGATGAATTGTCTGAATAGATATATCACTTGACATATCGGTGATAACTGATCTACACATACACAATGGCAGCCTGTCCAACACGTGTGGATAGCTACTCACCTATTGTGTGCTCTTTTGTCAATTATAGAAATTTAAATGAAATTAATATGGGAACTAAGCTTCTTCTAAAATAATTTTATAACCCCTTACTTTCTCAAAACACTCAAAATGTATCCATTCACTTACTGCTTATTCAAATGACAACATGTCACGTCATAACCATGTGACAGGGAATCATAGAGCAAAAGAGATGTGGCTCAACTGTTATGAGGGAGGGAAGAAAAAAATGAATATGGATAGCAAAGCGAGTTAGGTGGGGGAAAGGACTAAGGCAGTGAGACCAAGTACAAGACACTCGTGAGTCTTGATACTAAGACATATGCAAGACAAGACAAACCTCTTCACAGCTTGCTAGAAAAAAATCAAGAAAGGGGTATGTGGGACACAAAAGAGGAAAATGAGCTAAGCTCTAAGTACACTACGAAGGAAAGACCTGGTCATTATTACATATGACCGCATTCGAGGAGTGGCAGTGCAATTATGAAAATAAAAGGCATATTATAAATCATATTTGTAACCCATAACAGCTCATGCAATATGAAATTACAGAAATTCTTCCTTCCTTCATACAGCCCTTAGGAAACAATTTCAATTCATTTATCCAGAAAAGCTAATTAGACTTCACCAAGCTGGTGGTGTGAGTATAATAATAATCTAGAATAAACAGAAAAAATTATTAGTTAAAAAAAAACAGCTCTACCTGACTAAATGTTAAATGATGCAAAATGGTATGAATTGCTGTTCATTTATGAATTTTTATTCTATTCAACAATAGAGCACCAATAAACTGAGACAAAAATGTGAAAGGTAAGCAGGAAGGAAAGGGATATAGTTTGACTTCATTAACGCTGCATGATCTAAATATTTCACCTGCATATTGTATAATTTTCTAAATTAAATTTTCCAGGTGCAAGTGCCAACTCAGTGCGCATGTTGCATGAGAAACTTGTTCATGCATTTTTGGAACCAGAGGTGCAAGTGCAATCTTGACAACACAGCACAATCTGGATATGGGTTGGAACAGGTTGAATAGACTGATTAAGACAGTATCAGTGGGTGAAATTTGGCCGGGCTTCAACAATGGTCATCATCTCCTCGCTCAACCTTTTTATAAGGCAGTAGACAGTTTCCTTATTCAAGGACTAATGAGGTGGGAGGAGAGTGCAGGCTGACTTTTCCAGCTGAGAAAAGTGCAAATTGTAGTACAACAAGTACATGCTTTATGTCATTAATATTGTTTTATGTTTTGGTTTAATGATTAAAAAGGTTACCATTGCTTAATCACATTTAGGCAAATTTACATGCCGACCACTGCAAATTTTAAGAATAACAGTAGTTTGCCTCATTTGCACTACACCTACTTGGAGGTGCATTTTAATGTTTGTGCATAACAAATAAAGAGATAAAAGTCAACATATTTTCTGAAAGGACTTTGGATCAGGCTTTAGGCATCTTTGCTAAGTAAAACAACAAACATACAGCATACATACCAAATACTGCATTACTACAGTGCACCTGTTTTCAGCTCAGTGTCAGCTCTGAAATATCACCTGCAGAGTTTTGGTTTTAGTATAGTGATTGGGTAAGAAAGTCCTTCTGAAATCAGTGAGTGCTTCTGCCAGACATTTAACACGATGATCTTATGATCCATCTCATGGCATGTGTGGAGGCTAAGCTTTAGAACAGCGTCTATATAGGCTCTGTTTGCATCTTCACAGCCTTTGTCCTGATTTGTGCAGACACTTTTGACTGTGGCGTTTTCATTGTTTTAACGACTATGACAAGTAATTGAATCGTTTCCTTGAATTTTTCCAACAATTGGACATTAGTGAAGGCAGGGGGTGAATAAGGACATAAAGAAAATGGGATTGATGGTGGGCAAAAAAACGGACAAATTGGATAGAATAAAATGTCATTTATCATGAAGAACTCAAAGTATTTGCTGCTTGAAAGCAGGGAAGCACCAGAGTTATCAACCCAGTCTGTGGTCATTTGTACGCACCCACACTGGATGACCTTAAAACATCAATTTCGTGTTGTGTAGTAAAATAATGAGACATGCACTTGGGTACGTACAGTGAAGGTACAACAGACAAGTCAGTGAAGCAGTTACAAGTTGTAAGAAAAAGAGCACTGAAATGGGGGCAAAAAAGACAAGAGAAGGACAAAGCTAAATGACCACTGGCACATGACTAGGCACAACCAAATAACAAAATGCATCATTTGCTCTTCACGTGGAACATAAAAAACACATTTCCACAAAGGATAATGTTTTTCTCTCCGATGAATGTTGAACTGTCCCAGCCCCAAAGGCTGTTTAATGTGACAGCTTGTATTGAGGCTGGTCTGTGAAATAGTCAGTCACTGATAACTAAGGTCTAAGGTTTGACGAGACTGAAGCTGTCATAAATGATTTTACATGACAGTAATTGGAAAAATAATCATAGACAGCGAGGGTAGATGCATGGGTAAAATAAATGTTGACACCATTCTCATTTTAGTATTGTGAAATCAACCAACCAACATCAATTATTTTTCACATCAAATATTTTCACGTTCAACATCCATTATTGGTGTTAAGAATTTATTTTTATTCATATAGTTTACTTTTTAGCATATTTACTCGACTTAGGTGTGCAAGAGGAGCGAATAAGAATGAGTAAGTGGCAAGACGACTTAATGGCTCCAGTGGATGTTTTTGATGTTTTTTTTCCTGATCTCCAGATCTCTTTTCTCTGATTGGAAAGAAGGCTACAGCCTACCTATTCCTCTCATATGGCAGCCATCTTTTTACCTCTTGCCCAGAAAATGCCATGTTTACAGATGGGGGGCACTCCACAGTCAGGGCACGTTCAGTGAGTCATTACTGGGAGAAGGACGAGGTAGACAGATGTGGAGAAATAGACAGATGAGGTACAAAGTGATTGAAAGATAAGCAACAGAAATAAAAGGATGGATGGATAAAGTGAGTCACAGAAAGAGGAATAAAAGAAGGCAAGTGCGTTCCTATGTGCTCTCTCAGCCAGAAATTTGGAAGCAAGGATAGAAAAATCTGAGCGTTTCTCAAATTGTAAGGAATATTTAGTTTTCCTCCTTTTACAGCAGCCTGCCATTAGACTCCATCAGTCCAAATTAATGAGCTCCTTGAAAAAACTGCCATCAGTCTCAATCTTTCCTTCTGTTTCTCCCACTTTCATTTGTCAATATATGTCCATTAATCTTGGAAGACATAATTATGATTTGTTTATCTCTGAGTATCATCTACACACTACTTAGACTGGAGGTCCATGTCATTGGGGACAAATTAAATCTTAAGTTTAAAAATGTATGACTGTTATATTAAAAAACTCAAAGAAACACGTATGTAGTGTGCCTCAAAGGCACTAAATAATGTTATACTGTATGCATAATGTCAAGTTTGCTGCTTAATCCTCCCAGCTGTTTGGAGTGTGGAATTTTGGTTTAGTTTCTGCCTTTCAGTGTCTAAACCACCACCACCCTAAAGGGAAATATCTTCTAATGAAAATCTAACTCCCAGGTCCCAGTGTGTCTTGCTTGCTTTAAAATATAAGGAATAAAGGAGGTATCTTTTTGGTTCAGTGAGCCCTAAAGTTGTCATCCATCCTCCAATTTTTTTTTACTCAAATTGGAATGGCTAAAGAGTCAATTCTGTGGGCTGCGTGTATATAACAGTGTGTATATGTTCTTTTTGATAAATATACAACCTTGTATGCTCTGACAGAAGAAAGAGATGCTTCTTCTGTGTGTTGACTCTTCAGAGCGGTGGATGGTTGGATCAACAATACGACAATGCTACAGGAGACTGCTCGCCTAACCTTTACATTTTAACCTAAACTAAAATAAATTTCTAACCTTAATTTAAACCACGGTTCTTTCCTAACCCTAACATTTTTTTTTAACCATACTGTTGTCAGATCATAAAACAGATTTTTTCAAAAAGTGATTTGGAATGGATTTGGAAAGCACAGACAAATTATCATCTCATAGTCATCCTGCCTATGTGGGATTTCACACCAGAAAATGCTTCTGTACTGTAGTGTACAATATGTGCATTTGACTCATAACAGTTTAAAATAGCACTGAAGCAGCAGGACAGAGGGTCAGTGACCTCCTAAGGGGAGAGCAGTGATTGGTGGTTATGTAGGGACTGAACCCTTCTATAGAATTTGACCTCTGACCCCTTGTTTTGTTACCTCAGAATAGTACTGTACCCTTCTATGGGTTGGTGCTTTATTTTGCAGACTCAAACCCTTCTATGGTACCTAATAGATACCTACACATATCCTATATAAGCTATGTTTGATGTACAGAAAGACAGAGTGGCCATTGGGCTGGGTCACTCTCCATGCTGCTGCAGAGCTTGTAATTGATGCTGAACTCCTTGATGTATAAACTTTTATGATCAAGAACAGTGTCAAGCGGATTTCTTCTCAACACATCATCGCAGCATTATTGTTCGGACACCACAGAATCGTTGTAGAGGGCAATTCCTAATTAATTTTGTCAAGGACTTGCCAGACCACTGAAAGCAAGTGTACTTGTTTGACACACATGCAATCCCAATACATATAGTCTGTACTTTTACCTCAGGAAATGGACTTGTGAAACAACAACCCTGGCCTCTTAAAATTACATTCATATACAAGTGATTTGCACTGACTGATGTATTTAGTAGGAAATGTAATGCTGCACAAATTCAACTTTTTGAATTTTTGAATTAACTGCGAAGTCTTAGCTGCAAAATGTTTATGCTGAATCTGCAGATGGCAACAAAGCCTAACAAAGCATGGACCACAGGTCACAAACTTTGGTCTCTAGTGGTAGCAGTGGCGCAATGGATCAGACTATGCCTTTGGTGTGAGAGACCCGGGTTCAATCCCCCACTGTGACCCAGCCACCATTGTGTGCCTGAGCAAGACACTTAACTCCCTAGGCGTGCGACCTCTGACATGTATAGCAATTGTAAGTCGCTTTGGATAAAAGTGTGTACTAAATGAATTAATGTAGAGTCAAAGTTCTGTTCTTTGTATGCCTGACCTCCTCCTTAGGACTTATGTGAAGACAAGGCTTTCATAATTGCCAGTGAACATAATCCAAGAAGCAGTTATGTTTGTATTTTGTGAGAAATATGATTGGGAACTGAGACACCTGTGTTTATATATAGCGAGCATTGCCTTATCCCAGGAAAGCCAGACTTTAAAAAGGTACCCTGTGGCGTTTTTGACCACTAATAGTACTATGAATGTTTTTCAATGGACAATGGAGACAGAGGTTCATGTCCCATGTGTAACTAGCTTGCAACATTAGTTTATCTTAAACATTAAGGTAAGCCATGACCACAATCTTTCTTAAACCTTGACCAATATCTTCCCCATTAAAATGGAAATCTCATCCTGTAACATTCATCATACAAAAACTATAATTTACAAGATATTTGAATCAATGAAGCTAGATATTTTCCTGCTCTTATACTGGATGTTCTTATTTCTTGTGTCAGTCACCCTCCTTTCACCCTCACATTACTCCAAATCAGCCTTGTAACAATCATCCACTGAATATATGGGAGTGTCATTTACCACAGATGATGGAAACATCTGTACCAGATATGGCTGCACTAATGGAATCACTAATGGAAATCTAACAGCAATGTGTTTTTCCCCAATTCTCATAAGCAAAAGCAACCTTTCCCACCAGAAATGGAATGATGCTTTTTAATGCTGATGAAGTTTATTATTGGATATGTAGAGACAGTAAACCTAGAGAGGTCTTACCATGAATTGTAATACTTGAGACTGGTCTTGGTCTCGGTCTTACCGCATTTGTACTCGAACATAGAGGACTCTGGATTTCTTAAAGCCTAGTCAAGACCATAACTTTGGGAATTACTTTTGCAATGTCTGATTTATTTGTTAACATCCTAACCTTGATTGCATGCAAAACTTATTGCTTCAGCTGCAACCAATAACCCTTGTTAAAAATGTGTTGTTTCTGTTATCGGCTGTCACCCCTCCCCGGCCCCCTTCACACACAATCCATGAAAGTGAATAGGGGAGACAGGAGAAGATGTGGCTGTCTGGGAGCAGGACGATATGTCAGCAAAATCCTCATGATAACATTTAGCTCTCTAAACTATAAAGAATTAATTTGTCAAATAACGTCCAGAAGAAAACACACAGCAGTCTGTAAATTCTGCAGTGCAACCTTACGGAGACTGCTGGGACCACGTTATGAACTTTTATTGCCACTTAGAAAGAAAGCGTAAAGACAAACAGCTATGTAGCTAATGTGTAAGTTAAGTTACTTCACCGTTAGCTACTTGTCAGCTGCATACAGCTCCCAACATAAAAGCTGACAGCAGAGAGTGAAGACCGAGTAATGCGCCTCCACTTCTATGAAAAATGTACATATTAAATAGGTTGCTCTGTATTGCCATCAGGACATGGCACTTTACTTTAAGAGAGAGAGCTTATTTTGAGTTTGAATATGTCACGAGGTCTCAGCTATGACTATGCTGGGAGGGTCTGTGTGTGGTTGTCTGTGTTTTGTTACTTTCTGTTTCTGAGTGTGTGAGGCTGGCTGGTGTGTTTTGGTTTTTCTGTCGCTCGGCCTCTCTCTCTTCCTTGTGGCTACCTAGTCTCTACCCTTGCAGTTTGACAGGAGGCGTGACTGGTGGGGAAGCATGGGGCTGGCTCACTCACCTGTCTGGCAGACTGATTAGCACACCTGATCCATATCATGTCGTTCTGTGCTGCTTCATAAGCCCTGCAGTTCTCCTCAGCCTTCGCTGGATTGTTATGTTGTATAGAGTAGGTCTCTTGCTGGCACCCAGCCTGGTTGCGGCCATTGTTCTCGGTTATGCCTTGTGATTAACTTCATCTTTGGTTTTCTTAGTCTGGAGAGGACGCCTTCCCTTATGCCCATACCTGCCTGTTTTTTCTGGAGGAGCACACACTGCCTGCTGTCCCTGCCTATCGTCGAGCCTGCCACCAAGCTCAATCACTCGCTCCCACCTTGTCTTGCCTGCCTCTCAATAAAGTCTGTGAAAAGGCCTCCCGTCTCTGTCTGCTTCTGGGTTCTGGTTAAACCATATCTGACAGAATACACAGCTTCACATCAAAAATAAATGATGGAATAACAGTACAAAAGTTACCAAGAAAGCATAATACTTGCACAAATATTGTATTGTGGAATAAATCAATAATGATGATTATAGTGATATAATAATATAAAAATGTTTCATAAATGTGTGATTTAATTTATTTGAATCACAAATTAGCACTTAATTTTTTGTTGAGGTGAAGATTTTGTTAAGGAAAAGGGACTGAAAAAAGTTTTTACTTAATTTAATTCATTTTTGTTGAAAAAAGATTTTATCAGGGCGGCGCACAGTAGGGCAGTGGTTAATACTGTACCAAGAAGGTCACAGGTTTAAACTCCAGTTGCCCCAGCCTTTCTTTGTGGAGTTTGCATGTTCTGGTCGTGTCTGCGTGGGTTCTCTTCGGGTGCTTCGGCTTCCTCCCACTGTCCAAAGACATGCGGCCTAGGTTAATTGGTGACCCTAAATTGCCCTTAAGCGTGAGTGCGAGTGTACCTGGGTGTTTGTCTATGTGTGGCCCTGCGATGGCCTGGCGACCTGTCCAGGGTGTACCCCGCCTTTCACACGATGTCAGCTGTGATTGGCTCCAGCCCCCCGCAACCCTGTAAGCAGGATAAGCGGTTGACGATGGATGGATGGATGGATGGAGATTTTATCATAATAGTTTTGAATGTTCTGAATCAGATTTGTGAAATGATCGACTGTTTGGCATTAAGTGTTTGTTCTGACCATGAAAAGTTTAAAACCACAATTACCATCTGCCTTTAAATTTGAAACAAATAATGATTTGACATTTATTATGTCAACTGTTGATCTCGAACAATATTAAATTTTTTATCGCGATAACATTTTTGGCCATATCGCCCAGTTCTAGTGTAAGTGGATGGTACATGGGAAAGGAGCGTTGAAAAAAGATGGTTAAGTTTATTTCAGCTCTTAGTGTTTGTATGTGGGTGTTTTAATGGGAATGTAGATCTTTCGGATCAATTTGAGAAGTACCTATGATTTCCTTCCACATTTTATTTTGTGTCATGTAATGTGGGGAACTGGTCTTGGTCTCGACTTGATCTCAGCCCCTAAAATTGTGAGAATTTTCTTGGTCTCGATAAACTCTGGTCTTGGTCTCGGTTTGGGCGGTCTTGAATACAACACTAGCACAAACCAATTATTAATGCTCTTTAGAGATTTTCAGGAAGGGTAGACATGTTTTTACCAAATTCCAAAAAGTGGACATTTATGCTGCTCTTCACAATGCCAAGTAGAATTAAACATATTGATAAACTGCCTGGTTATCCCTTCCATCCTAAACTTCTCTTCCTGGTTTACACTGATGCTAGTGACGTTTGTCTTGAGGTTGTACTGGTGCAGCAGGCATTATCATGGATACAGGAAGCCCGAACACCTCCTATCAGGAGTTCGGACTGTGCAAAAGAAACTACTCTGCCCAGAACTACAATGTGTTGCTGTGTTCCGGGTCTTTGGAAACTGATTTACCTGCACGGCAGGCTCTTTATAATGTATGTATAATGTAAATGGATCACTCATCCCTCAATTGGGTATTTAAACCATTACAAACCCAGCACCCAAGCCATAAGGTGGTCTCTGGAGCTACAGGATTTTACTTTTAACATAAGATTTCAAACAAAAGACCTTTAAATCTCCCTTCATTCAGTGTGGGAGGCCCAGCACTATGGCTCTGTGAAACTCTCTTCCAAGCCCTTTCAGATAAATGAAAGTTAAAGCAATACAACAGAAGAGAGAAATAGCACTACAAAATCCATCATTGTGGAAGGCATGTTCTACAGGTTGTGGAATTACTTAAGACCTTAAACTGTTGATATCTGATGCAGTCTCCTCCAGCTCGTCCATCAGGACTCACTGACTGTGACCTTTGGAGACACAATTTTACACCTGGAAAAAGAGGAAAGAAGCAAAGCCTTATTTATTGGCCCAATCTAGCTGGGATGCAAAGGAGAATGTCAAGAACTGTGAGTCAACCCAGAAGCCATAAGCTTAAGGTAAAGCTGCCAGCTAGTGCATCACCCTGTTGGGAGAATGTGTCTTTTTCTTGAGTGTACCAACAGAAAGGTGTACCACCTTGAGTGTGTAGATTATTTCTCACAGTGGGTGGGCCTCTTTCCCTCACAGACAGTGTCAGATGAGAAGGTGTCACAGACTCTCACACAGGCAATTCTGTCTTGGTGGGGTGTACCAGATATCCTTCTCTCAGATTAAGGTTTCCAATTTCTTTCTTAAGTCTTAGGCAACCTGTGAAAAGTTTACTGAACTAACAAAAAAGGGTGACAGTGTGGTTGTGATACGGTTTAGTCCTGGCTGGACAATGTGTTTTCTTCTAAATTTGATGGGGTTTTGTTTTTGCTTTTTTGACTTTGAGAAACTCATACCTGTTTAAAGCATTTGGCTATTGTCTCACTATCTTGTAGTAGCGCAAGTTATCTTAGCCTGTGGATACTGTTTGTATGTATTGTTGTAACAATGTTTTTGTGCTCCATTCTAGGCAAGGGGCCTGTACTACAAAACAAGTTTAACATACCCAGAATATCTTTGTTATCTGGTCTAACAACCACGACCACGCTTAGCAGTCACAACGTTGGTTATCAACTCTGTAAGTCAACCCAGATATTCCCAATGCAGCTATGCATTGACAAAAGGGGTGGTGATATCAGCAGATGACCAATTGCAAACATGGACAAGTCTACTGTCAGCAGTGCAGCATATTTTACAAATGAAGAGCAAACTATAATATTAGACAAATACGAAAAATTACCACATAATCCAGGCTAAAAGCAACACAGTTGCAGCTGTGAAATACAGGAAGGACAGCTGGCAAATGATCGCAGTCTGAGTGAATGTGTTTAACAGGCTGATAATCACTGCCCCATCATTAATGCACTAGTAGATCTGACTATAATTACATTTGTGTATCCCATTCAATTATTGTGTTGCTTAGATGTATTATGCCGTGTATGTCACGCTGTGCCGTGTTTTCAGGCAGGATCAGGTTTTAGGACCCAATCGCAGGACACAGAGGCAGAACAGGTACAGTTTCTTAGTGTTTATTTAATCCAACAAAATTTACGGCAGTGTCCACAATTAAACAAAGGTAGTCCACAAACAGAGGTAAAGTCCATGTTTCAGAAAGCAAAGTCCAAAACAATCCAGCAGGTAATACTCCAACAAGCAACAGGGATCAGGAACAGACAGGTAACAGGCAGACACACGGCAAGAAGACATACAACGAACCAGCAACAGGGAATGTTGACACACATTTAAGACCAGCCTAACGAGGAGGGCAGGAGCACCAACAGGTGATAGTAATGACAGCAGACGTTTCCACATTAAAGGAGTCAGGCACTGAAGAAGTGGTCGTTCCAACTCACTATAAAAAACTACTCGTCACTTCAAAAATTAGATTAATTTATTTAACACACTCAAAAGTGTTCCAAACATTGTTCTAAATTAACTTCATGAAGCATTGAAACGAAAGATACTAACCTAAAATAAATAGCCTACGTTCATATTAAAATTTTGTATTTCAATATCCCTACCAAACTGCTCATAATATTCAGCCTAACATAAGAAAAATGAAACCCATTTATTTTAAAGGCTGCGACAGGCTGTGTGAAACAGACAGTATAAAAAATATATAAATAAAATACATTCAAAGCAGTAAGTAGGATTACTGTAAAAACCTGTAGGCAACAATAGCCTAAGGCTTTTAATCAGTCTCTGTAGGATGATATTGCTTTAGCCTACAAGAGTTTCTCCGTATCACCGCAGCAAATATAAAGCAGCCTATAAAACAGTCTGTGGGATTTCCTACAGATGGTGATGTCATTTTCCAAGAGAGCTGATTGGTCAGTAGGCGGCGTTTTCATAGAGTTGATCTCTTATCTGAAACCTAACCTGCTCCGGAGCAGGTTAGCCGTTCAGCATAAGTTACCATGGCGATCTACCCCGGTAAAAAGTGAACCACCTTCCTGGTACTGAAAACCCAGGGTTAACCACGAAGTTACCTGGATAAGCTCAAATCCTGCTTCATGGTACAGGCCCCAGGAGTAAACACTGGAGCTGTTTCCCAATCTGCGTTCTTGTCTGTACTTGTGTTCTTGTGGACTTGTGAAACGTCATCAGTCGCAGCCAAAGTACTGTTCCAATTCAAAAGTCATCGGTGGTGACTTGTGTGGACTTCAGATAGCCAGATATCCCAGAATGCATTTTGCCGCCAAAAAGCAGCAATGTCTGAGATTTTTATGCGGCAATATAGTTATTTAAACTCCAAATATGTAGTTGATTTCTCAAGACAAAGCTGATTTAAAAGATTTTGAAGTCTGATGTGAAGTCTGTGTGCTCCCTTTCCTGGGAGTTTGTACTCCCGAGCCAAACTTGCCAAGTCCGAGCTTTAAAGTACAGAAGTCCGAACTTGGCAAACTATAACCACAGTAGCCTATTACAGTCTGCGGGATCTTCTGTGAATGGTGATGCCATTTTCCAAGAGAATTGATTGGTCAGAAGGCTTTGCTTTTATAGCGTCAAGTTCTTATTTCGAATATAAACTGCTCCAGAGCAGGTTAGGCGTTCAGAAGAGAACCACTGTAGTTAATCCTGAAGTTGTTGAACTTTGCTAACCTCAAATCCTGCTTCATAATGCCCCAGTCTCTCTTAAAAAAGATTGAGTAAAAACAATTGGAAACAAGGTATACTGGGGAAGGCAGCATGAGTCTCCTAACCTTATGTTTTTCAAATAAACTTAATCCATAAACAAAATTCCTTTTCATCACTTATCTGAAAACAAAAAATAAATAAATAAAAACACAGTTCGCCTCCTGGACTAGCTATTGTAGCTAACTGCATACTGTTGGGGTCAGATAAAATTAGACAGTTTGCTAGTTGGCTAACCAAGCTAGCTGTTTGGAATATTAAACATGTATTACTTATCATTTCACATGTAGACCATGGCTATATACTGGAATCATCCTGTAATTAAGTATTGTTTCTGAAAGTGTCAGATGTAGCATGAGATAATTCAATTATGTTCAGCATAAAACATAATTATGTTTAGGATAAAACATAATTTAGGTTCCTTAAGAAGAGAGTGTAGCTTGTACAACAGCTTGGCAACATCCTTGTTTGTAAGATTATCTCCCCTTCAGATTTACATGCCTGACTGCTTAGAACATTCCTTACTTGATCATATTAGCATGTTAATTTATTACTATACAGAATATGTTTTAGGGGGGAAGAGTGAGGGGTGGGAATCAGGTTTCTAGGGCAATGGTGTATTGGATTTATGATAATCAGTGAAATGAGTCATTGAACCTGTGTATGCTCTTACAAGGAGGGGTAGGTAAGGAGATGTAGGACATTAATGAAAGAAAAAGGAAAAGAAATTGAAGGGTAAATGATAAGAATATGGTTACAGATTACACTAAATCATAAAAAAACACAAAAATCTACAAAATATTTCTAGAATGGTCCTATCTCAAGTGAGAATGCTGTGACTAGAGTTATTCCAAATGTGACGTAGCAATGAACATTTGTGAAAATGTATTTTATTCACTTTAGTGCATTGTCAAAACATTAATGTAACAGTTTAGCTTTATTAGCTTGAATAATATGAAGGATGAGGATACAATTAAAATCGAAAATTTGGATTAAAAAAACATGTTATGATGTACTTCTAGCAGAGAAAATTGTCTGAGAAAAGCCTTAAGATATTGATGATGCTACACTCACCTAAAGGATTATTTGGAACACCATACTAATACTGTGTTTGACCCCCTTTTGCCTTCAGAACTGCTTTAATTCTACGTGGCACTGATTCAACAAGGTGCTGAAAGCATTCTTTAGAAATGTTGGCCCATATTGATAGGATAGCATCTTGCAGTTGATGGAGATTTGTGGGATGCACATCCAGGGAACGAAGCTCCCGTTCCACCACATCCCAAAGATGCTCTGTTGGGTTGAGATCTGGTGACTGTGGGGGCCAATTTAGTACAGTGAACTCATTGTCATGTTCAAGAAACCAATTTGAAATGATTCGAGCTTTGTGACATGGTGCATTATCCTGCTGGAAGTAGCCATCAGAGGATGGGTACATGGTGGCCATAAAGGGATGGACATGGTCAGAAACAATGCTCAGGTAGGCTGTGGCATTTAAACGATGCCCAATTGGCACTAAGGGGCCTAAAGTGTGCCAAGAAAATATCCCCCACACCATTACACCACCACCACCAGCCTGCACAGTGGTAACAAGGCATGATGGATCCATGTTCTCATTCTGTTTACGCCAAATTCTGACTCTACCATCTGAATGTCTCAACAGAAATCGAGACTCATCAGACCAGGCAACATTTTTCCAGTCTTCAACTGTCCAATTTTGGTGAGCTCTTGCAAATTGTAGCCTCTTTTTCCTATTTGTAGTGGAGATGAGTGGTACCCGGTGGGGTCTTCTGCTGTTGTAGCCCATCCGCCTCAAGGCTGTGCGTGTTGTGGCTTCACAAATGCTTTGCTGCATACCTTGGTTGTAACGAGTCAAAGTTGCTCTTCTATCAGCTTGAATCAGTCGGCCTCTAGCATCAACAAGGCATTTTTGCCCACAGGAATGCCGCATACTGGATGTTTTTCCCTTTTCACACCATTCTTTGTAAACCCTAGAAATGGTTGTGCGTGAAAATCCCAGTAACTGAGCAGATTGTGAAATACTCAGACCGGCCCGTCTGGCACCAACAACCGTGCCACGCTCAAAATTGCTTAAATCACCTTTCTTTCCCATTCTGACATTCAGTTTGGAGTTAAGGAGACTGTCTTGACCAGGACCACA
Source organism: Micropterus salmoides (assembly GCF_014851395.1). Lineage (NCBI taxonomy): Eukaryota > Metazoa > Chordata > Actinopteri > Centrarchiformes > Centrarchidae > Micropterus > Micropterus salmoides. The sequence goes on along the minus strand of NW_024044348.1, from coordinate 14,768,508 downwards.
CCCCTAAATGCATTGAAGCAACTGCCATGTGATTGGTTGATTAGATAATTGCATTAATAAGAAATTGAACAGGTGTTCCTAATAATCCTTTAGGTTAGTGTATATTGTGAAGCTTCTGAGTTTTCATCAAACGCTGTTGCTGTGGAAACACATTACATGCCATGAGACAGGAAGTTGTTATAACTACACTGTCCAATCTGCCCCAAACTTCATGTTTAAAAAGAGTTCTGGCCTGAGGACATCTACATGCCAATGAGGATTCATGTGCAACCTTCTGGCAACAGGAAGTAAGCCCCGTGTGGCAATCGACATGCAAGGTGTAAGGCCCCCATTCCTCGCTGCTGGCGGCTTTAATTAGGCCCCCAGCATGAAACATGCAAGGACCCTTTTAAAACTGAAGGAATTCTATCTTTCTTTTCCCCAAATTAATCGCATTTTTGACAGCCTAAAAGTTCTTGAAAACACACAAAACTTTGCACAAAATTTAAACATGGTGAAAATATGGTTTTCGTGAAAGGGTGTGGCAAAATAACTCACTAGCACCTCCTAAAGAGCAGCCCAGGGGCCATGTTTCACCGAAATGTTCAAAACCTTTGTGGGAGATATATCATGACCAGACCAACATAAAAGCCTCTGGGAACCCAACAGGAAGTCAGCCATTTTGAATTTTTTGCAATTCACACATTTCGTACATCAAATCAAAGGCATTGATGATGAAAAGTTGTGCTATCTGTGAGTCTTTATCAAAGGGTGTGTCCGTAGCATGGCATTGAAAATCAATGATTTGTCATGAAACAGGAAGTTGCTGTAACATCAGCGCAAGACTTTACGAAATGTTTCATGTTTGATGAGTCTCGCCCCGGAAGACATCTCTACATGGCAATATTCATTTATAGTCCTAGTGTCACCTACTGGCAACAGGGATTAAGCTCTGTTTTACAATCATCATTTGATTTACATGAAATGTTCACAGCGTGGTCCACACTTCACTTTACTGGGACATAACGTGCAATTAGCAAGTGCTCTCTAGCGCCACATAGGGGACACAAGAAGTGACGTTTAACTCCTTTGTGCGGCATCCAAAGCATGTGATAATTCAAAGCCGCATCGACAACCTACAGCAAATGCACAGCGGCCGCAACAAGCCCCAACCTGCATCACGGCTCAAGGGCCCATCCAATGCTGCTTGCAGCTTTAATTTTGTTTTAAATTTCAACCTTTTCTACAACAGCAACTTCTTATAGCCATCTCTTTTATTCAACTGTCAGGGGGTGTGAATGAGTGAATCATCATCAATATTGTGACATATAGTGTTGGCAAACTGAGAGCAGTGTTAAACTGGTATGTTTCAGAATGACCTCTCATCTTGTGTGTGTGTGATAGGGGTACTGAAGCCGTGGTAAAGATAGTTCCAGTCAGTTAATTGATGCTGTGACAGGGAACATGTCAGAATACAGTGTCATCTGTTGGAGACAGCTAATTAGATCACACTGTTGGGCTTTCTCTTTTTCCTCCTCCTTTCACCCTGCCGTTCTCTCTCCGCCTCTCATCTCTTTCTCAATTCTCAGGGTAATTTTCCCCCTGCCTGCTTTAAAGTAACACCAGCCATGAAACAGATAAGACAGCAACACAATTATGAATATATTTGCATTCTGCTTTTAATTAGAACTTTTGTAATTGCAGTAGCTAACCTATTTTGTAGTGACAATTTCAAAAGTTAAATCAATTTGAACAAGCATGAAAGTGGAAGGGAAGAAACAGCCATGCCTGAATAAATAAATGAAATAGAGCCACTTGAGTTTTAATTATAAAAGGCATCACCATGTGTCATTGTTTGAAATGAAGGCTGTTGAGAGATTGTTGCGATAACAAGCTAGTGCCACATTCATGCAGTTTTGCTCTCCCTTGACAGTTTAAGACCAGACTGTCTTGAAGGACCAATGTGTAATATATGCATGTGTGGGTGGTTGTCAGCTTGTCCATGTTTCTTTTATGTTCCCTTCAATTTTAGTAAAGTTTTAATAAGTAAAGTTTATTTAATATTGTACCTTTTATAGGACAAGGTCAAAAAAGTAAAACTGTTAAAAATAAGTAAAAAGAAACAAAAATATGCAAAAATACCACAAAATTACAAATATTAGACAGCACAATATGCACATTTGTGTTATGGGTCTTAAGAAGGGATTTTGCATGTAATGAGGTGTACTGTGCAGGAACATTTAAAGCTTGAAAGAGTAAAAGATTATAACCAGAACACTATGTTCTTAGATAGAGATCACAAATATACTGGAATACACATAAATAAAACGTCACATCAAGAAAGGCGTCAGAGACACAAGAGATTTTGTGGAGTTGTACTGTACCAGGATACCATGCATAATTCAGTAACCTATCGATCTGAGGCATTTGGTCCAGCAAGCTGTTCCGCGCTGCATGCCTCTTAGCTATTTTCACCATGAGGAATGTTCCCAAAATAACTGTATTGATTTTTATTGGGGTAACAGGCTAATTCCAATAAAACTTCCAGGAAAGGGATCTTAGTGTGGATCTTAGAAAACACAGAGGAGATTCCAAAGTATCCACTTATGAGACATGGAACTTAGAAAGTCATAAAGGATGTCAAGGATTCTTATGCCAAACCAAAGACTCAGATGATATGTGTTCACTTTTGTCAGTTAGTGTCTTTTCCTTACTGTTAAGATAGGAGTGAAACTTTTCAAAATGAACTCACAATCTATCATTCCCAAATCTGATGCTGAGAAGCCATGTTCAAACAACAATGCAGAGAAACCAAAGAAATAAGACTAAGAATGTTGAAGAGAAGTGACAGTGTCAATGCACCCTTTTTTTAATGCACCTATTGTGTGGCTGTAGCCAATTACTGTTAATTATGCAGATGTCAAATGACAGGTGAAAGAGCACTACGGCAGTGAAAAGTTGTAGATGGCTGAGTTTGACAAATGCGTTTCATCTGCTTTTGTGTTTATCTGTTGAACAGCCATATGTTTTAGCTAAGGTTTTTTGGTGGCAGCTTGTTTAGTTCAGGGGTGAATGTTCTGGTGTGTGGCTTTTGTGTTCGCAATTTCGCAAACATTTAAACTCAGTTTCTGGTACTAAAGCTACATTACCTCTAATTTGTTTCTGTAGGATATGTAGAGAAGCATACTAATATGTTTGTGTTACTTCAAGAGTATTTAATTTAATTCTATGTCATTTTTATTTATTTATTGATGTGTATTTGGAACAATGTCTTGCTATTGAGTGTCAATTTATTTATTATGTTTAGGATCAATTTAAATGTATGCAGGTGACACAGAAACGCTCCACTCTCACAGCATACAGGTGTGTGAATGTTAAATGTAAACACAGGCTGATTATATTACATTAACATGTCGAAATGTAGTTTATTCAGTCATTTCATGAAAGTTGTTCACATCAAGCATATAGCCTATGACTTGTCGCCTTCAGTTAAATTCAGATAAATGTTGTTAAGTGGTATTATAAATAAAGGTACTGTTTAATGCACATGAATATAAACTTGTTATTCTCTGTGGTTCCCCTTAGACCATACACACATCCCTGTTGTTAAACTGGGATAGGAATGTTCTGTGCGTTTTGATTAACATCACCTGAACCGGTTAACACATATTCTTAGGTTGGATTAAATAAAATTTGCCAAACCATCTGAAATTAAATCATTCAACACTCACAGTCTCTCCATCGATCCCACTTAAACTGTGGAAATGTGATTTTCCACACAAATTGGTGATCCTATTTAATCTCTTATGGATTGCTTCAGTATTCCCTGCTTTAGTGTGAGGCCACTGAGCAGGGAATCGGCCTGAACGATGGGAGGAGTGGTTTAGGTTACCCCTGAGAGTGACACCTGGGGGGAGGCACGTGTAGACATCAATATGTGAGGGAGGGGGAATGAAAGAAAGTGATTATGTTTAGTGTCTAATGGATCTTGAAAGGAGTGTAATCAACAGATGATCCCTATTCATCAAACTAACTCCACTCTCTCAGGAGCAATTTGGAAAAGGGATGTTCTTCGCACTTTCATGCAAATGCGAGATTGACTTGTTCTGGATTGTTTCTTTGGGATACCTCAAATGCATCTCAGCAATCTTTTGGGGATTGGGGGGGCAGATGGAATTTATGAGGTAGTGAAAATATAATATGGGAACATAATTTGCAAAGAACATTTGAAAAATGTAATCAATAGGAAATCAGTATAAAAGATATATCAACAGAGTTCAGGACTTAGAGAAACCAAAATGAAAGAAAAGAAAACATTACAAGCACTACATTTAGATACCACACCAGAGTCGTACGGAGGTGGTCGGTGTGGATGGTGGGTGTACAAAGCTCAGGAGTGTATCCTGAGTCCCATCTGTGGTTAGCTTTAGGCAACAAAAGCACTTTGGTGAAGGTTGGTGAAGATTATCGTTTTAGTTAAATATTAATATATACATAGCTCATATTTCATGTCACTACAGTCATTTTACTGTATAAAACCAAGACCAAAACATAATAACCTAATAATATTAATGCTGTAGTCACTGCAAGTGAATACTGAATTTCAACGTTTTTGTGACTTGCCAGATACTTTAATTAACAACAATTCCTCATTGTGTTAATAAAAAGCAAACATTGCTGCAAATTGGTTAGCTATGAACATAATTTCCAGGCCTCCAGAGAGGATTGCCATTGTAAATTACCTTGATCTGTTGAATTTTTTTACTGCATTAAAAGTGTTATTTTGTGTTTTAGTAAATGTATTTTATCTCAGAATCACATTCCCCACCTTTTAAGCCAGGGAGTAGTTTAAAGTGAAAATACTGTATCTTCTATAGGATCTTTCTCCCTACAGGGATCAAACTAAAGGGAAGGACTCTCCCCTTCTGCATGACAATGAGCCCAGATGCACGTTGAAATACGAGATGAAGAAGAACCATTATTGTAAAAAAAAAAAAAAAAAAGATTGTGAAGGTTGGGTTTAAATCAAAAACAACTGAAACTTCACACTTCACCTGAGTTGTCTGTCCAAGCTAGTAGTTGGACATAACAGCAGTGTTGAGGTGATGGGGTTTCAGTGCAGCCTGCTATATCAGATCACTTAATCTATTCAATCATTAATGCATTTCCAATGTGGCCATCTGATAAAGGTTCCCGCTTAGGATAATCCTTTTTTTCTACTCAAGCCTCTCTCCCAGCTCCTCCGAGCTGAATTAAGGGAAATTGAGATGTCATTTATGATGGCGGACCCAATCAATTTCCAAGGTTCATTGGAGGACAGGGTGAACGAAGGGACATGAATGGAAATGAGATGCACCTTCAGTAAGTAGTAACGGGGTCCGATGTCATCAAGAGTCACAGTAGCACGTACACATAGGGAAATGTGTGTGTTATGTTCACAGGTGATTTTATTAAATGTAAACGACACAACCGAGGCTCTTGCCACTCTTCTAGACTCAGGACTTGCGGCTCAGGGAGCATGCTGCTGGTGTACATTATCAACAGGAGAGAGACTCCAGCCTCACTGCAGGGGAGATAAATAGACAAGATTACTAATTACCAATTTACCTGCAGCTGTGACTGCAGCACTGTGCCTCCACTGATGTCTCCTACCCAGATGAATACAAAACCACCCCGCTGCCATTATTATCTGTCAATAAGTCAAAACTATTGGCAGACATTCTGTTTTGTGTCTGTGTGTTAGGGAGACAGAGACAAAGGCATCCAAACATAAAGAGTGGACATTTGGAAAGTACTATAATTACACAATAATATGAGTACAGAGTGAGGCTCGAAATATAATCTTCTGGGATACTACAAGAAATTAGTACAGATGGTTCCACTGACGTTCAGGATGAACTCAAATGCTGAGTGAAGTTCCCACTATGATGTTGGGATAAATGATGAGAATCAATATTGAAATAAATTCTCAGAGTAACCTCTTTCATGGTTTTACCATCTGTGATGAATTAAACAAAGTGCCACAAATTAAAATGTCCAATCTGTGGATGGAATTTTGCATGCAGACAGAGAAACTTATTTTGCTTTTTAAAGGAAATAGGATAACATCTTCAAGGTATTCAAGGGTCACTTCAGAAAGTAGATTCTATTGCCCTCAACCTAGAACTGCTTCTTTGATTGCCCTCTGATATTGTAACATTAGACCACAGAGAATATCAGACAAACCTTCTGACTTTCTTTTTAATTTGGGCTCTTGACAGTTACTGCAGAATGTTCTTGTAATGCCTTATAATATCAGCAAATACAACAAACACCACTGAAGATGCAATAAACTGTACATACGTGCTCTCGCAGGCCAAGGCAGCAGGTAGTGATGTGAGAAGGGACATCTGCATTCCTTCAACTGGAGGGCACGGGTTTACATTCTGCTGAAGTGTCCTTGAGCACAACACTGACACTCTACCAGCCTCAAGAGTGCACTTCTCTAGCTGACGCAGCAGGCTCACTTGCCTGCGGACAAGGGTAAGCAAAAAGAATTTCCATACGGGGATCAATAGAGTATAGCGTAATTATTACACACAGAAACCTTTGCCCTGCTTTTTGTTACCATAGGGATAAGCAAATAAACGGGCAGCTTTTTTTTTGTTGTGCAAAGGAAATGCTTGAGTGCATTACATAGGCTACTGTACATTTAGACACTTGACCAATCTCAAACTAACATACTGTATTTGGCAAGATGATGAAATAAAAAAACAATGTGTAAAAGGATACACAGATGAATACACACACCAAAAGATGGAAAATAAGGAATATTGGTCACATATACTCATTGACTGCAGATGGCAGAAGTTATGAAATTCCATGCCATTATTGCCCAGGGTAGCCTGGATACAAAGGTCCAGAACTGAGGGTCTGAAACAGCTGCACCATAGCTCTTCACTTGAATCATGGATTGGGTCTACTTTTAGGTACCTTAACACAGATATCAGGGTTGCTATATTCAAAGTAGCAGTACCTGGGGTTTGACTCATTTAAAGTGATGGCTAGATTCTCACTTATATAATTATCATCTCTCATAAAATGCAATAATTTATTTTTTTGGCCCCTTTAAGGCAGCAGAAACAAGCTTTGAACACAACATTGACATAACCTTACCTTATAAAGTTGATATGTCAAACTTGTTAGCAAACAGCTAACATTAGTGGTTGTAAGTCCAATATTCACTGTCCTGTTGTGAACCACAATAGTAAAGATGCAGGTAGTAAAAAAACAAAAACAATGAGCTGAAAGCTGTGCAGAACTATTTAAATTTCAGAGGTTTGTCATAAGATGTAGCACCTTTTACATTACATATATTAATTTGATTTTAATATAAGAACATTGACTGGAGCAGCTTTAAATTGTATGCTAATCAGTTGTGTTATAATTCATAACATCTAGGTTTCTTGTCTCCTGTGCTTTCAGTTATTGTTTTTTCTCAATTCCAAAGACTTAGGTTGACAGTGTGACAGTAACACGGGGTGGATTACAGTTCTAACTGTTATAATTGGTGAATACCACACCAACCTATCAAAATTCCCTGCAGGATATGTGTCTAACTTTTGAAGAAGCAGACCAGCGGTAACTGCCCCAGGCATTAAGAGTTACTGATGCAAGTTAAGCTGTTACTTCGGTGAATAAAGTGAGTTTCTAATGGGTCAGTCTACTGCATCACCTGAGGCCATGTTGAAAATTTCAAGGAAATGACAGGGGGTGACGACGAGAGAGAGAGAGAGAGTGACACTTATTGTTATATTCTAACTGTTCAGGTGCCCTAAGGCCACAAGTCACAGTTCCACATGAGAGGACAATGAAACAATAGATACTGATGAGGGCAGTGTATGTATGCCTGTGCATTTATCTAATTGTCTTTCTACAGAAACGTATATATCCCTGAAGGGTTGTCTTGATTTTGAGAACTCTAGCGTTATCTCTGTCACTCAGACCATCACTGTAGTTAAGACTACCACAAAACTGGTAAAAGAGGTAAAAATAATAATAATAATTAAAAGTGCTGGAGGCAATAGTACACACATGGAAATTAGTTTCATTTTGACCAGCCCCTGACACAGACTCCCTAGTTTTTTGTCTCCTCACCATGTTCACCTTATCTTGCTAAACATATTTATTTTTTCTTTCCTTCTTTTCTTCCCACCTTCCACATGCAGGCTCTTCTCAAGATGACCCAAAATGTTTGTAATTATGATCTTCTCCCACAGGAGTAACCGGCTGCCAGGGCCTGGTGGAGTTCACTGAACCCGCAAAGTGTACAGCTGTTATCTTTGACTGGTGGCCAAAAACAAAATTGGAGCTTCGGTAGAAGGCATGTGTAAATTCTCTCTGCTTAAAAATACAGCGGCTTCTGTTTTTAGGTTTCTGTCTTCACCTTTCACTTAATCTGATGACAAACAGAGGCACTAGCCAGCAACATATTTTTCATTAAGTGTTCAGTGAGAAATATTCAGGTAAATGCATAGAAACAGCAGGTGAGCTTATGGAAACACTCGAACACATACACAAACTCTATTCAGGAACAATTGCCACACATATTTTGAAGCCTTTCTTGCTGTGCTAATACCAGGTGCAATATTACCTTTCATCCTGCTGTTCAAGAAAAACAACACAAATGCAAAATGCGAGGAGTTCAGTGGCTTCATTAACGTAAAATGCTCTGCGATGCATCCTGCACAAAGGCACAGTGTGTCTTGTGTCAAAAAGCTGGGGCTAGCAAATATTCATACTCATATTTACCAACCTGTTTTGAGTTTTACAAGCAGAAGTTGTAGAAGTTATTTGAAGACTGGGAATCATGTAGTATCATATATTATTAGATTCCACTGGGATTCTTTTGGAGAGTTTTCTAGGAAGACAGGGATGTGTATTCTGTACACACAGGGGTAATTATCAAGCAAGGCACATTTATAAAAAAACGGTTGCCTCTATCACAGATATTTTGTCAGCAGTACTAGGCAAAGCTGTTTGAGGAGCAGTTTTGTGCTCTGTTTCTCCTTTCTGTTGTCTTTTCAGTTTCAAGTGTGAGTTATATCGCAATGTTTAAACTGTTGTTTCGCTATGAAACAACAAAAAAAAAACAGAAGAGACAGAATACAGAACACTGCATACTGAATTGCACTGCAGAACACAACTAAATGTCTTGGCAACTGTCATGCTAAGCATACCTGCAAAATATTTTCACCTACTGTTTTTCTGCCAGGGGTGGCCTGATTCTGGCAGCTGTAGTCCTGGCCAAAATAATCAAGTTTAGAAAAAGGCAGACTACAGGCAGAGTGTTAAGCTTCAGTCAGAAAAAACATCATGGCAGAGGTGATTTCCTGTGTCTATTCCTGACTGTGCCTGCACTTAAACGGAAACTGAGATTATTATTCCTGCTATCTGGGTGCCATATCAATTTTAAATCCAAAAATTGAAACATTTGTTTCACACACATACACTCATTGAAAGTGTTTCCACGGAGTCAGAAGTCAGTGTTGCATCTCTGTGGTGGTCTTCTCATACCAGGCTGTGGATTTAATCACCAGGGTTTATGGCACAGATGCAACAGAGCAGCAACAATCACACTTAAGTTTTTCTTAACTGCATTTTATTTGTCAGAGCCATCCATCTACCTGAAAGTGGATTATTTTGTTGATAATTATTTTTCAGTTAACTTAGTGCCTTCAATTGACCTGCACAGGAGAGCATACAAGCCAGATAAACTACAAAGCCAGACAAGCAAAGTGCATGCGAAAAAGAGTCTAATATTCATTATTTCCAGTGGAACTAAGACACAACCATGTCAAAATAGCATATTTTCAAATATCCAGTGGGATTTAAAAATAGAATAGAATGATGAAAGGTAAAATATGGTGCATGGCACTTGTCCTGTTCCTTAACCACATCTGTGCCCACTGGACTCAGAAAACAACAATTTTCATTTTGTTTTTGCTTTCTTTTATTAAAAAATCTATGTCTACTCCTGGACATATATGCCCCATGCCTCAAAACCAGATTCAAAACATGTCTTGTGGATATTGGCCTTAAGGCAAAGACGTGTTTGCTCCCTTAATGCTGATGGCTATTGTATTGTATGTCAGGGTATATCAATACCTTAGCCATCAATATTTGAGGAGTTTGTGTTTCAGTTTTCCCTTGGTTTTAACTATAGCTGAAGCAACATTGAACTTTTGAGGCAACTCTACACCAAACCAAACATAGTCCTGTAGATGCCACTAAAAACTATAATATCTCACAATAGGAAAAAAAAAAATACTAAGACATCATTATTTCAGCTGCGGGGTGCCATGTTAATAACTTCATTAATGCTATCTATTGCTGAGACGCTTTTCTTCAATTTATTAGAGGGGGAAATTGATATAAAAACCCTGTATTTCATTTTTCTATGCTATACACCTGACAGCCTTGACCTCTTCACAAAGCTAACATTGCTCATGTTGCAATCTAACCTTTATGAGATGACACTTTTCTTTGTATTATTGCCATGACTGATGCTGACTGCCCATCCCCGCTCGCTGTCATTCATTTCATGCAGTACTCAATTCAAAGCACATCCTGGATGATGCAGGTTAAAACACTTTTTTCCATGTGTTTGTGCAAACTGGACACTTTTGTGTCCTCAGCCGCCTCCCTTTGGAAGTGTTCTAGGGATGCCTGAATGGGAGGAAACCTCGGGGTGGAGCAAGGACACACCAAAGGGATTAAATTAAAAGGAAGCACCTGGGGATCCCCTAAGTGTAGCTACAGAGAAGTTGCTGGGGGGAAAGGAGAAATTGGTTGTAAAGTTTACTTTGCTGCCACGGGAATCTCACCTGATTATATAACTGCCACATAGAAGAATAGATGATTGGATATCTCACCCTAGCAATATCAGAGCCACAAAACACTCACTTTCTATTACTTAACCAAACTCTTGAGTTGTAATTCATATTTATATGGACAAACAAGTTATTGACTTTGTCTTTTTGAGTCTGGAGCAGCTGGCCTACCTTTGCCCCTGTGGCAAGGCCTTAAGATGCCGTACACAGTTGCATTATAACCATACATTTTGGTCTAATACATTTTTTGATGAATGTTACCAAATCTACATTATGTAAGTGAGATTTTGTGTGTACATTATATAAATTGTAACATTTTGTAATGTAATATGCAATATTCTTAAGGCACCACAACTAAAGAATTATAAATGGAATGCACAGGAAATAAATGGTTGAATTTGATGATATGAGGTGCTCAGACACCAAGGTGTTCCAGTTATTCTAACATGAATTCTGGATGAGTTACACAATCATATCATTCAAAGAGAGTATAAAAGACAGTGACCATGTATTGAATCATTTTAGTTTTAACCAGTACACTGTTCACGTGGTACAACAAACCCAGTCTTAGGCAAATCCCATAAATGCTGCACCACAATAACAAACGTGAAATATCTGTTTCGGTTATTTGCTGTATGCAATGACACACGGTTGAGATATTTCCACCCTTTTCTCTATCGCTCATGGGATTGTGTTAAAATATGCATTCTACTGAACCATCAGCTGAAAAATAGATACATTATACAGCAGATGAAGCTGTATAAGTGAACTCTGAAACATCAGAAACAGGGGAATTCTTCAAAGTGTTCAGTGATTGATCATTTAGGGGTTCATTTGACATGCAGTATATAAAAAGAATCTTTAATGTAAATGAGTATATGATAATAAGATACACTAGGCTGTGATGTTGCTGTTAACAAAAAATCTTAAAATAATTATTTTACGTTAATGACTGATGCTCAAATGGACTTAAAGGGCGACAAAACCTGTAATACCTGATTGCACTCTCCTCAAGTAAATGGGTTGACTGACCAACAGGAGAGATAAAGGGAGGGGAGCGGTAAAGAGTGCAAAGGGAGAAGTTTATCACTACCTACAAACATGACCACATGCACAATGACTACATCCATGATTGCATTCTAAGATACTGAGGCTAACTCTATATATCCCCGTGAAAGCAGCACCCTAGCCAGTTAATGGACCATGAAAATGTTTTTGTATTGCAGTGTAGAGTTAGTTATCCATATTATAGTATACTGTCAGAAATAAAATTATTTAAAATGTTGTTTATTTTCATAGCGTACCATGTTACTATATTACTATTAGTAGATAACTAGAATTTTGAGGGGCTAAATGGGAGACGACAGGATGGATATATTTTGCTGTGCGTAATGTCATTTTTGATGTGGCAACACAACAAAGTGCAAGATTTCAGAAAATTACTGTTAGAAGATACCTAATGTGAGTGTTGTTTTGTACTTGGAAGTGATTTATTTGGCATAGAGTTCTAGAGATTCTGCTTTCATCAATAGTAGCAGATGCAGTGCATCTCCATCTCAACAAAGAAAAAGCAGAAAGCTAATATATTGCTAAATTTTTTCACATTGTGTCACTGTCCAGTAAAAAGTCTTCCATCTAGGTGATTAAATTTTTTTTCAGGTTAAGTGTTCTTTTATAGAAAATTCCTCTACTTCTTAAGGTTAAGTTTGGTATTTTTCAACGTGGACCTTATGTTCCATTGTTTTGTGTCTTTATGACTAAATGAGATCGTTTGAAATTGGTCCAGTATTGAACCAGCGCGGTGTAGTCTGCAGCAGTGAAACAGGGCTGCAACGTAATCCTTGCGAGCAATTGCGCCACATGAAAGTACATCCACTAAAGTGCTTGTTGCCTTGCTTGTTTGCCACTGACAAGCTCAGATTGTGTTTTGAAAACATTGTGGAAAGGATCCCTACAGAGATAGAATTTCATTTTAAAAGTAAGATTTTTTAAATTGAACTAGACATAGTCGCTATTTCGCTCTCGTCACACATGCATATGCACATTATTTTGTAACCTTGGTGGGTTGAAACAAATGATTATTTAAGGGTTAAAGTTATTTTTCTCACAGGAGTCTGGTCTGGCTTTGACGAGAGCAATTTAGCGACTGTTTCTGGTTAAACAAAAAGGATCTTACTTAAAAAGATCAGTGGCAAAAACAAGCACTTTAGTGGACATACTTTACGAGGTGCAATTGCTCGCTGCTGCCAACTGCAGCACATTTGCTCAATACTGGACCAATTTCAAAAATGTTGTCCCAATTTCCAGTTGAGTCACTGACTCAAAAACATTACCCTTTAAGCTAGATAAACCATCTGATACATGCTTTGTCAGAAAGGCACGTTAATGCATTATTATCGCCAGCAAATCACCCACCCAAACAAGTTGCGGAGGGAGGCTTCGACAGACTACGCTGGATTCAGCGTGTGGGAGAAGTAGATAAACAAAAGCAAGACAAGCGAACAAATGCCATAGCGAAGTGGATTGCTACACACTGCATGCTGATTAGTACTGGGGAAGATGCCAGTCTTAGGAACTTTCTTAAAATCACAACGTAGTTGCTTGGCACAGCGGAGTTGCTCTGTGCTCCTCAGGGCAACAGGAGACAAGCACTCCGCATGTAAACGGCAGGCACTCTATGGATAGTAACCATGGCGATGGCTTCTGTGCGCTACACAGCTGTAGGCTATTTAACTTAAGTTAAAATTATAGGCCTTCATCTAGTTTTGTAGGGATGCCCTGCCATGCAAATTCCATCCTGTTGATTTCCTATTTAGTAAACAGTAATAGATTTTGGCAACTCACGTTTCCGTGTCGCGTACAAAAAGTTCAAGACAATTCAACTTCAGCAGCAGGCGGGAGGGTGTGTGTATGAGGCGACCACTTGACCTCACTCTAACAGGGACACTTGCTACTGAACGTAGACTGTTTATGCTGTTCCCTGATAAAAGAATCATGTTTCTGCTGATACCTGTTCAGAAAAAACAGATTTATATATGTTAACCAGTTGCTCAGAAGGTGCCTGATGTTATGATCGTGACTCTGGACTCTAACTTGTTTTAACAAGCTAGATAAAAGGTAATGCCCTGGCAGTGAAAAAAATAGCTTTGGTTTTATATTTGATTTGATTACATTAATGTTTAAGTTGAGATTTACAAGAAATATGCTATTGTTACTGTGTAAAGGGAATACTGCTGGTAAAAAGCACCTTATTTGTTTAAAGTGTTTGCAAACCACGTTATTGCACTTTTATGTACATAACAGTACATTTAAATGAAGTGTGCAATACACTACTTTAGAATTCATTATTCAATTTTGCACATAAACATGCGATTAATCATCGTTGCCCAGCACTAGTAAATACATACATGAAGGACACATATTTAACTATGTGTATTGCATTTGACTTTATTTCTTTGTTTGATTTGTTTTAATTTAGGTGTTTTAAATCTTCCATACCCTTTAAGCTGTGCTGCAAGTTTATTCCAGGTCCTTAATTTTGTCTGAAATGGGTATTTAACTCTTAGCTCTCTATGTTTACCTACATTCATATAACACTGTTGACAGCATCCAGCCTTTTTAAAAGGTAGGGATATGATTTAAAACATGTTCAAGGGCAGCAGCTTATTTCACAGGGTACCTTTGACCCTGAAAAGTGTGGTATATTGAGTATACACACACAATCTGAGCATTTGTTTTTTTCAGCATCTACCAGTGTGGGGGGTAGGGGGGTGGACATGGGTATGAGAGGGTCTGTGCTGACCCTGAGCAAAGAACAGCCTTTAATAACAGACATCTAACTCTGCAGGGAGCTTCTGTTTGATTTCATTGCTTGAGGCAAAGCTGTCTGAATATTACCCAAACTCCCCCTGTGCCATGGTGGGAAGCTCCGTCTCACTGTCCTCATTCTTCATATTTTTATTGGCAGCAGGAGGGGGTTGTGAGCGAGAATCGGTCTGTGTGCTTGAGTTGCGTGACTTGAAAGAGGTTGGGCTGAGAAGGGTGATGCACTGCTGCTAAGGGTTATATGTGTGTATGTGTGTGCGTGCGTGAGTCTGCATGTATGCATGCAAGCGGTAGGAAGTCTTTCTCACTAACCATGCCAGCTGGGTGGTCAGAATAAAAACGTTTCTTGGCTGTCCTTTGACGTCAGACGTCAGACATTGCTGTAAAAACTCTGTCCCTGGGAAGAGCAGTAGAGACATTGTAGAGATCCAAGCATGGCAGGCTAGCCAGCCAGCCTTCATAACAACACTGCTGATTTGTAGCAAACTCCCCAGCCTCAATCGCCTCATCAATCAAGGCTGCAGCCCTGCTGATAGAAACACAAGCACTCTGAGATCCTATGCCCTCTCATGCAATACACATGGCACTGCACTGGTATTTTATTTATGCCCACTAACACAATTTTACGTCCCAGACCTTGGGGATGATAATGTCCGTGTAGCTATAATTCTTACATGATTTTGAAAGCGAAATCAGACATGGTATGTTGCCAGGGAACCATTTAAAACTCTGTAGCAGTCAGACATGTATGTGAAGATGGGTGAGTATAAGTAGCAAAGCAGGGGCAATTCTAGGATCAGACCTTTAGGGGTGCTCAGCCCCTAATGAGAATGTAGCATGCATACAATGCCTTGCAAAAGTGTTCACTAATTGGTGGAGAGTATAAGTAGCCCTACTAGAGAGGACCTGGTGCAGAGTGGAGCGGGTCAGTCAAGGGTGTCACTTTGTGTTGAAAAGTGGTGGGGACATAAGGGCTCAGACTGGGGGCGTGATGATACATCTGGGTCATGAGACGTGACGATGCACGAGAACAAGACAAGAAGATTTAATATTAATAATAATATTACTTACTTATATTACTTTTCTCATTTTACATTTACTAATTTTCCCAGTAACTAGTAGTGTAACGGATTACTATTTCCAAAACAGTAATATTATTACAGTTATTAATCCAAGTAACACTGCTGTACTGAGTTACTGAATGCACCATCCTTGGCATGAATGCACGACTGGGCGGCAGGTCAGCTGCACTGGAACTGATGTTATTCAAGTCAGCTGTTAGTATAATGTTACTATATTACTTACATAATCTCAGCATATTCAATAAATATTCATATGTTCACTGTATAGTTTACCACTAGTTTAGGCCTATTATGAATATTATATTCCAGTTACCAGTGTTGGGAAGTAACTAGTTACATGTAATTGAGTTAAGTAATTTAATTACAAATAAACTGTAACTATGTTACAGTTACTGGGGAAAATGTGTATTTAAAACACAGTTACTTATGAAAATGTTAATGATAACATCGGGATTACATCTGAATATTTTCTGTAAAAAGCTTCGCTATATGTTGAATAATATTAATTTTATTGCTTTGCATGTTTTTCATGTGCACAATGTCTTTCTTTGCCAGTTCCAACCACGGCTATAAAGTTTGATGCTTTTATGATGCTTCTGATTGGTTCTCATGTCTGAATTTGCAGCATCAACATCAGCCAATTAAACTGTCCCCCAAACTGTTTTTAAAAAAATGGTTAACAGTTGAAAAACATTAGACATTTTGATGTAATATAATGAAATGCGATAAGTTAAATTACTTTCGTAGAGTATTTGAAATAGTTAACCTAGGCTACTGTTACATTTTAAATAGTGTAACTTGTAATCAGTAAACTATTACATTTCCAAAGTAACCTTCCCAACACTGCCCAGTGTTACAGCAGTTTAATTTTTGTGGAATGTTTCCATTTATAAAATCCACGTGCAAGAAAAACAATCTACATTGGTCAACTGGACAATTACGTTTTATTGGCGGGTGCTGTTGACTTTCCATCTCTGTTACAGCTAATGTTCTAACGTTACATACAGCAGCTGGCTTTACCGGAGGGGAACGTGGCAAACACTTAACATTCAAATACGCCCAGAATAAGTTACAGTATACTACTACCAACATGTCATGTGTACAGCCCGTCAGAGTGCTAAAATAGTTAAATATAATCAAAATCTACAATACAGTCCCATAAAATAGAGCAGTGTCTGTGTGTGTATGTTTGCAAAAAAAATCAAATCCCTCATCTTCAGCTTTGACAATGACAATAACATCAGTAATAAATATGACTAACAAGACCACATTTTCTAATTCTCTCAACATATGATTGCCTACTCAGCCCTGTACTCTGCCCTGTACTCTGCCCCAGGACCTGTTTTTTCTGGTTCCAGAAAAAAACTCCTCCCCCTGCAGCTCCTCCTCTTTCTTCTCTTACTCCTCAATTACACGACTGGGGTCATCATCAACCGGCATCACGTCCACTGACATTAACAGCTTATATACATACAGACACACAAAGATTCCTTGCTTATAGAAGGATGTTGTCTTGGAGTGATAACACATTGCAAACTGTTATAATATATATATATATATATAAAATTTCAGTATGTAATAAATGCATTATTTTTTCATGCACCTATTTCTTCTACTGCTGGGTCCTGCCTCATCTGCACCTGCCACAGCAACTTCCACCAAGGAAGCAGTCGGTTAATTTGGAGCATTCAGCTGCCTCCTGTGCCAACATCTTTTTCTTCTTAATTCTTATTTTTTCGGAACCACACATTTCTTTTTCCTCTTTCTTTCTTTTCGCCATATTTACCGTCTCTGTTGCACTTGTCAAACAACCCTGCGCTGAGTTCAGCCCGACAAAACGTAGCAAACCGTTGGAAAAGGTTTTGGATTAAACTCACCCCAGAGAGAAAGTAAACTCCTCTGATTGGCGCCAATCAGAATTCAGCAAAAACGAGGATCAGTGCGGATCATTCAGTAAAACATTAGAAACTGGAAAATGTCAGTATTTAGGGACATTAAATCCATTTAATATAAGAAAAGCCATATGAAGCTGTAGGCTAATTGGTTCTAACATAAGAGGACAAAAAATAATTTTCAGAAAATAATAATAAATTATTATTATTATTTTTATTTTTAGGGGTGCTTAGATGAAATTTTGGGGTGCTAAAAATGGTCTAAAATTGCCCCTGTAGCGGGAGTGTTTAATGGGCCCTTTATGGCAGATCAATAGCACTATGATGTACAGAAATGCAGCCTTGCATGGGTGTGTGTGTGTTTGTATGTACAGTGGTGCACAATTGGGTGTTTTTTCTGTACTGGTGATTAATGACCTAGTATCTAAAAGACAAAATAATTACCGGTAATTACTTCTTACCACTTAGCAGTTACACAGCATACTGTAAAACAGGGTGCTGGCAAGATTTCTAACAATGGGAAACAGTAGGAGAGTGGAAGCATCCTCATGTCTTTGTAGTGACTCAGTGCTAGGCTAACTCATACATGTTGCAGGATGTAGTTTAGAAGCTGTACACTTCCCCGGGAATGCTAACCGGATGCAGAGGTTCCCTGAAGGCCTCTGGGTTTGTATCATGTAGTTGTTTAATAATCTAAGAGCATTATACAACAGAAGAACGTTTAGGAGATAAAGCACCTGCGTTGTTATCAATACAAGACAGAAAATCACTTAGCCAGGGGACTACCAAGGAAGCTGAGGCACTGAAAGCTACATTAATCTTTGCATTGTGGTGACACCCAGACCTTATCCATACTGAGACTGTGAAAGGCTGCTTCCTTCTCGTTTCACAAGGCTCTGTTCCCCGACATTATCAGGGTTTGTAAGTGTTAAATCATTCATTTCAATGCAGTTAAATTAATATACTTAGTTATGTGGATGTATGTACCATCCATAATGAAAAGTCATGGGTTATGTATTTACTTCCATTCTTTACAAATGGACAGTTAGGTAACATTTCACAGATAGCTGTTTTCACTGTCACATTGCCTCATCACAAAGAAGCGAGATCAGTGTGTGGATCAGGTCAAATGAAGGTTACAGTCTTGGTAGCTATAAAGAAAACTGCCGGAAGCATGTCAAACATGAAGCTCCATTATATTGTTGTGACACGCTGTCCTTTTTAGTGGCACAGATATTGAAATATATATATGAAGAATTTCACATGATTTTATTCCTTCTTTTAAGGGCCAACTAACCCTTCACAAACTGGTAGCTGGGGTCCATATAAAATACAAATCAGCAGTATAGTGAATGCTCTTCATTTGTACAGAGTACATTTTTACCCTACTTGCTAAACTGCTTAATCCTAATTACAGCTTTTCTGACCTTAGTTTAAGTATAACAACAAATTGTTTATTTTGAACTCCTTTTCTGAACTTCCTGTGATGAGACTGCCTCTTGATTGTCTGTCTGTGCTCTAATGAGAGCCCGGTATCAAGCTGCACACATACAAGGTATCACAAACCTTTTAGTACTTCAAAATGGTTAACCCAGAGTCAGCGAACAGTTTCTAACCAGCAAAGCAATGATGGTTTCAGCTGAATGACAATGATGTCAAATGCCAGGACAAAAGAGGCTCCCACTGAAAAATTTAAATGTATGCGTCAAAGCATATGAGTGTAAAAAAAAAGGTACATTTTACAGCACTAAGGCTGATGGGTAATAAATACATGCAACATACTATTAAAAATAAATCACTTTGTTCCCCTCAGATGTTTCTTAATAGATCAAGACAAAAGGGTCTTGATCTATTAAGAAACATTGCTCAAAATAGGACATCTTTTGTCATTTTATGCAGCATATTCCAAGACCTTTTTGTCTTTCACTTTCAGTTTAAAGTCTTTCTCCCCGTCTTTCTCATACACCAACTGACAACCACCACTTCGTCAATACAGTCAATTTCACTTCAACATTCAAAAAGATTTATAAATAGCCTCTTTAATCGGCGGGAGCCATGTCAATTTTGTAATGCATCACAAAAAAAACCTGATCTTGTAGAAATAATTGTGTAATCGGTGGTCATTAAAGAGACCAGGCTTTCTTGTCTCTTTCTTTTTTTAAAAAACTCTGACCATGTTTCACAGCTGTAATAGTCTATTATAAGAAACAGAATAACAGAAGAAAGGTGGTGATGGTGGATGTGCTTTCTTGTCAACAACACTGGAAAAGTATCACTACCACACTCAAAGCAGCTGTTACCAGTACAGCACAAACACACTGAATTATTTAATCCATACATTATAGGTCTGGTGAAAGAAATGGATATATACATCTTGCTCTAGTTGTTTTCTCTTTCCCAAGCTTCACTCAGCACATGCTATTTAGGCACTGGCTCAACCTTTTTAAATGAAAAAGAAACGAGAGTGCACCATTGAAATGAGAATAATTGACATACTTGTGAAGAGCAGGCATAAGCTTTTAATTCAATAACATGGCAGATTATAGGGGGTTTAGATTCCACCTCGGTTTGGAGTCCTCCCAGCGGGGAATGGATCTACTTGACCTGAAAACATGTTGATGGCAGAAATGAGCAGCATCTAATAATTCCACAATAACCCCCATGAGTAGGTGAAAAGGCACACCAAGTCATTACCATCATACTGAAGTTGCAGGCTGTATCCTGCATTTCCTGTGCAAGAATTAAACTTTCTACAGACAGCATTCATATCTCATTTGAGGTCTGATCATGACATAAGGACTTCATGCCATCTGATGTAATCAAGTAACTGTTTTATTTTTTAGTTGAACTGAAATATTAAATATGAAATGAAAACCATGTGTAAGCTTCAAGGCTTTGGGTAGACATTTCCCCTTGCAGCTGTTGAATGACATTTGAGAACTGGTGTTTTCAGGTGACACATTGTCAACTTCGGTGATGCAATAATGACTAGAGGATGTCAGATAGCATAGCCTAAAAACATGGATACAAGTTTTTTTGTCCCCTCCCTTTTCTTGGTTATCAACAGTAAAGCAGTGCAGGTTGTCTGCCTCTTTACAACATTCAATATTTTGGGAGAACGCATGACGCTGTTAAGTTTGTTTGATGTGGGCAGAAATTACTATGAGAGGAGTGAGTGCAACAAAACAAAAGTAAAGTTGCAGGCCATGAAATAAAAAAAATAAGCTGAAAGTTGCTATACTGTAGAACTACATACTGGTGAGGGACTGCAGAGTGGGTCCATCTCTGTGGGTTCGTCAGTAGAAGCCAGGCGAGCCATCGTTGATATAAAATATCGATTTATACTCAGATGTATTAAGATTTTAATTCTGTTTAGACATATACCTACTGCATACATTCCTTTCATCATAAACTGATATTCATCAAAAACAACAAAGTGCTGCAACTGCTTGTGCATCCCTCAGTCCTGGTTTACACCACTGTACACAAAGTTCAGTGAATTTAGGTAACATTTTATCTGAAATTTCAGTCATACAATCCTTACTATAACAGCCTGCTTCAATAAATATTCATTTATTTACATGTTAATTTCCTTTTTTCAGTATTTTAATTCCAGTGTGAGGAAATGGGATGGGGTAAAGTCTTGCATTCTGTGTTGTTTCACCTTGTTCAAAAGACACATGCATTCGGTGCAAGTGGCATTAGGGTAGCATACCTGCATGATTATTGAGATTAATGGAACAATGTGTGAACACCATGAAATCAGAGTTTTAATAAATGTGATGGAAATCTTGGCATATGCATGTTTTTAGCTTTGTGTATGCGGAGACTTTTAGTCTTAAACAAAGTTCTATGTTTCTGAGATTGATGCCTGGTGTCTCTCGCTGTAACTGACTATTACAAAGGCCATATAACCAGCAGCAACATCACTCTTTACCATGAAATGTTGCCATTTGAAGAGTTTCCTGACAAAGAGTTGATGAATGCTTTCAGTGCATAAAAGACCATATAAAAGCATGATAGTTTTTCTGTACTGTGTGAATCATCTTCAATGGTCTGTCCTGTTTTATTTCTGTTCCCTATTGAATTGTTTTTCCTATCCAGATGACTGACTGAAATCATTGTTGTACATGGGCAGAATAAAATAAATGACCATTCCAAGTAACACTAATAACATCTGGAGAGGGCTTAACAGGAAACACGGACATGTCAATAAAAATGCTCAACTTTTCATATGGCAATTATCTCCACAGCCCTCCAAAAACGTCCCTATGCCACACACACTGAAGATGTGAGAATAGGGTGCAGATAATCTCTGTGCATTTACAGCTAAAGTCAGACAGCTCTTAGTCAGTGACAGAGCTATTTCACCTTGGCCCTCTATCAAGATTTTTTTCATTTTGTTTTCCACAAACATACAGGGAGAATAAGGGTAGGTTACACAAGAACCGCCAACAGGTCAATTTACCTGCAAGCTTTTTTTCGATTGTATGTAACTTTGTAGCCTAATATTCAAGTAGGTATGTGAACAAAATTTTCAACATGGTTAAATGCTAAAACAAATTGTACAGATAGAAAGAGCTTGAAATATCCTTTAAAATGATACCAAGACCATGTTTATAGGTTCAATAATCGCACTGGTCATTTGACAGCCAAAAGTAGTCACTTTATTTTATCCTCTGTTTTCCACTGAAGTCAAAGCAAAAGGTGTGACCCTGCGGCACAGCTAAAGCACACTCTGCAGGCTGCTTCTTTTAGATGCAGCCAGTAGATGCGACAGAAATACAGTGATCACAGTGTTGCCCCGTAAACTAAAATCGGGTTTTCAAAAAAATAAAGATAGAAAAGACAGAGAGTGGTGTTAACCTGTTGGCTAACGTTAAATGTCCACAGTGAAATAAGCTAATGTCAGCTAGCTACAGAGTAGTGTAAGCCTATATTTCATCAACATTTAATCAGTACAGGGAAACGTTTTGCAAGATATTCATATTAAATCATTGTCCCTGCCTCTTTTAGCAGACTAACAACACATGAGTCAGCAGCACCTCTCTCGTCTTCCCATACCTGTAGCCCTCCCTGTCCCAGTGAAGAAGGTGAGCAGCACTGTGTTAATGCCAGTTAGCATCATTCCAATGAGTCTGTGGGGATTTCTCTGCTTATCTTGCTCTTTTAACCATAACAAAAAAGAAAATGAAATATTTATTAATGACAGAAATTCAAACACAAATTATTTTCTTACATAATAGTTTCATTATGAAATAAAATAAAATAAACCTCCTGTCTGCACTGGATGCTGGACAGTTGGAAATAGTGAGTAGTTTACCTCTGCCTGCATGTCAGTTACAGACATGATATGTTCATTTAGATTAAATTATGGCCGTTAAATGCCATCTATAGACTTTATTATTCCTATTATGAAGGGCAATTAATTTGAGAAGCTTGCGCAGACACAAAAAAATCTATGGTATCTAATGTATGTAATCAAGTGGTGGTGATACAGACCTGTAGGTAATTTGGGTCAATGTTCTGTAGTGTTAGTGTCATTTATTGGTAAATATTTAACTTTTTCTTTTTTTTAATCTTTCACTAATGTTAAGACAATTTTATCTCTTAATTTTACAATAACAATACATTGAGACTGTAAAAGATTGCCTTAAGGACATCTTGCATTAAATAGTGAACTGCATACTGTATGCAGACTTGCATGTACAAATCACCAGCAGCCTTTATTAGAGTTATGTAAAGTTTTTGATGGGACAATTAGGTCACAGACATGTGGTGACACAACCCGTTCTCATCTCAGGCGTCATATATACACGCTTTGGAAAGACTGTGGCTATTGTACGCAAAACGGCGATTTTGCGTGTGTATGATATAGCGTTGCAACACAAAGGAGGCTAACCCTACAGCTGTGCACATCGGCCGTGCCATATTTAGTGACTTAGGTTTAGGCACCATCTTCTGTGACGGTTAAGGTTAGGGTAAATTGGCTTGTGGGACTGTCAACGCCTCAAACACAAACATCTCTAACTAGCTAGCCCCAGGGGCATCATATACAGATGCGCCTGGATGAACATGGGGGCGTCTCCTATACACGCAAAATTGACGTTTTGCGTGAAATAAATACGCTTGTCAAGCGTGTATAAATAATGCCTGGCATGAGAACAAGCTGGATGACAACAGCTGCGCAGAAGCGGTATGGGGCCCAATTAGATTTTTTTGTCATGGGTCCAAAACTTCTGGCGGCGCCTCTGACCATAAACACAACTTGTCATTCCAAAAATATAATCACTTGAGTGAATTTACTTTCCGTGATTGAAAACAGCATCTTTCATATAACTCCGTGAAAGTGTAACATATCCACCTGATTGTGCTGTATGTGCAGAGGTAGTTTGGCATATCAGACTTGTATGGGCTCTGAGAAAATCGCTGTTTAATTTGCCCCGCATTTCAATTGTCCCGGCTCTCCCCTAAACATGCATAAAAGCTGCATAAAAGCAATGCTCATAGCTTTTGTGTAGGCTACATAATTATCAAAAGTAATGTTGTAGTAGCCTAGTTTTTCCCTAGAGGTGTGTTTTGCAGTCCCTTCAAGAGAGCATGTGGCTCCCTTGTGTGCTTTTTGACCTGTGGAGGCTAGGCCTATATAGTTTTCCATAACGCTGTGTATTTTTTAGTAAAAGTGATCATTATACATTTTTCTGTTGGGTAAAAATCTACATTGAATTTTGGAATTAATTATAATTGTTTCTTTCGAATAAATCCTTAGGCTTATGTATCGACTTTCGGACTTTTGTAGCTATGTGTAGCCTAATTCTCTGCATGCCTGATGGAGCCCCAAAAAAAAAGCAGAACAGTAAGAACTATCCTACATTATTAGGCTATTATTATTACTGCCTATAAAACACTACAATAGTCAGTCGTTATTCTAAATTGTATGCTGCATTTAAATTCAAGCTGTGTTTAGAATATAACTAGGCTATAACATCTACAACAGCAGCGAGTGGATGACGTCAAAAGAGCCACTGCGTGTGGACATGTCCTTCACAGATGCGGAGCAAAGGCGAACAAACTGCATTGTGAAGGCATACTGAATAGAAGAGAATAAAACATTCTGCAAATGCCTGAAAATGTGGGGATGGTGTTTTCAAGGAAATGCACAGCCAAGGTGCTGAAAGTGTGTTGGAGCAACATGAAGCAGAAATCACAAAATCACTGCATTTTTATAGCGGGTAAATTTTATCTGCTATGACAGTTATAAAACGAACGCTGGCGGTTCTATAACTTACGTAAAGATGTTTAACAGCTCTGTGTACAACCAAAGCAGGATGTGTTAGGGTTTTTTTTCTCAAAAAGCCCTTGCCGCCAAAATTCCTGAGATTCTTCTTACTGCTTCTCATTCCTTGTCTGCAACACTGACATTTTTCATACAGGCCTACTATTTCAGCAAGTCACGCAAAGACTCCACTGTCACAATACGATAAGTGTGTGTGTGTGTGTGTGACAGAGAGAGAGAGGCATTTGTCCATGAGTCTGTCTTCTATAGGGCCTGAGCTAACACAGATAAAGTCACTGGTGAAGTGTTCTCAAAAGCACATGTCGCCTCTCTGCCACACTGCAATATGGTAAAATGACCAAACAGAAAAGAAGTGGGCAGGTGGAATTTACATACAGTGGAGTGACATGTCCAAACCTAATTTTGTGGGCTTTTAGCTACCATTAAATGTTCTGCTAAATAATTCATACTGCTTTGTCTGGATGATTTGTAATGCAAAAAATACAACAAGACCCCAGAAAAACTCAACAAAAGGTTTTTCAGGCCTCCACATTCATGATCCACACAAGACCCCACCTAGCTAACTTTAAAAAAATCACCATATTGACAATTGAATAAATAAATGACCAGACATCCAGGCAGTTTTACATCATACCGCTTGACTAAGACTTTGGCTTAATCTGGCTTTCAATCCAGGTAAGTCCATAGAGACTACTCTGTAAAGGTTGTGCACCATCTATTCCAGTGTAATTCAAGTAGGGATTCTGTGTTTTATAGAACATTGAAGGTTTGTCCTTGAGCTAGTAGGTCATAGCTTCCAGAGGGATGAGTTCTATTATACTTTGTAACCACTGTGCGAGCCTGGGAGGTCTGTCAGAGATCCACTAAAGTAAAATACACCTTCTGGCACCAAATAAAAAAATATCAAGCACTTTAAACAAATGAGGTTTAAGATTCAGAACAGAATGTAATCCAAAAATACAAGACATAGGTTTAAGATCCAGAGATTCATCAAAATTGTCTTTAGAAACCTTTTCCCAGAAGTTTTTCTAGTAGTGCATTTTGTTTGATGGGAGTTTTACAGCACTTTCTTTTGTAAGTATAATGGTAAATTCTTGGGCCAGACTGTGTTACACCAACCTGCAGCTCAAACTGTGTCCAGTATGCCAAAATGTTCAGACAGCCTAGAACTGTTCCTGGTGGCTTATGCAACAAAATGTACAATGTTGAGGGCCATCAGTAACAGATAAGGAAAATTTGAAAATAAATGATGGAAACTAAGACATACAAGCTAAACATCTTCAGCACATAAAATGTTTTCTGTTGTTTTTTTATCCTTATGTCCTTATCCTTATGTTGATCTGGCAGCCGGTCGTTTTTTGGTGTTAGCAGACTCCGTTTAGTTATCTGCTGTGTTGTCGCTGTGTGCAGAGTTCAGAATCAGTGGGCAAGAAGCTCGGGCGCAAAGTAGCAAATGCTCACAATTGCAGCAAAAGTGTGTGGCATTTTTGCTTAAACAATGACTCCATAAATTAAATAGTATTTCCTGTAAATCCACTAATGAATTAATCAACTACCTTTTTCAGCTTCAGGGCCACCTGTTACCAATTGAGCAGTGAAGTGAAACTCACAGATATTGTGGCAGACGACCGCTCCCACCCCCACCTTTTCCCAAAGATACTTGTTTTTTCCAGTCCCCTCTCCCAAAAAAGTCCAAGGGACCATTAAACCAGAGCCCTCTCAAAGCTAGTCCTGAACATGTACAGTGTGTGGCCTTCCCTTTAAACTAAACTTGGGAGACTGGACACCCCTTGGGACAGAGCCTGGGCACTCACAGACAAGATGAAGTCACCAGTGGGAGATTGTCAATTCACTGTGGAATGGGACACAGATGTGCTCGCTATTAAAGATTCAAAAGCTCTTGTGTAGAAGTCAGTATTAGTGTATGACTCGGTGGGTCAGAGAGATGCAGAAAGATGTGGAAAGAGACAAGGCATTTTGTTGACCAGTAGCTCTATATATGTGCATCATTAATTAGTGTCAGCGTGCTGGTGGAAGCTCTCAATATCTCGACAGCGGAATTCAGAGACTGCTGTGCCCACATCGTTACAGAGACCTGCCCCATCAACAAGCACTCAGCTGTCAGCGGAAGACTCAGGCAAGATGAGAGGAAGTGGACTCTGTGTTTTACATCGATGATGCTTGGTGCTCAAACGCAGTCAAGATGGACTCTGTTTCCAAGTGTCAGACTGTTTATTGGGAAGATGAAACTTTTATATTATCATCTGTTTACTGATGTTTACATTCACCCCAGATGCAAATTCAAAAAATTCACTGTGGAATGTTTGGAGTTTATATGTGTAAGTAGCCGATATATGTATATAAATAACTGTATATACTGTTTTATTTCATTTGATATGCCATATTTTAATATAGGCCTACACTTAATTATATGTTGTGTCTGTAGCATGAAGGAACTACGAATTTCATTTCGTTATGCAGCCTTGTGCTGCATAACGCAGGCATGTAATTTGCAAAGGGCAAAAAAGCAGTAAAATATACTGAGACCCCCCCAACCACCACCACTCCGATCAAACTGGCGTCGGCTCTATTATAACATATGGATGGTAAAGCAGGACCCATGAAAACAAATTATTTGGTGGATGTGTTGCAGTGGGAATCAAAGGCACTAATCCACTGTTCCATTGCAACCTCTCTATGATAATTAGGGGTCCAAGCCCAAGTGGGCTGAGAACCCGCGAATGCAAGGCATCGTGGTTCCCAGTACCAGCGGAGCTTTTTATTTTTATTCTTCCGTGAAGAAAACTCATACTGCGGCCTAGACAGTAAGACCTACAGATGCAAAACTCATAGGGTAGGTCCAGGTCGCCGCAGCAACCTCAGGCGCAAAAATCTGCACACTTCTACCTCTAGGGAGCGCTATAAGCAAGGTCAACGTGTTTGGGCGAAAAACGCTACTAACAGGAAGTGAGGTCATATCTTCGGTTTGGAATGGCCGATCGACACCAAATTTGGAGCGTTAATGTGGTACGCCCCCCTGAATTTCATGCAACTACTCCCTAGGTGGTGCTATTTAATCCAAGAAAATTGTTACTCCATAACAACAACTCACATTGACGTGAAACCAGAGCTGAATTGTTCAGCATGTCCCCTTCCTACAGGCACCAAAGTTTACCCAAATATACCCATGGGTGGCACTGTTATTGCAGATTAAAGACGTAAAACAAAATCCCATTGACTTACATGCATTTTATATCTCCGATTGATTCCAAATTTGAGGCAATTGTTCCCCATGGGGCCCTGATGACACCTGAAAAATTTGGTACAATTCAGCCACAAGATGGCGCTAGAATGGATGATCAAATACGGTTGGAGAATCCCATTCATTTCAATGGGATTTTAAACCAAAGGATATTTTGCCTCATAACTACGCGCCACTACATCGCACATTCATAAACCTTATGTCTCCGTGTTTGCGGGATGCTGCCGATTCCGATGGTATAGGACACGCCTCTGTGCGATGACGTTTTCATTTTGCTAAATCGCCAAAACTGAAAAACCTATTTTAATAAACTCCTCCGAAGCTGCAAGTCCGATTGGCACCAAACTTGGCATGGACCATCTCTGGACCGAGCCGATAAAAGTTTGAAGAGGGAATTTTGATCCGCTAAAAAACGTCCAAATTACAACCTAACAAATGTTTGCACAAACGCTAAAACAGGATGGTATGTCAGATCTTCGTTTGCAATGGCCAACCTACACCTTATGTGGCACGGACCTTCCGACGGGCACAGTTTCACGGGATTGCGGCACTTACACAGAAGCCGTTGCCATGGTTACCTCGCAGAGTGCTTGTTTGCCTGTCTGTTGATGAGGAGCGCAGAGCGACCCCGCGGATCAAAGTCGTCTGAAAAGGCCTGTCACAACCATTCACAAGAAATTAATTTATAACGTGCCAAAACCTTTAACATAAGGACATAAAGACTTAAAAAGCAACCATTCATACAGCAAAGCATATATAGGCTATATGATTGATCAATCGACAACAACGTCAAAGTAAACATTAGATAGGCCAAGCCTATAACAAGCAATAATCAAAACATACCCAATTTATCCGATCCTTATTGTCAACACAGTGTTACTCAGAAATAATAGGCCTATAGCTATTACCTACTAGTTATTTAGCATATAGGCCTACTCCTTAAAAAAGTAATATTAGCTACTCTACTTATTACTGGGTCATATAACGACACACTCTCTCAACAAATCCAAGCATCACTGGCAGCAGCGGTCAGAGTTTCTTTCTGAGTTTGACGTTGCTATGCTGCTTTAGCTAATGATTTAACTAAGTATAGATGTAGAATTGTTCATGATTTAAAGCTTTTTGCTGGTCGCACAAAGTTTACAATGGACGACAATGTTCTTTGCATCTTAGACTGTGACACAATAATGGCACTAACATTACTTACAGCTGTTGAAATATCTCTCTCTCTCCCTGTTCTCCAGTCTTCCTTTTGCATTTGGCTAACAGCTGACTTTAACAACAAAAGGTCCGGTGCCACTGAGCTGCAGCGCGGTTGCGCATTCACGTCAGGGATGGAGCATTCAGTAGCGCAGCGTTACTTGGATTAGTAACTAATAATATAACTAGCAATAGCAATCCATTACATTACTCTTTACTGGGAAAAGTAATATTACAGTACTGCCCAACATGTTACCACTGATGCGCGAGAGTGACTGTGGTAGGCTACACACTGCGCAGGTGTGGTATGGCAGCTGAACGCAAACAAACATCCTTGTTGACACTTGGAAAGGAATAAAACACGTCAGCCTGTAGATGTCCTCAAATCCTCTCCATTTCACTCGGCCAGCTGAAGAAAACCTGTGAAAAATATGTTTACTAAAAGGGCACCTCTACCGGTAATGGCAAATTAAGTGTCAATACAAACTGACTAGATTTGTTGAAAGTACACAACCTGTAACTATGGTTTGCTCAATGTCTTTTTTCCATCAGCACATATACCTCATAAGCCTCCAGTCCCTAACCGGATGATACAAAAGCCCTCGAGCAGCCTTCTCTCTCCTGTTCCTCCTTGTTGAAAAACTGTGGCAATATCAGCGCTGAGGTTAAGGATCCTTGGTTCAGCATAGATTCCAGTTAGGATAAGGCCCCCTGTCCATATCTGAAGTCCCTCTTGTCATTTCCTCTTGACACGTGTTATCTGACACAGCCTTGCAGTCCAACAACTCTAACTCCCAGAGCTTGCACCTTGTGTGGCAGTCAAGACAGAATTCATCGCAGGTTTAATGGAAGGATGGTCATTCATGCAAAGAATATGTTACACATTTGAACAAAACTGTGAAATACCTCCGGACCTTTTTTCTCTCAGCTGCTCCCTTTTCAAATTGAATATTTCGCATGCATATTTGATGCCAAGCCATAGAAGGAGGCTCTGGAGTTCCCTCAATCCGACAGTTGTTGTTAAACATAGGTTTTGCATTTATTGCATTTATTTATTTATATATTTTAACCTGAACAATATCAGACATTTGAGATGATTTGACTTGTGAATATGCTTAAACTGCGGCTCACGAAGACCTTTAACTGGGACATAGCTTGGAGATCTCTGGACTAGTGAGGAAAAGTCTTTCATTTTTTATGAATCACTTAAATTTTCATTTTTTCAAAACAGGTTATATTATAATAAACTTAATGTTCAGGGCAAACTGTCCCTTATGTATAAGATAAGTGGAAAAAAGAACTACAGTGTATGGGCTAATACAAAGCAGGATTGAACTAAAAGTCAATGATCCAGTTACATTCAAGTACACTGCTATTAGCTATAGAAACAGGTGGATTTAATGGTCTCCCTGAAGAGACAAGGCTTTGTTTGTTGTGTAATGGTGAGGTGATATTTGAGTCCAAGTCCATTTCATCTTTTGCTGCTCATATGATAATATTAGGGCTACACTTTTTTAAGTAAAATGTTCTTAATTTCTTTCAAGTTCTTCTTGTTGGATGATTATAGAAATAATTTGAAATGTCTGTGAAAATAGGGTTATTTGTGATGTTGTGAGCTTGGGACAAACATTGTTCACTTGTAATATAACATGTAAGAAGTAGGGCTGTCGCGGTGAAGTAATTTCCCCCTCTGTATATGTTGGGGCTCAACAGTGCGGTATGCAGTACTATCGCATTTTTCTTCAATGAAGTAATTTGGTGCCATATAGCATAGTAAGAGTGTCTGTGGATCTCACCTCACTGTACAGCGAGCCGCTGACAGCAGCTTTATGGTCGGAGCATGCTAGTTGCTGGGTGCTAGTCAACAACATTGCCAAGCAAACGTTTGTAGTTTGACCATGTCCATGATGACACCTGTTTCCCCTGTTGCTTGCAACAGCCACTATTCTGCTTTTAATGTGATGGTATTAGGTCGGGAAGTAGGCCTTTGCGCTCCCAAGCCTCTCCGACTACAGCGACAACATCACAGCTAACGAGTCCACTAACACCATAAAATCAGCGGCTCCCAGCAAAACACAGATTCCAACATAAAGTCTCCAACTCCAACCTAACAGACTAAAAACTAATCATACAGATAGACCACAAAAGTAACAGGGAAAACAGACTGAACTACGATCAAATCGAACTAGGGCAAAATAACAACAAACACAGAAGTACACAGACCAGACAAGACATGAGCTAAGGCACAGGACTAAGAACTAGGAACAGAACTAAAATGCAGGACTAAGTAAGACAAGAAAACAGAATGAGAACCAACACAATATCACCACAAGAATAAACATGGAAAAACAGTATAACACAAAACATGGAACCAAAACAAGACCATAACAGCAATATATAACATATAACGTTATGGCTTTCCACATTACTTCACCAGTTAACTCCATCCATATTACTATCCTGTGTACTACCAGTATTATATCAAAGTGTTGATTTTAGCCTTCAAGAAATGTTATAACGGTACAAAGCAAATGTGGAGCAATTTGTTTATACTAGCCTATAGTGAAGCAAGACAGGAGCTACCGTAGTTTGCTTTGTAACGTTCAATTTAGATTTATTGTCGTTTTACAGATACTCAGGTACACAACTTCTTCACCGTCTCAGTCGCTGTAACATAAGTGACCCTCATAATATAGAATAATGTAACATAACAGTGCAAAACAACAACACAGTACTTACTGCAGTCTAACTGTCATATAGTGTGAACACAATCTCGTTATAATATTCAGTTTAACTCACTAACTGTTTTGTTATCATCCAATGCATTTAGCTGTGCTCACATTGCTAAGCCTCCAGTGAAAGACACACAGATAGTAATGTTAGTTACTGAAAAGCGGAACGCAGTAAATGCAATGTAATCATGTAACAAGCATGGATTACTTCAATATCAAGATACAATTATTACTGTAACATTGCAGTGGGAGTTTACTTGAGTCTCCAGCATGTTGTGTGAAGCTTTCTCCCTGCCTTTTTTTTCTGGGAGTATTGTGACAAAATGCCAGCTCACTGCATTTTCTGAGCTGGAAAAGTTTAAGTAACAGAGCCTTAACATGTCTGTGTGAAAAGCAACAGCTGGAATACTGGTTTCCTCGTTTCCACTATTATTGTGGGATCTCTGTATGAAAGTGATTGTGTTTCGGATTATGCTCGCTCATGAGTTCAAGCCTATGGTATGAGCACGCGCCTGGTTGCAATATTAAAAATGCACTGCTAGTGGCCCGTTTAAGTTGAAAAAATATATGCATATGGAAAAGATACTTTTAACCACCCTGAATCTCAGCACCACAATAAACATTTTTTAATCTCCAAATTTCATTGGAATTTCAAAGGCGTATGTGTATACATATTGTTATATACTATATATTACCTAGTTGTAAATGGGCCATAACACCAAATGACACCACAAATTTTACACAGACATAATTCTGAATATCCCTGTGGGGGGAAAAGGGGACTGAAGCCTTCAAGAAAACATGTGACCTACTTGGCTTAACCTGCCTTTGTTCAAGTTTGGTCTCAGAGCCAGCTGTGACATGTCGGCTGCTGTCAACTGAAATCAATGACATGTAGGGCAGACGGACGTAGAGGAGACAGTCTGCATATATGCGTGTACTTCTCAAGCTTGTATGCGAAGGTGAAGATGGCAGCTTTAAGTGCTGCAAGTCTGTGTACAGCCCGGCCACCTGGGAACACACTGACCATATGCACAGTAATGCGGGTAGAAGAGAAGTGTTAACAGCAGGAGAAAGGCCATTCAACTCTGCTCACTAGGTCTGGCTTGGCTCCTCTGGTCTGACAGCACCTGGAACACAGGAAGTACACTACACACATCAAACATGTAGTGTACACTAATGAGAATACATGGTATTAAAATAACTCTCATTTTCTCCACTGGAGATGTGTTTCTTCACATGGGATCTGATTAAAGTTGAACCCCTCTACATTTTCTTGTTGACTTGTAGTGTCAATTAAAACCACACAGAGACAGCTCCCTCTTGAGTGATTTTAATAGCAGACATACAGTAGTATGCAAGCTTGACGGATGAAAATGAATCCAGTCCTCCAAAGCATCCAAAACCCACAAATTCTTTCTTTCATCAATGTGAACACAGTACATTTAAATCCCCATATGACTAAGAAAATAGAGCCTTTAGGGACTTAACAGCAGAAATGCACTGTAAGCTGAGAGCATTATGTTATTTCAGTCCACTCTAAATTGTTTTTGTGGGTTGAAAATATTCATTAATTCTATGTCAGGAATTGTTTTTACTGCCCTCGAGTCTCTCTCCACTCACAGACTGGGTGTTTTACAGTAATACTATGTTCCATATCTGTCATGACTTTAAGATACTAGAAGTGGTACTGTAAATGAGCCTGGATTCTTCATTCCAGCAAGACAAAGCTTACTGCTTTAATTGGTGCTCCATTTATGAGAAACAAAGCAACTGGCAGTCACTTTGCCTTTTATTCATTGCAGGCAACGTATGTGGATTTTATTTCTAAGAGCTTAATTTACCCTGCTTTGGCCGTCAGTTCTAAATAATATTTAAATGGGGAGTTGAAAACGCTGCAGTAAAACAAGATGACAGAATGGCTTAAAAAGTGATTTGAAACAAGAGCACTGGCAGCCAGAAAGCAAGTTTGAAAAAAGCTGAAAAACCATGAAACCAATGTGTGGGTTAACTTTGGACAAGTCCAAATTAAGAACGACTTTTATTTATTTTGAAAGCACACTGGTGTTGTTTTTCATGTTTAGACAAAATACAGTATGAGCAATAATTGGATAGTCTGAAATTACAGAAAAATAGCTATTCCTCAGCAAACCCTAGCTGTTTTGTGTGCATGCATGAGGTTAAATTATATTTGTGTGCTTCATTTAGTTAGGAATGGGAAAGTATCTCTTGATGTCAGATTATCATACATTTTAATCCTGATGTAATACATATTTCTGAAAATGTCCTCTTCAGTGCTACATATAAAGATTTTCTAAGGTGATGCCCCTATCAGCAGGATGATATAAGTTGTCTGACAAAAACAAACCAGTTTTATGACGTGACAAGGCTATGGTTAAGGCTTGGTTAGGTTTAGGCACAAAAACCTCATGGGTTTATATTAGCTACCTCGTTGAGGTCAGGGGACCTTCTTTGTCATGATCACAACAATAAACACATGGTTAAGGTTACAGAACAATCATGGAGATGCTTCAAAAAAAAAGTTGACTGGAAATTATCTTCTGTTTCTTGTGTTGAACTCCAATGTTTAGTTGACCCATCTATCCATCTCATATTCCTATTTACGTTGTCGCTCTGCAATACAGTAACTGCTTGCTAACACACTTGCCACATCAGCTTTATGAGGTGAGAATATGTCAGCATTGTGTCACAGCTTTTTGCGCTAACACGTTTGTCTAATAAATGACTAAAATTAATTAAATAATGATGGTTTAGCACTTGTACATTTAGTAAAGTTGAACTTTATTTAGAAAGTAAGATTTAACCACTGTTTTAGGTTTGTTTGGGGGGGGGGGGGGGGGGGGGGCACTATGGGAACTCCATGTCCATCAAAAAACTTATAACAGCCCAGCATAGAGTTATTTCACACAGTCCAGCAACACTATGAAATAACAAAGTAAAGAAAAGCAAAACAAAACAAGACATAGCACTTCTTTAGAGCAGTCCGTGGAGTGTGCTCAGCCATCAGTGGCAGTGGCATTAATTTACTTAACCCCCCTCATTTGACCTACTCAGCCCCCTGGCACAACATAGAAGATTTGAAGAATTGTTTCTGTCAAAACCAATTGTTGTGAATCCAAAAATCGGCTCAGTATACAAGTTATCAGTAAACTCATCTCAATATTGCTTGGAAAAGACATCATTTGTGAACTTCTTCTATTGGAATTTAGTATTATCATTCCCACCTGCCTTCTATACTTTTGTTTGCTCTTGTTTGACGCTAGCACGTCTTTGTTTGTAGAATGTCAGAGGAAGTATGCATGTTACAATATATGTACGTCAACATCAACACACTGAGACATCCATGACATAATCAATGCCAATTTTTTTTAGAACATTTAAATATAACTTTTAACTTTATAAAATTGCTACAAAGTCGAAACTGACCACATTGATGGGGTCTTCGATGAGACGAAATGCACCAACCAACATCTGTATCTCAGCGCTGCAGATAAGGTCTCAGCCATCACTGTGCAAGAAGACGCCGCTGGTAGTGTGATTCTTGAGATGGACTGTACGTCGCTGTGATTTCAGACCAGTGGGAGACTGGATGTTCCTAGAGCAAAGCTAGAGCTGACTCAGACACTAACTCCTGCATCCCAGATCACACAGCAGTGTTATCTGCCAGAGGATTCAATCAAGGAAACATAGCAAAGTTCAGACTTTGGAGCTGGTCTGCTCACATACATGCCTACAATAAGGGCCAAACACATTCACTGAATCACTCACTAATTGCATGTGAATACTCTCATAATGAAAGAGCAATTAGGCATCTTTATCACTGGCTTTGAACCAAACGTAGCTTTGACTTTTTTGCAGCGATGCTGCTTTCAGCATCTGCAGTCGAACCACGTGTTGGTTTGTCTGACCTGACTGTCAGACCTCAGGGAGGATCAGCGGGCTTCCTGCCCACCTGAATGTTAGTACCTTCCCTCCCTCCTTTGTGTCATCTATTTCAACTCCTCATTTACACCACAACCTTCCTCCTCCAATTAGTGGGTTAGCCATGTGTAATGTCGGTTGGGATATATTCCCATACCTGGGCCAGAGTCCAGAACCAATGCGTGTTTCTCTCCTGAATGGTCTTTCACGTGTGTTTC
This sequence comes from Micropterus salmoides, assembly GCF_014851395.1. Lineage (NCBI taxonomy): Eukaryota > Metazoa > Chordata > Actinopteri > Centrarchiformes > Centrarchidae > Micropterus > Micropterus salmoides. Next base: position 14,732,208 of record NW_024044348.1, on the reverse strand, counting down.
TCTTACTTGCCCGGCTTGATGATATTGTGAGGTTGCCTGTAATCCTTGGAAATAATGTTGTTGTGGGAATTTAAACGCGTTGCTCGAACAACATGTCATCCTGAGCCTGTCTATCCAAAATAAGAGTCCAGTGTGACCCAACTCTTGTTGACATCAGACTGCAGGCAAGCTTGATATGTGCATACATATTAATGAAGCGTTGATGTAATTTATTCAATAGCTGATTTACATTGCAGAGCAGAGAGGTCCTAAATCAAAGGGATTTCAAAACACTTTACAAGATTTGCAAATTACATGAGACAAGCTGTTTATTTCTCTAGCATGTTGTAGCTTTTGGCCCTAAACTTCATTTTAATCTTAATTCCTTCATTAGGCAAATACAATGGTGGCTCCTTCTACACTAATGCAATTTGCTGAACACGTCTCAAAATAGAAAAATTTAAACATTGTATGTTTGCATGTGAGAGCATGCATTAAAGATAGCCTCAAAATACACCAACACATTCATAAGCATGTCAACACACACACACACACACACACACACACAATGCGTAGCTCCCCATATTAATCTTCTTCTTGGCCGGGACTCACTAAAACGTTATCTACTTGTCTGGTTGTCTCTAGTCTCGAGGGAGGAATATGCATGTGGCAGAGCCTGGCGGAGCAGAATAGGTAGGACAGATTCAGGATTTGTATGCGACAGGAGGCACCTTTAGGAGGAGTGTGTCTGGTCTGTCTGACGCTCAGTGATTCTCAGCGGGTAGGGAGTAGAAGCTCGCTCAGTTAGAGGAAAAGACTTATGAGCTTTATTGATCATAGGCCCGTATAGAGAGGGGAGTCTCCCTCTGCATAAAACAGAGCTTTTATTGACATTAAGACTGCAACAGGTGAGGTAACTGAAGAATTCATCAGTGTGAGAGAGTAAATTTAAAAAGATAAGCTCGGTGGGGGATTTTGTCAATATTATAAAAATATATTTAAAAAAAAGTGTTCCTAAAAGTCTATACGGATACATAACTCTGGCTGCTCCAAATCCGACGAAGACAGATTATAGCATCATTACCACCAGATGTCAGAGCTGCTAGATGATCACTTCACTTCCACATCACCGGGTAAAAACGCATGCATGCTCTGCTGCACACAACATGTAAAGATGATGATCTGCCTCTGATTCACTGGGGTGGGATAGGATTATTACATGTCTGTATCATTACGGGTCAATCTAGTGACCACATTTCTATTTTTAGATAGCGATGTCCAACATAACAGCTATGATTGTTATGTATAGAAAAGTCAAACAGTAGGGTACAAAAATTTGTGTGAAATTGTGTACAATAGTTCAAGCTGTGTCACACAGTGGTAATTATATCTGATTGTTGTGTTTCGAGGCAACATTAAGTGAGACGTGTGGAACTGAACATGAACAGAAACTTGCCTTGTATTTAACTGCACTGTGAATTGGGAGGTTGAAAATTGCCATTGGGGAGAGGACTGAACTCTGGGGCCAGTAGGGGAGCACTGTAATTTTTTTGTTCCTTTCTTCTTCTTTTTTCAGTAGATGTCTGCAAATGCAGTGACCCAGAAAACAGACGTATGTGATTGCGTGAACAAGGTTTTGGAGTCACAGAGGTGACTGTGGTGGCTGTTTAGCCTGAGAAGCTGCTCCAGAAAAGCAGTGTTTTTCAGTTTCTTTGCCAACATCCTGTGTGAGTGTGCGCCACGTGATTTGTACTGTCTATGGCTTGCCTAGCTGCATGTTCATCAACCCTGTGACAAAGTTCAATAAGCCAACCTCCCCACACCATTTACCTGTCCACCGGAGCTTTACCAGACAACAGTTACTGCCCCTGCTGTTGGGAGACTAATCTCACTATTCCTGTTTTAAAGAGACTCAACACATAGCAGGTGCATGAGTGAGCACAGAAGTTAATGCCAACGCTCTAATTTGAAGATACTCTTGTCTTATCGTATTTGGGAGCCTGCTGCTGTGGGCTGGGGGAAGTAAATTGGGGCTGAATGGTTCAAGCACCAGACCACAGTAGTTGGCAGTTTACCACAGCACTTGTTCTGGCAGCAGTCAGCACATGGCGTCTGACCCCCTGTCGTACGCACACATGGAGAACTGTTTGTTTTTGTTAAGCTGTGGAGTTATGTTAACGCAAATGTGTGTGAGCAAGGAATTAATCCTCAGCAGCAGGTACCTTTTTTCTTGTTCTTTTTAACATGATTGAGGAGAAAAAGTAAATATTGTGCACGATCAATAGACACGAAGAACTGACTGAGATGTTGTAATGCAGTTTCAAGGCTGCGGCATAAAAAATGTGTTCCGTAAAAGAAAGAGAAGGGTGCTCAAGTAACAAGGACGTCTTTCAGTACCAAAAGATATTAGTAAATTCTGCTTTACTTTACAGAGCAACACCAATGACTACTTTGCGGACATATCTATTTTTTATGATAAATGTTTATCAAGGTTGAGGGATTTGCCTGAACACACATTTCCAAGATGTTTACATTATTTTAATACTGTACTGATTACATTACTGACTACCAGAAACTACTTGAAAGACTTTGAAAAAAAGACACATCTTGTTTGTGTCTATGGCACCAGGTATTGTAAAAATGCTAGTAGTGAAACTGAAAATGAATGCTTGATTAGAGCAATAATATTACTTATTGTTTGTTCTGATCGGATCAGTAATTTAGTTATATTTATACTGTACTTATTCTTTTAAGTTCTTATATGTTTTTATACAGCATCAAATACTGATGAAGAGATGGATTGATGACTTCAAATCACATATTAGATGAATGACAATAAAAGATAATATTTGTACATGATGGTCAGGCTTTCCTGATATGACAGTCCCATGTTGCCGGATGCCTATCCACCCCTGAAGGATCTGTTTGGGACGGCAAAGTTGACTTCCCTCCTTAAAGCCGTCGCTGTTCTACAGCACGGAGACTGTGCTTTTTGAGGATGAAGCTTCAGGTCACCCCCTTTTCCAGCCTGCGTGCCACTTTTCAAGATATTGTAACGGGTGGCAAAACACTTTTGACTGTTCAGCTAGTGTAGATGAATGTTATGGCTCACATCCTCTAGTTTGGCCTCTGCTTTCTTTCCACTGCTAAGTTAGTTAGTTACTCCTTATCAGTGATCACATGGGATTGCATGACACTTATTTGTCAGGATATGTATTTAACTTACCCATAGCTAAGGGGTGGGGAAGCTGTAGTATTTTATTACTAGTTCTGGTCATAGCTTTCTCCTACATGTCTTTGGCATTAGTTTGACATCTCTGCCAATGACATTGTCTGCAATTAAGTGTTTGCGCCGTCCACCTCCCTTCATCAAGTAAATGGACAGAAATGTAAAAAGGCTACTGTTCTGTACTGTTCATTAACACCATGTAGGGAACCATGGTTTTCCTTTCTTATAAAAATGTCCTGAGTTTTTGCTTTAATGAGTAGTACAAAATAGTAATTTCAAACTGTACAATCTCTAACAATTTTTTAAATAAAACTCAAGGGAGGTGGATCCAGTATTTCACTCAGGCTTCTAATCAAAACATCATTCATTTAGTCTGTCTTCACCAGGCCCCAGTTGTATCTGTTCTCTTTGTAGACCATTTTTAAGCAATTATTAATCAATGTGATTGTTATGATACATTTTTAAGTGAATCAAACGTTGACATTTAATAGCAAATTACATTTAGGAGCACATTTGTGACATTTCTCATGTTCTGAGCATTAACAGTGTGTTCATTTGTTAAGGGCTGCGATAGCAGAGTAATTATGTGTGTCTGTGTTGGTAAGGAATATAGAACAGGGGGTTTATTTGCATCAATGACACACACTGTGCTTGTTTTTACTTACATCTTGCATTAGCTTATGCGTATTTGTTGCTTGTGCCTGTTTTAAACAAGAACAGCAGTTAGCTGAGGAGCAACACCTTTTCTCTCATTAGACTTACTAAACAGGATAATGATTCCCCTGAGAATGTGTCTCCATCACTCCGCTTGCCCTGTAACTCTCTGCACCACCATCACCATGGTGATCAAAGCCAGATGTGCTCATTTCTGTTGCCGCCAACAAAGAACAACTGTACTGAGTGTTTTTACAGTTGTCACTCTGCTCAGTGCCATAGCCGCTAGGGAATCTTCTATGTACTGCATCAACATTAGACAAACCTAAAAACATATCACAGTTCATCTCTTGGTCTGTCACACATACTCTTCAACTGAAATAAGGAATTTAAATAAGCTAAATTTGACAGATGAGACTAAGCTATAGTTTGTTTTGGGGAGGTGGGGGTGGAGGGTTGTACGGCTACAATCACAGTATCTTTTTTTTATAGCATTTCAAACTTAAAATAAAGGTTTATTTATATATTAAATTGTTTTGGTTAAACATAATTTTCATAATATATTATTTATCGACTTACTCTGTCATTTTTAATGTTCCCCTCCTGTGTTATTTGAACATTTAACTATGTTATCATAATTCTACGTGATCAGACTACCATGATGGTTTTCTCAGAAACGTAAAATCTTGTATGTTTTATGATTCCCTCCACCTGGCTGTTTTTCATCTCATCTACTGTATTAGTGACTCTTAATTGTTTAAGTTCTCTCCTATTTATAGTATTTTTGTGAGCTCATGCTGGGCTGATATTTGTCTCCACTCCTGCAAGCCAAACTTTAATTAAACCATCAAGAAACCAACCAGTAAAGATCAGCTGCTACTGACAAAAACAGCAACGAACCAAACCTTACTAATTTGTTGTGACTACGGTGAATGAACATGCAGAAAGTTCAGACCACAGGATGCCACTCAGCTGTTTGAAGAGGGAATAAATCAGCGCATTGCGACAGATAGCGAGATATCCGTTGTGATATTTTGTATGATTGGCAAATATGTGCAATTTGTTTGAAAAGCGGCGAGGGACGAGTTTTCCATCTTTCATGCTTTTAACAACAAAAACATCAACAAACATCTCCGCAAAACAGAACAACAAAGACAAAGAACTAAAAGAGGGCAAAAATGTACGCTGGAGTAATGCAGCAGTGATCAAAGAAATACAAGACAAGACACACCAAAACACACCTGCAGTGACAGATGGAGGTAGCCCCAGTAAAGAGAGAGGGCAACACAGCGCTGACAGAAAAACTGGTAGACAAAAATGAGGGAGGAATAATAAAGAAGGTTGGAAGAATCCATTGTTGATTTAGGTAAGTGCTCAGCCACAAACACCGCATAAGCACTTTGCACAGACACGAACATTTCATCTAGGACCAGTCTGGCTTGATCTATAAACAGGAAAGAACAATGCGAGCCCGACTTGTCCCTGGGTGACGCTATTAGGGTGTTGGTTTACCACCATGACTGTCTCATCCTGGATCTGAGCCCAACGACAAGGTGACTCGGCCCTGGCTGTACAGTGATTAGTCAGGTTCCGCCACACAGTGATGCTCTGCGGTGCAGCTTCAACCGTTCAGAAAAAAAATCTGTTTGGCTGTGAGAGACAGAAAAGAGAAAGAACATGTTATAGACAGAAACTCAGTCTCTAAGCCTTTCCATTTATTAGATGTGGCGAGCAAAAGTTTTGGGAACAGCTCTGCTTTGATGAACAGAGCAATTACCACAGTTTTTCACACTGACAATGAGAAGACTATCAGTCAGAAACATGGTAGAATCAAGGTTATCCGGAGGATTTCTGTGGTGGTTGCCAGGCAAACAACGGTCCAAAATATCCTTATATTTAAACAATAGAACATGTAATCTGCCAGTGGCCCCCAAAACGACATATATGACTGCTGGAAAGGCGTACTCAACGCAATGGTAGCAATAACAAACACGTGGTTAACTTGGGAAGAAGTTTGATTAGGTTCAGGCACTAAATCTGCTTTGTTGGGCTTAGGGAAAGATCATGGTTTGGGTTAAAAGCATAGACTGTATAAAACACATACATAGTGCCCCTGATGTCACTCACAGGTTTCTGAAGAGTCGGTGTGAAGCTGGGCGGCTCCCGGCGGTCGCCATCTTGGCAGTGCTTGACTAACTTGTTTTTGTGGCCATTCAATGCACTACAGTTTTAGCCAATTCCACTTTGGCTTCATTTTTCAGCCACTGAGGTTGCAGTTTGGTTAAAATAAGTAAGTTAAGTTAGTAAGTCAGGGACTTCAGTCAAAATAAGACAAGGAACACTAACAGTGGTTTCCTGTGTTACGCACATAAGTTAAAATAAGCCAATGTTGACTTTTGGTTTTACACGGGACACAAACAGCAGGTGAAAGTCCTGTGTTCGACTTCCTTCTTTGCTGCTGTCATAATTACTACGGCCACTAGAGGTCAACGCTTAACATACACGTAAACATGGGTCGTCATTAGCTGCTTACGGCTGTATTTTTGGTTAGGATGGTCTGAGTTTTTCCTGTGGTCCATCTCCCGCACCTCTCTCTAAAACTGTGACTGACCCCATGTGAATTACAGTTATTCTGCCAAACAACCTGAAAATAGAAAGCGAAAGATTTTTGCACCATAAAACAGTTTGATGTGTACAGGCAATTATAAATAGTGAGCAGAGTGTTCACTCTTTGACTCTGGGGGAAAAGAAATAGTGTCAAATCTGTTGATCTGCTTTGTACTTCCCCCCTCCTCTACAAATCCTCAGACACATTTTTAACTTCATCTCCAATCAAAGAAGACCAGATTGCAATCTGCTACGCAATATGTTTTGCTCCACTTTATTAGGCCCATAGATAAACCTCATGGCTGGAACACAGGCCTGTGAGTAATGAAGGCTCCCTCAGCATAACAAGATCCTTCCCTCCTTATGCTCTCCTCCTCTCAATTTGTAGTGCCTATGAGTTTAGCTGGTCATTTCCCTGCTTTCCTTTCACAGGAGCAAAACAGATGCTGTGACAAAACACAATAATTTGTTAGATTTCGAAAAGCATGCAGGCAATTAAGGAGAAGGTATTGTCAATATGTATGCAACTCCAGGTTCCAGATGAGGACAAAGTGTATTCCAGCTAATCATATTATGGTAAAAATTAGATATTGAGTGTTATTATCTGAGTAAAGGGTGAAGTCATAAAATATGTGATGACATCTGTTTTTGATGTATTGTTAAGAACCTGAATCATTTGTAAATCAGAAGCATGTTTACAGCACCATTCATTATTTTGCATTAATGTCATGGCATGTCCTCAGAAACGCCCACTCACATAATCTCCTTGATCAAAATAACATTCGTGAAACTGAAAAAGGAACTTCAGCGACACCGAAATTGAGGTAATTCTCAGTGGCATTGAAAAGAAAAAGAACTGAAAACAAATACTGAAGCAATACAGAAGTAGCAGTTTTGCAAAAAAAGCTGATGTGTTGAAGCAGAGGGTGACTGCTGCTGAAGACTTTCAAAGAAAGCGGTTTGATTTTAAAACTGAATTGCTGGAGGAGCAACAACTGCTTTGGTCTCCCAAACCACTGAGTGCATCACTGTGGAGGTGTTTGTCTCTGGCTGTGCTCCAGATGGGGACAGTTGTGTCACTGCCAGAGCTGAAAATATTCACCAGCTGACAGGCTAAAGCAAGCAGACCTTGTCAGATAGTGGGTTAACTGGTCAGATCTCTTTTTCTGGAACTCACTTCTGTCATTGTAGAGATTATATGGGACTTTTTGGACTTTGTCGCACGTAAATATACAGTAAATGGATTTACCTAATGTTTATTTATGTACAGCAGATGTGTGTTTTAAAGAAGGCATATTTTCAGTGTGGTGCCTTTTATGGTCTTGTTTAATTAATAAAAGTGAGCGATAAAAGTTCACACATGCTCTTCACAAGCTTTAAGTCAGGTGTGACTTTTATTTAGACAATTTAACAATGCAGATTCACAGAAACTATGATAAATCTGGATTTTTTATTATGTGTACACATGATTATGTAGAGTTTTATGAGCAAATTCATTCATGAATCATAAGAAAACTGAGCTCACTATGTAGCAACTTATTTACTGAGTAACAGCTTCTACAAGGACACTGCACATTAAATAGCCACTTTACATTGTACGTTGTTCAACCGAGGGAGTACGTTTTAGAAGTAAGTAAGTAAATTAAAATAAAAAGTATAACATATAAAGTTCATTCACAGGCCTTTACTTCAAGGTTCCAGCAAGTCACTGATACTACATGTCTCTTTATTTAGATGTGCTAACACTTAAAGCACTCTTTGTTGCACCATGTCTCGTCTTACCAGAGAGATATTCTCTTGCACAATGTAATGTACTGTACTCTTGCAACTGCATTTTGTTTCCTTCATGTCAGCTCTACATCAACATTGCTGTTCACTTTTCAGTTAGCTCTGTACATATTAATAGAATTTATTGTTCCATTTTTGATCATTTTGATAATCACCTCAGTCTTAGAGAACAGTTTGATGTTAGCCAGTCACTCAGTGTAGTACCAGCGTAAGCCTGCTTTTCACAGCTCAGCAAACATTAGGTCACTATGGCTCTTTGTTACACTGTGCTTGGAAGACCTGCTCATGGCTTTGGATAAAAGCAACAGCTGAGTAAATGTAATCTAAATTTTAAATTACGATGACTAAGCAACACTGAACAAAAAAAAAAACAAAACAGCAAACAAACAGAAATGACAGCCACACAAACACTGACATGCATTCATTTCAGTTTGAAATATTTGTGATGTATGGAAAAACACAACAAAACACTTTTTTTGGGCTTTATTTTATTGTAAAGATGAGACAACTATGCGTAAGATATGAGTCATTTCAGTCGGAGTGTAGGAGAACAAACAGCATCAATTCTGGTTAACTGGATTAACTTTTTTGACAATAATACTCTTAGACACTGTTCCCTTTTTGCAGACTCGATCTCACAGTGTGTAAATGTTCTCACCAGCAATGTCAGACAAAACAGACTAGTACAACCAAAATCAACTTGTCAAATGACTTCCTATTACTGTTGTAACCTGTGAAAGATCATATGGCATAACTCGTGTGTATCCTTTTTGTGTGTGTGTATATTCATATATATTTTTTTATAGTTTTATAGAATGCGGATTACATTTTTATAGAAAATATAAACAATAAGGTAAGTGGTTTTAATATAAAAGCTGTGTTACCCCACAAGGAATGAAAAAGACAAAAAAAAGAAAAATCAATACGCAAAAGTAATAAATGCAGATATAAGCTCAAAATCTTTTTAATTGTACATGACTAATACCATGCATATGAAAATAACTAATATGTAATTAAAAACTAAAATACAGATTGGAAAAGACAAGATGATAGGAATGTAAAATAAAAGCTACAGTAGAGGCAATTCTAAGAAATGCCAATGTGAAATTAAATGTGATATAGCTGTTATTTAATATTGCATACTTCTGGATTACAAAGAAAGTGCTCAGCAACATTGCATATTTTGCTGTCAGACAAAAAGGTATGTTGTATATGTCTGGAATATATAGATGAGAGCCAAAGGTTTTTGGCAGTTCACTTTACAGGATCGATCAGGTAGAGACTCTGCTGAATCAATTTGGCTGTGTTTTCTTGTTTGAACTATAATATGTGACATTAATATGAGTAAGTATTTCCCATGAACCATAACATCTGGAAATCAGTCTCTATTTCAGGAAGTAACCTCTGAGGATATTCTGTGGGCCAAAGCATGACCAACTACAAGTGCTCTACCTGCCTGAATTTTCTTTCAGAAAATAATTTTTTAAGTCTGTAATCAAGTCTGTCCATCAAGCGTCAAAAGCATGGTCCTCAATTTGAGTTTTGTACACATTTATTTTCTACAAAGCTTCAAAAAAAGTCCTTGTTTTCTTATTTATTTATTGTTATAATTGCCCTGCTATTATTTATCTCTGACAAATCTTATTAAAGCTTATTTACGAAGCTGTTGAAGGAAAATCTTTTAGGTGACATTCAGAGTTCATTAAGATGTATGAGTGCAAACATACTGTAAGCTACATATGTATGTCATTTTAGAGATAATGTGAAAATTATCCTCACAAAGCCCTGAGTTTGGCCAGGAGAGCCTCTACGTCCGACTCTCCATTGGTGCTACAGCTACTGACCGCAGCACCAGTGGTGGACGGGTGGAAGGCTGGATGCTCTGCTTCCACCTCCATCTCTTTCCCAGTCGGTTTAACCATCTCTCTCTCCACCACCCTCTCTCTGTCCAGCCAGTAGCTGTGACCCGGGGCATTCCTGTACCTGCGGCCTGACTCTGAACACGCAGCAGCCTTGGCCCGGGCTGCAGATGGATGGTCTTCAGACTCGTTACGGGCCTCCTTGGCAGGGGGAGCTTTCACCGCAGCTGAACTCGCATTTATATTCTGCCGAGAGCGAGACCTTTGTAAAGGTGCCTTGTTGTTTTCTGTGAGTAGAAAAAACAGTGAGACAAAGTAGTGAGCACAACAGTGAGAATGAGGGAGGGGAGTGGGAAGAAGTTGATGCCCAACTGACTCATTAAATGAATGGAAGCAAGGGGTTCATCAGACTACAGATTGAATTGAATTACAAGCAAGAAATAAAGCAGGAGAAAGGATGAAAAAACAAAACAAAGCAAGGGAATACGAAATGCCATTCTGCAGCAAATACAAAATGACAGAAATAATCAGAATGTAACAAGCATTTTAGTACGCATGTGCACATGCAAGACAAAGCAAAGGCACATATATACACATGAGCTCACTGTACACAGTGAATACAGATGAATACACACAAACACCATGGAAGCGTACACCGCATATACACACACTGATGAGGACAAATTTTCTGCAGCAGACTGTGGCATACAGCAAGCTCAATATGATGAAATGGATATGGCTGATCAACCTCAACAGAAACTCAATATCATTGTACGTCACCCTTTTCCAATCTCCCAGTCTCTTTTCTCTTACATGATACCCTCCCACCCAGCTCCACCTCCCAATTCCACCATTATCATCCATTCTCCTTCCTCTGCTCTTCATCTCAGCTCTCTGCTGCTGCAGTAGCCCTCTTCGTCTTTCTTATTTCTCTTAAACCCCCCCCACCGCTCTCTTCTCTCCTCAGCCTGCCGCCCTCCCCTCTGTTTTCCGACTTAAAACACACACCGAGACAGACAGTGGAACAGAGCGACAGCCCAGATCAGACCTACATTCTGAATTATAATCCCTCTGAGTAGATCTTAGACTTCATCATCAGTATGTGTGCACTGGAAGGAGAGGGTAAATCCATATTCATATGACCTTGAGCGTGAAGCTGAGAGGAGTGGCGCGAGGAAAGACACCACCACATTTAAAGTTTCCTGAGCATTAAATGTCTGGCAAACAGGAGTCAAACACAGCAGAGCAGAACAGAGCGACCCGCTCTGTCAGCCAATCGGTAATGAGTTTGGAGCGTGGCCAGTCAGTCATGACAGTGTGTTTTATGGGCCACGCTGACGAATGACAAGGAACGTCCCTGAACACAACCTCTGACAAATAAATAAGGATAAGGGTGGGGGGGGGGGGGCAGACAAGAAGGAGCCGACTGCAAAATTAAGCAAAGAAAGCCAAAGATCATACACACACACAGACACACACAAAACCCAAAACCATGTTAGGCAAATAAGAGGCAGTGGGGGATTTTAAAAGGGTGACATGAGTAGTGTGTGTTGCCTTGCTGCTATAACTGAACATTTCTCCTCTCATTAACCCACCCTTTTTGCTCTCTTCCTGTGTTGCAGTCTCAATTGTAAAAGGTGACTTCTTGCACCGCACTCCCCTATCCTGTTCCTCTGCCTTGAAAAACCATCTACCCCCAATGCCTGTTTCTTTCTGCTCGATCGTGGCTGATGCCCCACAAACACACATTTCCCTTACAAATAACACGCTCAAAAATTCAGAGCTCATGTTGACAAAATTATCAATTGTGGTATCAGCAATTTGCATTTTAATATCTTATTTACACTTCTGTTAAAATGTTAAACTGACACCAGTTCTGTCTGCTTGGAGAGAGAGAAGAGGGTATTATCAGACAGTTTTTGACAAAATTCAAACATGCACATCTTTGAATTGACGTTTATTTTAGCATTTCTTAGCATAACTTATCATTTAACAGTTTTCTTCTCTGCATGAATTCTTAATGATTATATATGAAAAACATATAGAGAAATACATATACTCTTTAAGTCTGCACTTCAAAATAGGTTTTTTTAAAAACACACTTCAATGAGACCTCTTATCTAAAGGGCCCTAGCCTTTAGTGACGAACATGATCAAAGTGCTTCTCTGCCCGTCTGATACGTAGCTGCCCCTTTCTTTGAAGCCTCGCTAGCCTCTTAACGTATGCCATTTCTCATGTCACAGGTGGTACCTCCTTTAACCAACAACTGACACTGGTTTTAGAGAACGATTCAAGTGGCATTCACAGACAAAACCGGTCTTTTTGCTGAACACATGGTGTGATGGTAGGAGCGTGCATTTATGCCTCTCAGACAATTTGATGCAGATTTAGATACGTGACATAAAATTCATAGATGCGCTACAGATCACAGATACACATCAGTACATTTCAATTCTGCGCAAACTTGATTTCTACAGTCTTTTCGTTTTGACTGGCAATAACATAATTAAAAACGTTTCCCACTTTTTATTTCAAGTACAGATTACAAAAAGCCCCCTAAAAATGTGTGCAACTGCCACAAAATCAAGAGTACTACACAGATTTAGCATTGCATTCTTGTAAGATTGAAGAAAAAAATCTAAATCGATGCAGCAGAACCAGAGATATTGTGTTTTATTTCGAAAATTCTTCAATGTCATAACGTCAAATGATGGTGCCAACATTATCCACAATTCAACTCCACCACCGACAGTTCAGAGACTAGGGTGTTTTGCTAGGGTGCGTTATGCTAGTAGCAGCCAATGTAGCCTTGAGCTGCTAGCCTCAAGCCCCAAGACCTATAAGCAATAACAATAAGAAAGGGCAAAATTTTGTACAGTCCCCAAGAAGGAAGCATTTTTCACTTAAATGTAGGCAACTGGGTACTGTTTCCCTCAATTTCAGGGTCATAGTCATCCATCTGAATTGAAAAACAGTAAATGGGTACAAGTCCTTGTAAATAAAATAGCTTATTGCCTCAGTTATTGCCTTTGACCGGGGAGGAGTTGGTTGATATTGCTAGCTTTGTTGCAAGCTTGCCTCGGGTCGACTGCTCCTACTGGCAATGTTACAGATAGCGCTTTATTGTTCTTGTATCATGCTGTTTTCCATAAAGAGTACGTTGATGATGCCACTGCTTTCTGGCACAGTAGCACTCCGATACATAGCAGTTATATATTTACACCTAGATAATGATAGCAGTTCATTGGAAAACTTTTCCTGTCCAATATAAGAAAAGAGTGTGAGAGGTATTCCTTTATTCCATCTGCAAATAGCAGCAGAAAGGAGTTCACATTTCCTCATGTAAGATCATTTGCTCCATTTATATTTGCTGCTTCGACTGAAGGAGATGAGCTTTTTACTCATCTCTCTGCTCCCCTCCCCTCTTCTGCTCTCTTGAAGTTTTTGAGAAGTTAGTAGGCAGGCAGGATGAGGCAGGGAGCCTCAGCATAGAGACAGAAAGTGAAGTCTGGACTGCAGCAGTGCTTGCCTGCCTTTTCCTTTCCCTGACTGTAAAAGCTACATTGCCTGCCACCATTGTGGTGACAATGAACTCATCTACATGAAGAGCTGTTAAGAGATTGGAGCAAAACAGGCAACACATGAGAAAGCCTGGAGATTGGTATTTTCCAATGTCTGTAAAACATGAACACAATGCGATTCTGCTAAACTACCAGTCTATCACAGCCCCTCAGTCTGCCGCTGTCCTTTACTTTGCTGGAAGGCAGAGTGGAAAAGAAAAACAATGATAAAAGAGCTGGCAGACTGAGCTTGTTGTGTCTCTTCTTGCTCTCAGCTTTGCTGGAGAAAACTGTCTTTTAACTGTAAATCTCACAGCCCACAGCCTTTTAACCAGCTACTGACACTGCTTGGGTTGCAGCACAAAACAAAGAAAATCTCAAACAAAACAGACTAATCGCTGCTCTGAACAATTTAAGAATATCACCAGGAATTTCAAGATTAAACCATAGTCGTTTATTAAATGTCTGATAGGATGGCATTTAGTAGGAATGTAAAAGGCCCTGTCCATTAGAAAAAAATGAGTTTTTCCTTTTTTCCTTTCAGCAAATAGCTGCAGAGAGGAATTCACATTTTCCTCTTGTCAGATCATTTGGTCCATTTGCATTTGCCACTTCAAATACAGATGCAGATGAGCCTTTCCTCTCATCTCTCACTCCCTCCCCTTCTCTCCACTCTTATGAAGTTTGCAGTATTTGATCACTTTAAGAAGAGAGTAGTCATGCAGACTCAGACAGTGAAGTGACTTTTTCTCTCTGCGGAGTGATTGACACAACAAGTTGAAGTTGAAGCAAGATCAAACACACACTTCTACACCCGCCATAAATCACAACACAGCTAACTGGCTTGCCAGTTTGCTGCATGTTCTATCTACTGATAACTATTTGCCCTGTTTTTTGCACCTACAAATAGAACACCTGGGCCCAGTTTACTGCACAAGGATCAGGTCAAATATATGCAGCTTTTCTCTTGACACCCAGAATTCACTTACTGGCGCGCACAACTCTGCTGCTAACTTTAGCTGCCATTAGCTAGTTTGCTCAGTTAACGATCCTATTAGCTAATTCTACCTGGACTTGGAGCTGGGAGTACGGGGGGAGTGTTTGTTTACATCTCTAGCATAGGAGCTTTGGACCACCAGGAGGAGGGGGTTTTCAGGACCAGGACCAGGTGACCCAGCCAGGAATGCTGCCAGGGAGCGGTGGCGGAATAAGCAGCATAACCTCAGCCGGGCAAGCGGGCAATGGAACCAGGCTCAGCAGCCTCCCAGTGAACACGGCTGGACCAGTACCAAACACAGCCAACAAGGCTGATGGAGGCCAGTTTAAAAACAGGGAAGACAGTACTAAGGTGATATACAGCGGCTCCAACCAAAACTCTGGCTTCGGGGACGACGCAGACAGAGTGTTCAGGTGGGAACAGGAGAGGCGTCAAGCAGGAGAGGAGCGAGTTTGTAGCGAGTTAATTTGTGAGTAACGTTACACATCATCCATCGTGTTGAAAAGTCTGGGAGTATTTGTTCTTGTGAAGTTGGAAGTTATTTATTCCTTTGTTTTGAACAACAAGACTTGACTTGTGTGATGTTATAGTGTGGTGAAATAAATTAACAAAACTGCTTGCTGGCATTCCAACACATTCAGAATCATTAGCGCTTGTTGTTAACAAGAGGCTCACTTTGTGCCCTTTGTTAAATGTATATTTTAAAGACACATTATTACAGTTTTATCTGTCTGTGTAATATAGCACAGTAATAATAATGTTAGCCCTGAAATATATATAAATAATTAATTGCATATCATAAATGCTACAACTTGTCGACTAATGGCTTGAACTAACGTATACTAGGCGACAAGGAAAATCTTTAGTTGGAGCAGCCCTGTTCATCATAGTCTGTCCACCACCTTGCTACAAAATAGGAAGATTATACTGTAGTAATATAACAGATTAAAAGGCTTGATGACTACACTATGACTATTATTATTACTGGCTAAACTCTGACAGACTGCATTTGCCATTTTATTTACCTCAGATTAGAACTGACTGAAAGGGAAAGAAAATAAATGGAATAGAAAGATCTGGACCAACAACAGACTGAACAGGGGTTGTAGGGTAAAAAAAGTAGACCACAAAGAACTCTCAGAACTTCCTCCTTCTATGTGAGAGTGAGACTGTGTGTACTGTGGTGTGGAAAACTCTGATTTAATTTGTTTGTGTGTGAACATACATAAAGGACATTTAAGAGCTGAAACAGTATGGTGTCATAAATGTGTGTGATGCCCCAATGTCCCCCCCGGCGAGTCTTGTGAAAGGTAAAAGCAAGCAGACAGCTTGTTAGCTTGCCTGTGTGCATTAGGCTGGCTGTAATTAAAGATCATTACCTGGCAGCACACCAGTCATTGAAGGTTTGTCCCTTGCTTGCTCACGTAGTTAACTGTACGTGTGTGCCGAACGGTCTGTTTAGCTCTCTGTCACATAGAAAAACAGCAGACAGGATTAAAAACAAGGAGAGGCAACAAGCAATGAAAGGAGAGTGGAACGAGGACAACCGTGGAAGAAATGGGATGGTGGGGGAGAAGATGACAAGATGGGCAGAATAAACAGCCTCAAGACAGTGGCATGATTTGGAGGAAATGATTGTGATTTGGACTAGACTAAGAGTACAAAAACGAGAAGGAGCAATAAGGAGATAGAGGAAGAGAAAATAGGAGGTATGGGGATGGATTGTTGAACGAGCACTATAACAATCCCTGTGGGTAATGTGAAAAGCAGTACTGTTATAGGTAACTGAAGCCTGTCCTGCTCTAATGCATATCAAAGTGTTTTCCTTTGTTGAGCTGTGATTTGACTCCCTCTTCTTCCCATATTTATCAACCCCAAATATCTTTGTTGAAATACAGAAGAATAGATCATAGTGTTAGCAGAAAAGCATCCTCATTTAGAAGCCTTTTAGATGGATTTGTGCCAATGTGTATTCATGGCTGGGTTTGAATGTTTTGTGTTTTTTTTTGCCCCGGGGATCTAAATGGCATTTCTTTTTGAAGGTTTTAGTTTAACTAATAGCTGGTGGAATTAAGGGGCGAATATTGCTGAAATAATTAAATTGATCAGTGGATACACAAAAAAGAAATCAACATCTATTTTGATAATAAATTTATCTTTGAAGTCATTTTTTCATGCAAAAAAAAACCCCATCCTTTTTTCTGTTTTATATCATAAATTGAATATCTTTGGGTTATGGACTATAAAAATAAACAATTTGATGATTTGAACTTGTGATTGGAAATTCTCACTATTGTCTGACGGATAGATAACATTTTTATTACATTAATAAAGAAGAGAATCAACCAATTTGAAATAAAAATAATAATTAATTGTACTTTATGTTATCATGCCTAATAGAAGCGCATATTTTGATTTAGTGACAGTGGTGACAAACAGTGCCCTAACCCTAGCCCTTCAGAATCAACACTAGTTTGTTTGTAAAGGCTCAAAGCTAATTTTCAGAACAATATGCTGCCCATGTGCTTTTTGAGTAGAGCCTACACAAGTAGAGTGACCTTTATTTGTTTTATAATTTTTGGGAGATAAAAGAAACCTGTTATTTCAAGTATAAAAACTACAAGTTCAAAATAAAATCAATATGATGGTGAAGCACATCCTTAGAGGTAATCTATGAACACAGTAGGAAAAGCCTGGATAAGAACCAGACTGGTTCAAAAGAGAGAATGGGGGCATTTCCTTGACATTTATAGGTCACCCTCGATAAGTCACCTACAAACAAATCCATAGTAAACATCCTTGTAAACATTATTTAACTCTAAATGGCAATGGTCTTTGCACAAGTACGCATGTGTACATAAGGGACATACCTATAAAGACATGTCACCACAGTTCACCTGCCACGCTTAAGCAGAGATGATTGAGTCATATTAAAATGTGTACATGACAAAAGTGAGCAGAGAAGTGGGTAGGAGGTGATTTGCTGCTTAAAACCAGGGCGACAGGGGGTATATGAAGGGGCTGAGCTGGATGTCCCTCAAGTCTGCTGCCTCTAAGTGAACTCCAGCCACTGTGAGTTGCAGCCAAGCATGACATTGCGTTAGCATGCCTTGGTGCATCTAACAATGCCTCAAAAGTGAGCCTGGTTCCCTGGCACTAGTACTGCAACGCTACATACACTACTGGTTCATGCAGCAGAGGATGCTCTATTGAGAATACAATTAACAAAATAAACAATGCAAACACAATAAAAAAATTACACATGACAAATTCATTTTAGTAGCCTTTTCAGGAGGTGACTGTTTGACAGACAGCGCATCTTCAATAAACTTAATATAGACACACAATTGAGCATAATTGAGGGTTTGAATGTCACTGAAAGAGCAAACACAGACATATCCAATGTCACATAAAACATTATATATAACTTAACATCATTATAATGTAACGGCTACTGTGTTTACTATACATAAACCAGATAAAATCACACTACTGCGCTTTGCTTTGGGGGGAAATAAATAAAAGTTAAATTAATATTTGTTACCAGCTTAGAAATAGCATCTTCCAGAAATAATGACCTTCCTCGCTTTCAACTGCACTGCCACATAACATAACTCAGAAGGGGCAAAAACAACATGATGTTTAGTGTTGCACACTACCCGTCTCTGGCGAGTTTTACATCTGTGCAAGTTGTTAAAATGTGTTCCTAAATCTAAAAATCTGCTGTACTTTAGGCCATGGTCAGCAATAATACAAATGTGCAATCTGTAATAAACAGGCAAAAAGAAAGGTAGGTATGATCTGTTACAATATAAATAAATCTGTCCACATGTATTACAAAGAGGAAATACACCTGGCAGATGGTTGTAGCAGCCCGGGCTCTTACTCCTGCTTTACTCTAATTATATCTACATGCAGGGTAATGGACTGAGAATGTTTCCTCTTACAAGGACAGCATCACATCCTAGGGTCTTTGTCTCTCGGCCTCCATATACACTCACATACATAAAAGCAGACATGAGATACAAACACAGCAAGACATCCTGACAGACACACATCACTGCGCAGAAGCAAACACACAGGCATATTTTTCTAATAAGCACTGTTTCACTGATACAGGTGTACAGCCAGTGTACTCTGCTGCCTCTGGCATGAATTAAACATGTCTTGGTTTCAGGCTCTGCTACCTGTTGTTGTTGTTTGTGTGGTTACTGCTGGTAAATATCCCCAGCAGTCATAGTCTAATGCATATGTATTTCCCCTCAGTGGCTTCACACTAACTAAGGGTTTTCTCAGCCGCTTTCTCCAGCAGTGTACACCTGTCACACTGGGAGAATAAAATATTGATCTTTCACACGCCTCCAGACACGAAGCTAAAACGCACTCGCAAGTGCAGCGGCAGACAGACAAACAGACAGGAGCAGACATTTCTCTGTTAGCCTCCAATCAGTCAGTAACATTGATTAATAAACTGGTTGACTGAAGAGAAGTTTATGTGATAGATGCAGAGCACAACCGATAGACTCCTATGTGTTGTACACACACGGACTGCAGTTGATTATTGAGAACATAGTTGATAACTTGCATAAGCCAGCTGTATCCATAAGACATTTATACCGCCATTTTCTCTAATGGTTGCCTATGCAGTTAAAAAGGGAATGTGTTTGATTGCAAGTCATTCTTGAACAAAACTCAGCATTAAGGTTGAGGTTTTAAATTGATACGAATAAAAACTTCAGTGGGATTTACGTACATGTTTACATTGCTTGTTTTTCTTGGATTGATTTGTCCAGGAGGGAGATGTAAAATCAATAAAAGAAATATGATTTATTGTCATATATTACAGTTTATACAAGTAGGAATTTGGTACGTAATGTAATTACTATTTTGGTAATGACTGTAAGTGCCAAATACTACCACTAAATGACTCTCAATTTTGTTTACATATTCTTTGACCGGTTGCTAATTTAAACATGAAATTGTATCACTTTTAGGCAGTTTTATTCAGGCAAAATCTTTGTACTGCTGTTTATGTTTAGACAATGTGTAACACGGCTTATTTTGTTAAATGAAGTAAAGCAAGACAAACCATACTTATATTTCTCAATGTAAAATATAAACATCGCTTTGGTATC
The DNA here is from genome assembly GCF_014851395.1 of Micropterus salmoides. Taxonomy (NCBI): domain Eukaryota; kingdom Metazoa; phylum Chordata; class Actinopteri; order Centrarchiformes; family Centrarchidae; genus Micropterus; species Micropterus salmoides. The sequence goes on along the minus strand of NW_024044348.1, from coordinate 14,712,399 downwards.
AGTTTTGAAACCATTTTAAAAACCGTATAAAAAAAACTTGGTTGTAATATTGCAAATTTATGAATGATATTCAAGTCTATATACAAGTGATCGTTTAGCAACACCACTGTATTGAGGTAATGTTAATCACGTCACGCACCCATAATGCAACACAAGATAGAATCACCCACTGTATTGACATCAAAAGGTGATTAAATATTTCAAACTCCAATGGAAGACTTCCATTCTTTGTCTCTTTTGTAGTCCCTCTGAGGTGTTTCTTCTTTAGCATTGTTTCTCCTGCCAGCTGAGGGCTTGTGTTTAACACTCAGGCCGACTCTGACAGCTCTCAATATGCAGGGCCAGGGCTGCCAAACAGACTTATGAATTCCAAACAGCCCGGAGTCATGCTCCATATTTCATTGAAGTTGAATATTTAAAAAGATCAACCCACTCAAAACCCTATAAAACCTATCGTTCTGGGGCCTTGTGTCCTAAAAATAAAATCGCATCTGCCATATCGCATTACAGACAGCCACATCAGCCTCCATCTCTTAACCATTTCCCTCTCTCTGTTCCCCTCTCTCTCTGACAAAACCCATCTGGTAACCAGCCTGTCTCCATCAACACAGGTTTTGCTCTCTTTCTTTCAAACAACTGCACACTTCTTCCTGCCTCCGTTATCTCATTTGCTTCCCTTTCCTCCCTTACTGTCTGGAACTCGCTTTTTTTCTTCTTTATTGGTACTCTCACCCCTGGGCTGTCCGTCAACCTCATCTCTTCTTAGGGAATCACACAGACCACCAGGTAGAAGAGATCCAGCCTTCTTTTCCTTCCTACAGCAAAAAGCACTTGGTTTCTTCTTTCAAAAAGTGAAAAGAGTGCAATGCAGCCCAATACTGACAGCACAGTTTCAGGCAGTTTAAAGTGATGAAAAGAAGAAAGAATCAACATGGTCTAATCAACATTTGAGAAACAGACAGTGTAGTAAGCGCAAGTCTGTTTGATAACAGTCTTACCCTCACTATGCTCAAAGCAACCCTGGATAGACTTTGTCTGAGTATAAAATAATACCGTTATCAAGCTTTAAGCATCAATTCATCTAGAATTCATCTAGATCTATTGTGTCATAAGCTGACATCGAGCATATACATAACAATCATTTTCAGACTTCAATTTTAAATCCAACATAAAGAAGGTGACAGCTTTCTTTCATTCAAGAAATATTGCAAAGGTACAGCCGTTCCTATAGATGCTGTTGTTAATGCATTTCTTTGCAGTAGATTGACTACTGTAATGCTCTTTTGACCGCTCTTCCAAAACATTTCATTGATAAACTACAACAAATACAGAACACAGGCTTTTTAACTAAAACAACAAAGAGAGAGAATATCACCCCAGTTTAAGCAGAGCTCCTAATGTTTGGTACCGGCCTACATTACTAATTCTTTCTCGTTTTATAATCCTTTATGGCCTCTTAGATCCCCTCCTGCTGCTGTTTTTAAATACAAACTAGCACACAAATAAGAAAATCAGCAGCTCAGCCTTTTTAACTATGCTTTGTAAGAGACTCTAGCTCTGTGAACATTTTTAAATGATAATTGAAAACGTACTCATTCAACATTGCCTTAACAATCTTCATTTGTTTTATTCTTATCCTTTACATATTTTATTGTTCTGACGCCTTCCTTTGATCTGTTTCTATCATTCACACATTCTGTTGTTCTTCGCATAGGGTACCTGTTCTTGCTATTTGCTGCCTCTTTTGTTTGTTGTTCATTTGATTGCTTGGTTTTACGCAGTATTTGTATTTGCATTAATCAATCACTTTGTTAAACTAAACCAAATTTAAGGAGCAGAATGACTCATGCTGACAGACAACAAGTTCATCATGTTGTTCAGTCAATAGCCTTGTGAGATTTACTCCTTCAAAAATGTGATTTCTCCAGACAGGTGGGACATGTCAGTCAGCACTGAGGAAAGCTCTGTCAGATATGCAAATAGCTTAACATACAATAAATATGCTAATAGATAGGTGAGATTAGTTTACATTTTAGTTCAAAACTGTACAACTCATATTTAGGAAATTGCTTGGCAGACTAGGTGAATCTGTTAACACTCCATACTATTCAAAATAATTCAGAAATTTTTCAATTTCTAACCAGTATCATACTTGATTCAGACTTAACACTACATATCAATATTATGCATATTATAAATAAACATGCCCAAATATTGATGATTGACCAGAGAGTGGTTCAATTTGAAAGAATTGTCATCTGGATGTTTGCCATAACAGAGTACAGCTAGGCCACTCTGTTCTCATTACAAAAGTAGATCAAAAATCTACTTAATAGAAAGTAGAATTATGTAGAGTAACTGTCATGACAATGTTACTCAGTTACATACAGGGGTATTGTTAATTTGTTACCTTCCACCCATGCTAAATTGATTAAGAAATAGTACTGTTATTATGATACACAATAATGATAACTTTTATACAAATACCACGGCAAATAACTTAATATGGTAAACATTACAAAACTCTGATAAACAAAGAAAAGTAAATAACAGAAAAGGGGCTTTATTTTTAATTTTATCTACCAAATTTACAATATGCTAATTTTACACTTTCACTTGATTCCAGATATAATCTTTGTTGAATAAACATGACACACACATGCAGAAGCCTGTCGGTTGGAGTGTGTACATAAACCCACCCACCAGTTGGCAGGAAAACAATTTGATCGAATCAACCCATACCAGAATTAAAATGAAGAAACAAGCAAAGTGTCAGCCCAAATGGTGACATGAAATAAATAAATAACTAAACACCATTAACATAAAATTGGTAGCTTTTTACAATGGGTTCTGCCCTGCTTAGGGTGACAAGGGTGAGAGGCGGTCTAAATGACCAGAAAACACTATGGTGCGATGACTAGATTAAAGACAAATAAATAAATGTCCACACTGTATGTATGATCCCTCAAGGGAGAAAATACTGAAAGTGAACAAAGAGTAGCAGAGAACAGAAAGCATGTGCATGCAGAGAAAAATTTTGTTTTCCATGTTGTTATACTGATTATGCAAACACTTTCTGCAGCTGCTTCAAAGTAAAAGCTTTCACAGACTTGATTGTGGTGTTTGCTGTGAAACACAAGTTAAGTGGAGACAAATTTGGATTTCCTGACTTCACTAATTAGAAAAGACAGCGGAAAGCGTTGAGTCCACATTCAGACTTCAAAACAACCTATCAGAAATGTATGGGTCACATCACAGGCGCTACATGTTTTTCCACAATCTACTGTATGGCTGAAGGGCTTATTGTGCCTTACACAATAACAAAGTTAGGTACTGCCTGAGAATGTCCTGAATTAGCAAAGTGTTTGTGTGTGTGTGTGTATGTGTGAGTCATCAGTGAAAAGAAAGCAAAATCCACAGTGCTTTGGGGTAATATTGCTTATGCTCTCCTGCAACCACTGACATATCAATGCAATTAGAGTCATGGCTGTGTCCCAGTGAAGGTCAGCTAGCACCACTCAGACTAACGCAGAGAGAGAAACAGAAAGACAGTGAGAGGGCGAGGGAGGCAGTCAGAGAGGAAACAAATTAAGTGACAGGGCAGCATGGCTTAGTTTAGCTCAGCCTCTGTCCAAGGGCCTCTTCCTCTAACTTTCATGCAGGCCTGGCAATTAAAAATACATGCATCAATGGTCTGTGCAACTCTCTGAAGAACATATAATAATACATTTAGAGAAGCCAAACGCATGTACACAGCCATTCAGCACAGTGCGCGCAGCCAAATGCATGCCTATTCCATTTTCCTTATGCACTTAGAAGTGATGGCCGGCCAGCCTTGTTCCATTCAATGAACCTCTAATCAATGCAGCAGACAAATGATGCAGCAAAACAGGAGGTGGTACACATCATGGCTCAGGGGAACACATTAACCCAATCAACTCAAAAGGTATGGATCTGCCTAAAGAAAGGTGTAGTTCATCACACACCCCGAGTCCTCTGCAGGACAGACATCAGTAGAGCAAGGACAGTTGTGTTGATGAGACTGGACCATATTGAGTTGAATCAATAGAGGGCCGAACAGAGGTGCATGCCCTGTCCAGATGAGGAAGCACATTTAAATGGTGGAGCTCCGTTTTGTAGCCAGTTGTTAGAAAAAAACCCAGGGGATAGCTTTCAAGCTGAATGGGACTTGCAGCAGTGGCCTCAGTGTACGTGTGTGTGTGTGTGTGCAAGGTAGTTGTGTAGGCAATAAATAAGTTATTATTTGAGTAAATTTTCAAATGTGTGCAAAACTCCCATTATTGGTAAAGCATGTGTGTGTAATATCTGTACATGTACTGACGGTTTAGCACAAAAGCATACTTAACAGATCTGGCCAAAGGGAGAGTTCAGTGCTTTACGGTAAGTGTGTCATCCATCTCATTCCTTGTGAGAGCTCCCATGGGGCCCATAGCAATCCATGCTCCCGCCAGACAAGTTCTATGTCTCATCTATTGAGTCGGTGGCTGAGTGGACAATAGAATGGGTTAATATTGTAAATGGCTGGCAGAGGAACACTGCCAGAGGGGTTGCAACAAGTTGAAAGCTTTGAATAGCAGAAAGAGAGGCTTAATAAAAGAACTGTGCACACATCCACACATGACTGAACCAACAGTCAAAGAATCAAATCAAAATAGCAAAAAGTACTTGCCATACACATAAATAAATTGTCTTGCTAGTTCAGTGCTCATTTTAGCTTTGACCTACAGAAACACGTGGAGCCGATTTGGAACAGAAGGTTTAGGGGGTTATTTACTCATTTGTACATGATCATGTTTAAAATCCGCATTCACAGCTTTCTTGTACATAACACATTGAAAGAAATCAGAACGCACAGGCAGGCGCGTGCACGGAAACTAGAATCAATGTGCTGGGCTTAATGTCTAAGATACAGCTGCATCGATTCAAACTGCTTGAACCAGGGCAAAGCTGGGAGGGAATCGCAGCTGAATCAATGCAGGCATTTCTGTAACAGAAAAGCCTCATATGACAGGCATGTTTTTTGCTTTTTTTTTTAAAAAAAAGCAGCTAATAATGCCTATGTGTGTTTCCCTCTCATATCTGACAGTCTTGTCAGATGAGTGAAGGTTCAGATCATATGTTGACCATCCCTTGCTTGGGTGCCATTTAAGTACTTCCCATGAACTATCCAGGTTACTATGGCATTAAAAACCCATTCTAAGAGATGAAATTACCAAATTATTGCTTTTTTCATTACAAAAAATAAATCAAAAACATTGCTCCGTGATTCACTTGTGAAACAGCTCTGTATGGCTGAAACGGCTGATTACGGAAGTCAATGCATCCATAAAAATGGCAGCAAAGCATTATTAATAAGCAGTTATCTGGCTTACTGTGTGTTGATATTATTCCTTTTATAAAAAACATGTGAGATTCCAAAAATAATAGTATGCTTGCCATTGACATCTCAAATGTGGCATTTTACTGCACATTCCTCTCTTACATATGACAGGATTCAGTGAAATTAATTTCTTGCAACTCGGAGAAAACTATACTATATAGTTCCACTATAAATAGAGTAAAACGGAACTAAAGATCTGAATAATTATATCATACTGCACCACACTGTATTTTATCAGTACATGTCTGATCAAATTGCACCGACTTATTGGCTTCTTAAAATATACTGTAAATAAAATGAAATGTCACTCTTTATCTAGATGTGCACTGAAGGATTATGAGAGCAAAATATACACACCTGTATTATAAACTTGCACAGTTGTGCCATTTATTTACAACAATCAGATGTACAAAAAAATACACCTAGATGTGTTTGTCTTTTTTCATCAGCCAATGAAGAGAACAATGACTCAGTGTGAGACATCAGAGCATACAAGAGTGCCTGTGGCACAATCCTACTTGTAATTATCACAACACCAATCAGCAAACACACACAAGACAAACACAGGAACAAAGAAGAAATCGAGGGGGAAAAACAAACAAGTAAATAACTTCAGGAAAAAGACAATGCACCATGACAGCATGTAACACCCTCTGTCTGTGAACAATCAGGGAAACGTTGGTGCTCTTGTCTGGTGCTAGCATTGATCAGACAGGAGATATAAAACAGGGTGCAAGAGCAGGGGTATGTAGGCAAGCGTGCCTGTGTCTCCTGACTGCTTCGGAAAGTTAGTTAAATCATAGTTACGTTTAGCTGTAGCTGCCTCATTATGAATTAGTAAATAGTCTGGCCGGGAAGTACACTTAAATATCATATTCTACAACACCACCCACAACAAACTCAGAAAAACATAACCTGCTATACACCCGCTGAACAAAAAAAGAAAAATCTACATCAAAAATCCATGTTTTTATTTAGAATGGAGAGAAATGTGTTTTGCAAAAGTAAAGGCATAATAAATAATGACTAGCGCAACTTTATGTAACCTTTATTTATGCAGGTAATCTCACTGAGACACGGGGTCTCATTCTTAAGCGAGACCCGATCTAGAGAGACTTGCTGTATTTTCAGATGGAGAGAGATAAGTTCTTATAGGAAGTAAAATCGAATGAGTGCAAACGTGACTGATCCTATATGTTTTTCCAAATAAATTACACTGTTTGCAAAAAACACTTAATATATAAATGCAGGTTATCAAAACTGAAATGGAAATACTTGGATAACGGATGGATAACGTGTTCATTAAGTTGAGACAGTGACTTCATCAAGACTGCTGATCTCCAACTCCCAAACTAGCTGAGCCAGTGAAGCTACAGCTTTGACGGCAAACCTATGAAGATGCGGTCTTTCTATGGAGAAGTCTCTTTGTCCGAAGGTTAACTGATATGCATGAATCCATTCTCTCACACCAGCAGACACCGCTCATTACAGTGTTACAGAAAACTGATCTTTTGACTTCAATCAAGGCTACTCCCACACATGCAAATACAGTAAACAGAAGATATGGCATGACAGAGGGGGGGTGGGGGTGGGGTGATGGCACTACTAGGTAAGGGCAAGAATTACAACAAAGTATACAGAGTACAGTAGGCCTGAAACCTGGCTCCAAAAACATTCACTACAATAACTGTAGTCACTTCAGTGATGCTAGGCTATAGCTCTGGGCATTCACAAATCAAATTCTGTTTGCACTGATTTCATATCTGCCAAACCACTTGGTGATGAGGCCAGCTTACATTGTTATTGGAATTGCTGGAGTTTGGGCATAATCAGAGATCTCTAAGCCCAGAAGGAAGATAACAGGAGGAGAACCAGCTTACATATCCGGAAAGATCCTGGGGTATTATCCTGGTGAACAGCATACACACATTTAGAACTGGTCTGCCACAATAATCTTGTTCAGCTACTGTAGATGGATGATGAAGAAAAACGCTGCACTGTTTTTACTTTACCAGTATAATAATTATCATTATATCAACTAATAGTGCCAAATTCACCGGAATGGCAAAGTGTTTGATAAGAAAGTCTTTTGCCAATTAGAGCATATTAAATACAGTGACAAGTTTTTGGGCGGGACGATGTCTTCTCAGGGGCACTGGCATTAAAAACACAATGAGAGAAAGGCTGGGTATGGAGATGTTTGCATAATTGAAAATGCAGCTTCAATGAATGTTTAATGTAGTTTTTTTATTAATGCTTATTTGGTGGTGGACCATTATGCACTGGGCCACAGCATGTTCTAATTAAGGGAAACACAGCTAGTTAGTTTGTGGCTAAAGATCTAAAGAACAGGTAGTTTGCTAATGGTTTACTGTGAAATTACTCATACAAGTATAATAACCGAAATCATAACAAGACAGTTCATCACTATTGTCAGGTGTGTATCTCTAGTTCTACTATAATGAAATGTGTATGTGATGCATATTAAATGTGCAATCTAAAAGTGCATGCTGATATAAGAGCAAAGCTAAGTAATTAAGTTAGCTCGACCCAGCAGTACGGTTCTTGCATACAGTACATTATTTCCTATGAGGTGTACCAACATGTATTACATGTTTTATATTTTCCATGGGCACTAGCTTCTGAACTATACATAGACAATAAGGGTGTAATGGTTCACAAAATTCACTGTTTGGTTTGATATGACACAGCGGTGTCAAACAGACTTTGAACAATGATGGAGCTATACCTGACCCATCTGCTGGGGTGTATTCTTAGCAGCTCCTTATAAAAAAATGGAATGTAGCATTGTAGTAGTTATAAACAAATACACAAGACAAGAAGCAACAGCTGGTGCTTCGGACAATTGGTTCTCTAGTTGGGCTTCTGTTTTTTGTACAAAGCAGGAATAATGGTCTAGCTGAAATAGACTCATGATGGAATAGTGTAATGGGGCTCAATTACATTAAGCATGTTTGTAAAAGCAGCATTTTCCACTACAGCGTAGAGTCTCATATCCTTGGCTAAATGTACCAATCGCCAAAGTGATTTTTTTTGCCCTGTTTCCCTGTGCCTATTGAAACAGTGGGGTGATATTGGCGTAAATTAATTTACATGTTTGAAGTAATCCCACTGATGTAACCTATTCCCGTGTAGCAGAAGCGACATGCCTTTTTTTGTTTTTGTTATCCACTCTCTAGCCACCCTCCTTGTAATTCACAGGGAAACCAAAATGGCTCTATATTGCAACGAGCTAGCTAGTGTAGCGTGCCTTCCCAGCGTTCCTGACTGGAAAAGAGTGTTTTTCTTTGGGGGTGGAAGGGGCAGACAGCACGTTGCCTGTTATGTCATTTAGGCTGCCTTGTTGATTGCTGTGGCACTGAGAACATTATATTTCACACAATTTAAGCTCTATTGTATTTTTCAAATATAAAAGGATTAGTCCAACAAATCGTTGCGTTTGTAATGTATACCTAACCAAAAGCTTTATACCGGACGGTTCAACACGAATATGTGCATTGTTACACTCCTAATAGACAAGCCTTTAGAGGCCAAAAACAATGTACATTGAATTGCTTTTGCTAAAGAGATGCCACTGATGAAAAACTGTATTGAATATATTTAAGGGTACATACTTTAAAGATATAGTATACAGATATAAAGACGAGTGTGACACCAATGCCGACACAGGCTTGTAATTTCCAAACTTCATTGTGTGTGAATGACTTTGGTTACAACAAAATGACAGGAGAGGATTATGGAGTGATTTAAAGAGGTCATATTATGCTTTTTGGCTTGGAGTTATATATGTCTCTTGTGCATGTAATAGGTTTGCAAAGTGAAAAAGCCCAAAGTCCACCCCAAAGGGAGGTCCCGTCTCCCACAGAAAAAAACTGCTCTGAACTGCCTGAAAACAGCTTGTTTGTAGTCCTGCCTTTTCTCTTTCCTTCCTGTAACGACACATCAAAACGCGTTATAATACCTGCCAATCGGCTAGTCCGACACGCCCTCAAAGACACTGGTGGAAAACTACTCTGAGCTGTAGCACACAGTGACAAGACATCCGCCTGCTGCCTCCCCTCTCCCTTTCAAACACTAGCTACCCTCCAAGCAGTCAATGGACATAAAGTTGTTACTGTGATGTAGAGACAGAGCTCAGTTAAAACTTTATGGATGAAAGATACATTTGTTACAGATTAATAACTCACCACTCTGAAACTCTTGCTCCAGTCCATGTCGCTAAGCTGGTAAGGGGAACTTATACAGCTGAACCAAAGCAGTGTTTACTGGTTTCTCAAGACCCGCCCTTCTCTGCTTCTGATTGGCTAGTAGTCTTTAACTAGGAACTGCGAATGTGCAACTTTCAACAAAGATCCTGTAGAGGCAAGATGCATCACTCCATAGCTAAAACGAAGCGTTCAACACACGGGGTGAATGACAAAAATATGGTGTTTTTTGAAAATGAAACCATGTAAACCTGTTCTGGTACAACCCCTAAATAAGATTTTGAACCTCAAAATGAGCATAATACCACCTCTTTAAGCACTGTTTTTGAATATAGACCATACTGAATATAATGTTAGAGGCTTTACAAATGACATCTCTTTATATCTCCCTCTTGCTCTAATTAAAGGATTAGCTACAAATATCTATTTATGAATAGAACTGAGTGGTAATCACCAAGGCCTAACCAGAATCCACAGCTGAGGTATACATACAGGCACACAGCCTGACAAACAGGTATACCTGGAACAGAACCAGTGCAATCAACACAGACACCTACTGGAACAGGCTGCTGTGTGGTGACTACTAATGGTCCATTGCCGTAGGTGGGTGGGGGAGAAGAAAGAGAGAGATGATCCTTGTAGAGCTCATGGTTTCCACTCAGCATGTACACAGTCACTGCTGTGAATATAACACAGAGGATACAGAGAAAGAAGAAAACAAAGCCAAAGAAAAAGGAGAGCCATGGGAAAGATTTATCTTTTTCCCCCTCTCCATCACCAACACCATTCTGACATGCAGCGAGAGGGGTGCAGGCGTGGCTAATGACACTTGAATGCACATATACATGTATTTCTGCATGCGTTCACACACAAACATACTTTGTACTATATACACATCAATTTTTTCCACTCACCATAACAGGAACAACACACAGGTACCTAGTAGCTCTAGCTTATGTATCCTTTATACCCAACTACTTCATTATAACTAGATTAGATAAGCTGTTTGAAAACAGCTGTACACATGTTGTATTAGGAAAATGGCCCCGAGACACATGTACCCCCCACCCCTCTCCTCACCCCCTTTCTCTCATGCAGAAAGCGTTTCACTGGCAAATGGACAAAGCAGGGGCTGTGGCATTTGTACCGAGAACAAGGAGCAGAACATTAAGTGTTCATCATCTGTCTGCCAGACAGCAGATGGGTAGATGAGAAGTAAGGAACTGATTTTAGGGCTGTACAATTGTTTGTTTGATATCAAAATTGAGTTGAATTTTAAATTCACTAGAGCTGTGACTTGCCAACAATATTGTTTTTTTGCTTCCTCTAGCTCAAGTAAAAACTGTAACTGACACATTTAATTTGATTTATCATATAGCCCTAAATGATGACAATGGTGAGGGTATCAAAGAGGAAGGAAGACATACAGCATATACAATAAATATTCATTACATTGAACGCTATAGAACGAGAGAGCAGGAAGACACAATGAGGATGAAATGAACAAGCAGAAAGGGAGAGCACAGTTGTGTGAATGATGGAAACAGATGACTGGGAAAGGAAAGGAGAAGGAAAAAGTGCATCGCCAGAAAGGCACAGAGAAGGAGAAAAGGAGAGTGGGATTTATTTTCAACTGTCAACAGCACTTAAGGCCATAAACACATACAAAGCTTCTGCCTTCAGGGCATTGGGACAATATTGGTCGGAGTGTGTATTTGTGTGTGATGGATGACTCTCACATTTATGTAGTTTGTCATCAGGGTGTTGACCATGTCAGGACCCGGGCTGAATCAAATCCTCCTTGAGAAATCACAAACTTCTGGCTACTAGTACACTGCTTGTCACTGTAACATTGGTGCAAAGCTAAATGTTGCTGGTGGTGGTGTGGATACTCTTCCACAAACAGTAGAACACAGAGGATCAAACTAAAACTACACTCAACCATGCTTTCTAATTCTGTATCATAGTCCTGATTTCCAACTGACAACTGCTCATTAAACAACCTATCCAAATCATATTATTTTTCAGGAAATATCCAGCAAGCTACTAAAGCACCCCTGTTACACTATCTATTGGTTCTTGATATTCACATGAAGACATGATGGCATTTCCTAATAATAAACATTTTCATCACACTGTTGCAACATCTGTTATGAGAGAGAAATATAGAAAATGATGCAAACCCAGTAGAGAACTAATGATGAAGGAGACCAACTGAAATGCGAAAATTAACCCTTTTTCAACTGTGGATCAAAGGAAGCAGAAGAAAATAACTTGGCAGTATGACTTAATACATCCCCTTTATGAAAGGCTTCCAATGAAGGCTTGGTGTCCGAACTGTGCCTAGGCTTATTATATACCACTATAACAGGCAAAAATACTGAATACTGAATAGTGTCTGTGTGGATAGTGCCCCAGACAGAAACTAGGGTGATGACTTTACGTGATGTCTGAGCCTCCTGGGTCTCCCATTATTTTCTTATACTTTCTACAGGGCTCTACACAAAAATGGCCACTAACATTTGAAAACTGCAACGTTGTCTTCCCTTTACAATCTGGCCAATTAAGGGTTGCAGGGAAAAATGAGATTCTATGTCAAGAGAGCTGTAACTGTGTGTGTGTGTCGGTGTGAGCACGGGGAGAGAGAGGGAGAGAGAGAGAGAGAATTTGATGATTACAAACAAGCCTGAGAAAATGAAACTGAAACCGCAGGTGTTTTATATCATTTGTCATTTGAGTTGTCAGTAAAACATGCATTTATGCTGTGTGTAATGAACAATATGCAAATCCTGAGTCATTTTGGAGTTACTCATTCTGATTGGAATGAAAGCTGCTGTTAAGCAGTAATAAATTAGGACGATTTTTGCCCACATGACTACTTTAACAAGTCATTAAAAAGACTTAAGTTCCAAAGATGTGAAAAGGGTGTGTACAGAACACAAGGGGAGCTCATTAATAGAGCTGCAAATCAATTATTTCATTATCGATTGGTTGGTCAGGAAAATGCCCAAAGTGAGGTATATGAATTGTTTGTTTTGTCTAACCAACTGTTCAAAACATAAATGTATTCAATTTAAAATCACATAAAACAAAGACAAACAGTAAATACTCATATTTGGAAAGCTGGGAACAGTTGATCCCATTAAAAGTGTAAAAGTTTTCTATATTTTGGTCACCCAGCTGATCAAATGTGGGTAAATAACATAATGTATGTAATGTAGCTAATATATATAGTGTTCCAATGAGCCTGTATGTGGACAGCTGCCTGTATGTCCAACTGATTGACTGAAACAGAAGCAGAAAATACTGCAAAAGGGAGAGACAGCTATGCCTCAGATGCATATAGCCTGCCAGTTTGGCTCTGGTGGACGCTGACCTTGTTTGCATGATTAGTAGAACCACTGGGGCGTGATTGGCCCTGTTACTCTCCGCTCTTCCTTTCTGTCATCTCTTATTTATCAATCTAACTCTCCTTCAATCCCCTTTTGCCTTTATGTTTGCATAAAGCAGTTCAAGCAAAGGTGTTTAGTTACATATGAAAACATGTTTCTCCTTTTTAGCAAATGTGTTTCCATTACTTTGCAATCCAATTGAGCCAAGAGTCCTAATAGTATTTTCGACACACCGGGCGTCATGACAGAAAAGGTTTTCTGATAGTCAAAGCTTCCAGTTGTATAACTTTTTCTAGGTGGTGAAATAAATACTGTCTTTGAAAAGCATGGATATAATAATGGTCCTTCCTACTAAACTACTCTTTCTGTGTACCAGAAAAACAGTGAAATTATTCAGACAGTTAAAGAAATATAACCAATGTTTTGAAGAACAAGCCATGATGTTAAAAGAAAAAAGGTTGCATACACAGTATGAGCGGTCTGTGGTGCTTATATATCAAAATGAGGAAAGTGGAGGGGAAATGTTTCCGCAATAATGAATTAATCAACACCTCTTTATCATAAGATTTTTTATACTAAAGTTACTGACCTTTATTCCTTCAGTATATTATATGAGATGATGTTGAGTATCTTGGTATCTACAGTGGTATGAGAACATATGTCTACCAATTATAACAAAGAAAAAACAAATTCAAGATGCCTGACAGTCATGTTTTAGAGCAGTGGCTGGAGGCTAAGAGTGGACTAATTTTCCGCCAGTCAACTGTGGCAACAAGCACAGAACCAACAAAACACAAGTTAATGGTGTCAGAAAAGGGTTAAAGCCCACTGTTCACTGACTCACAGGAGAGGGAGGGAGCTGTGAACTGACTCCTCTGTCTCTGCACTCCACCATCTGATTAACGTGGATAATTGCTTTTTTGTGAAATTATGACTCTTAATTACTTTCTGAACCTCTTTTGCTTGAAATGTGAAATAATAAGAAATTTTGTTTCTATAATTACACAATTTTTGTCTGTATATTAAAAATATTATGACTTTAGTGTAAAGATTAATTTGTTTTTCATCTATGGCATTAATATTTAATAATATCTTTCACAATGTGATGGTTAATAATTTGACTGAAGCAGACCTTCAGTACTAATGTTAGAGGTGTAAAGACCATCACATCCCTGGGGCACCAAGCTTCCAGTCCGAGCAGATTCAGCAATAGGACCGCAAGCTGCACGGCAAACTGAGTAGCTAGCAGCTACTGCTGTTAGCAGTATTTAGCTGCTAAAGTAAATGGTAACATACAAATGCCGTAAATCACCAAAAGTTGAGGCAGAGCAGCAAGAGGGCATGAAAACCAGTGAACAAAGTTATAACGTTGTGTTTTTGTACAGTAATCAGTGAGGCCTAGTCTCGCATAGCATGCCTTATCTCCACATCGATTCAGCGCTGTGCCGGTAGGCCCCTGCCCTCTGCTGTGTTGGGGGAAGTAGCCAATCAGAAGCAAGTGGGCTTTCAGGGGGAGGGGCTTTAAAGAGACAAGAGCTGAAACTCTGTGTTCAGACAGAGGGTGAAAGGAGGTTCTGAAGCAAAGAACAGTATGAAAAAGACGTGTTTTTTGAACATTAAAGCATGTAAAAAATATTCTAGTAGAAACAATTAATATAAGTATAAACCTAAAAATTAGTATTCTATGGCACCTTTAAATACTGTTTTAAAATAAACCTATTTAGGTAAAATTCTTCATTGTATATTGAGCTTTTTTATGTTCTGAAAAGCTCACAGACATCCTGAAATTGAAATGGAACAGCTCTGACCCTGAGGTAATGAATTGAGATGGGTTGACATAGACAGAGTCAGGTGAAGACATTTGAATGACAGGGGCAAAATGGTGCTTGACGGCCAACCAGTTAGGGAGTGGTTTCAACTGTCATCTCTGTCAACATGGGAATAGGAGCAGGATTGAGGAAAATCTGTGTGTGTGTGTGTGTGTGTGTGTGTGTGTGTGTGTGTGTGTGTGTGTGAGAAAGTGAGAGAGAAAGCAAGAGAGAGAGTGTGTGCGTGCGTGTATGAAAGGGAAGAGACACACATTGAGAAAGGGAGAGATTGCTGATGCATTCGTGAAAAAAGTCATGAAACACGTCAATGCTGTAGTGAACAACAACAGTGTGGAGGCTCTTGTTCCTGAGCCTACACTGTTCATCATAAGACTATGGTGGAGGCAGGCTGTGAAATGCATCATCCTGTGAGACAACAAAAGGTTGATACAATTCAGATGGGCAGTTCTGTGGAAGCTTCAAAGGGAAGAAACTATTGTTTGTTTTAATCTATACATGTGAAAATTTAGATGTGATTTTTTATATAAACAAGATCACAGACAACAATTTCATTTAATGATGCAGTAAGCAGAGATGTAAGTCACGAAATGGGTTGAGTGGAACAGGGTGAAAAAGACACAACAAGGTGTCAGACTTTGAAGTGAAAAGTGGATAGGGCTAATGAATATAACAGCTTATTCATTTGATGATACTTGAGGTAGGACTGAGTGCACAGTGTGATGCATTAAGATTAAAATAGAGAAAACCACTCTGAAGCTTTAGTGCTGGGAATTGATTGTAAACACTTTTTGAGTACAGGCCAATATATGGTCCCTAGCACCAAACTTTCAGGCACTGAAAGATGGCAATAAACAGGCCAGATTCTTAGTCTTGTTTATTTAATCTTTGATTTTTTTTTTTTTGGTTGTTTTTTTTGGGGGGGGGGGCAGAAAAAAAAAGTTTAGCAGAAAAACATGGTGAAATTCCTCAAAGTTAGGGATCTACAAAAATTGTTTTGCTAATAACTGCCATAACTGATCATTTCATACAATATCAAGCCCAAAGCAATTTCTGTGAATGTGACCAAATTCTGCTAGCAAATCAATATTTTTCCTTCCGCTACCTACTGCTTCAGCTTTTTAGCAAGAGCTTCTCGATATTGTTGAATAACGATAGATTTGTGTTTTTGTTTTGTTTTTGCAGTGAGATATGGAAAATCATGCCAAATACAACAGCAAGTTTGATGAATCTCTGTCACTGATTAATTGATGTTTTTACCATCTTAACATGTAACAGCTAAGCCTGGGCACATGAAGGTAGTCTGATTATGTTCCTATACAGGCTACACCATTACATTTAAGACAATGATGATCAGACGATCTCAAGGGGATTCTACCGTACCAGCATAGCAATTACGTAGGATAATATTACAACTTTTTTCTCAGCATGTCAGAGAACATAAATATGTGGGACAGATTTGAATGAGCAGAGAGTTTTGAACATGAACACAAGAAAAAACTTGCTGAAGAAGAAAACTCCAGGAGTCCAGGAGTTTCTAAGTGAATTAAAATGAATTCATTTATCATCGACCTGAAAAGGTGCCACATGCACATTTAAAGAGGTTATTTCCGCAAACATAAGACACAAAAAAAGGAGAAAAGACTAAATCATGCATGTATGTGTGCTGACTCAGCAGGGATGATATTAAATGAAAAAGTTGATCTACAGGAGAAAATACATATCTGAAAGCAATACAGAATACCTGAGAGCCTTACTGCATTATATTCTATTATAGTTTGAATTGCCACCTGCCGCCTGAATTTTGTGTTTCCATTTATATAAATAAAGACATTTCCACCTTAAATTGGTTCAGAAAATGGCTACAGAATGCAGGAAATGAAGGGTTTAATGCTCAGAATCTTCTGGGGAAGACCCCCTTACCCTTAACCTAATATATGTCCCCTCAAATTTTGAAGCAAAGCCAGAAAACTGTCTCTAGGGTGACACAGAGGGAGGGAACATTTCCAGATTCCGAGGTTAGGTTTGGTCTTCAGATTTAGGTTATGGTGTCTGGAGGTTGGCAAGTATACTGATTAACCATACTCATTCATCGTTGACCATGATTATTGACTTGGCTTTTCATATATGTGCTTTAAAATTGTGAGTTTGGCTGCTGAAGTTTTTAAACAAAATTTCTGAGGAGTGAAGAGTGATGACCCTGACCCTTGTGGTGGATATGGTCATAAAAGGCCTACTCATAAAATACCCCATCGCCACTCACCCCACACTTAATTTACTTAATCAAAATTAATTTTGCAGCTGAGCTGTTACATTGGTACACTGCTGAAGAGAGAGGAAAACTTGGGTGTGTTATCTATGGAGGAAAACAAGTGGAAGGAGATGGTTTAGAAATGTATTATACAGTGTATAGATACAGAGCATTTATTGTACCCCTTTTCAAACAAGAGGAGGATGTGACCTTTGGTTGTTTGGGCTGGACAGAGCAATCAGCTCTCGATCGAATGTCAATATGGACACTGGAGACACATATTAATACCACATGTATATGTAATCAGGTTATAATCCTATCCAAATACAATCTGAATACGACACACATTTTAAGGGCAGGTATAAATGGTCTAATTGTTTAGCCGTCTGGGCCGCAACTATTAGTGTTTTGGTTCACTCTCTGACCTCTTTCACCTGTCTCCTAACATCGTTTTTGGCAGCAGCAGGAAGCTGGTTTCAGTAAAAACGCTCTTACAACACACTGTACACTACCTTCTCAGCACCACACAGCAGACAGACACAGTTAGTGACTAGCCGGTGAACATTGTGGAGCATTTAACAACAAACGAGTCAGACATTTCCCTCAGGAGACCACAGAGCTAACAGAGAGCAAATATTGGTCTTACATTCGCAAGGTGGCCATGAACACTACTTCAAATGAATGATAATGTTGCACCATATCATCTGTATGTGTAAATAAGCTATTGTTAACTAACAAGTTTGCTTAATGCACTTAAAAGGTAATGTTATGTCAATTGTGTTCACAGCTTGCTTCTGCTGCCCCCAAGTGGCCAAAAAAATTTGGTTATTGTGGGTTCAACCTTAGAAGAGTGTATTACGATTTGACTGCTATATCATGATGCTGTATGATTAGATTGAAAGATGACAAAAGATAATACTGAATAATAATCAGGGTCTGGTTATCGGCTTGATACCACCTAGAAGATATGCTCGCTTGTCTCCCCCATTTTATGGACTGCTTAATTTTAGTATGCTTTTGTTAAGATAATGACACACTGCAGAAATGAAAGGATTAATTATTGTGTGACTTTGACGTCTGGCCTGTCCCTGGAATGCAAATACAAATCACCCTCTCTCTCTCTCTCCCCCTCTCTCACACACACACACCACATGTCCACCCCAGCCTACTAATAACCACTAACAAACCTTTGGAAGCTTTCCATATGGGAGGAGGGTGGTGCATAGCCACATCAGATGATTTTCACAACTGAGCTGTCCACGTTATCTCTCTATTTTCTGTCTTTGTCACTTTGCTCTTAGCCAGCGACTCGCCGTACCTCCATCCCACTGAGCTTAATGGGTCACTGACTTCTTCTACAGGATTCTTAACAAAGCGTCTCTTTGGTGTCCAATAATTGTTTTTAGCCAACTACGTCCTAGATATTAGTCTACATTACACATTTCAATTGGTACTAGTCAATCACATTTATACACACACACACACACACACACACACACACACACACACACACACACGGGCAGCCCTGTGTCCAGACAGCCAGTCGTGTGCCAAATGTTTAATGAACATCAGCTGGCAGACTATCATAAGCAAACTCTGGCCCACACCACTGTTTGATGATTAGCTACAACCCACGGGGATCACCACGCACACAAACAAACACTTTGAATCAGTGGTTGTATAGAAACAAGACAGTGCATTCATAATATGCAGAGCTAATAATGGGTATATTCCCAAAACACACTGGTGAATAAAAAGCATTTGTCCATTTCTCACATTTTCTCTTTATAACTATCCATATTACATGTCTTTCTTTATCCCTTAATTTTTCTTATTCATGTGACGGTCAATTTTTAAAAATTTCATATTTCCTTCCTTTCTACCTCTGAAGTATGTCTGTCTTCCCCCTCCATTGTTTATTCTTATCCATCCGTTCTTTATCTTGTGACAGAAAGCTACTAGTCAACTGTGACAGCCAAACAAGAGAGAAGAAAAAGTAAGAAATAATAACAGGAAAAGGGGACTGTCACATACCAATAGGGCAAAATAGAGTTGCACTCTAAGTGTCTATTTACAACATTATGTAGTATTTTTTTTTTCTTAAAATAACAGCTTTAAAATAATTTTTAAAAAGGTACACAGACTTGTAATAGGGTAAGTGACGTCACTATCGTTGCCTCTCTAGCCATTGAAGTTTTCAATGCCACTATGTAAGACTGAAATCCCGGGCAGTATTGCTATTGCGAGAAAAGGGTAATGCTTTGACAGCATCTAAGCACAACAAAACTTCAGCAAACAAGCTATTAGAAGAAACAAAAAGTATTTCATGTACAATGTAAGTTCTTTGGAAGAAGCTAGCTTGGTGTTCTCAGTATAGAATAGATATCATGGAAGAGGCTGCAAAGAGACCAAAGAAGAGAGGGAGCTAACAAGGGAAAAATAGAGTGACCAAGCAAGAAGCTGCTGGACGTTGGCAAGAGCTTTGTGAATTAAAAGGCTGCAAGACAGACGCCAACCTGGCTTTCTTTCTGTGTACACAGTTGGACTAATAAGTAATATTGCCATATCTTGTGTTGTCGCACTTGCTTTATGTTTGGCTGTGTTAGCAAAGTTGGTGACTTGCTAGTTTTTGATCACATGTAATGTAATTATAACAAATGCATATGTACAGCTTTCCTTTTTTATGACAGCTGTGAATTACAATCAAAAAGTAGGGGTAGAAATGCTGCTTTAAGTCCTTTAAATGCCTTTTGTAATTTATACATAGTCAAGTAAGTCAACTTCCTAAGTAACTTACTCAAAGGTAGTGTACAATCATATCCTACCCTAATAATAATTTAGGTTATCTATAGTTTAATCTAATAATTTCTAAAATTCATTATTTAATCACCTTTCCTCAATCAGAAACCAATGGTGGAATTCCAGCATATTGCCAGAGAACTTTCAGCCCTGTATGAATTATGAGTGAGACAAAATGTTATTGTCTTCTGAGGCTTTCATTTACACCGCTACCTCAACATAGAGGTCAATGCTCTCTTACCCACATGGATCATTCAGTGATTATCCAAGAACAATCATGTCCACCCAAGACGCATGGGTCATAGTCTGCTCTTTCAGCCTATCAATTGTGATCAAGTAACCAGACGTTTACGTAATTATCAGAGGTTATGTAATACTGTAGCTCACAAAACCTTTTCAGTTATCACATAAAAATACTTGTCTTACTGAAGTTAGACCTAAAATAAGTATACATACTAGGGAACTCCATGATTAAAGCAGGTATTCATTAAAACATGAAACAGAAGATATGTGCTTGGTGTTGCATCAGTTTGCAAAAAATAAAGACAATAAAAGCAAGGTGTGTGTGAAAAAAAATGTCTGATGACATGATAACTTGTGCAGTGTGAAAGTAACCCCATAGATATAGTTTTAATTAATTCATTTTCCATCATGCATCAGTGTTGTCTATTGGAGACACTTTGCAATATACATGATGAGAATTTTGACAGCGTGCCCTTTTTGTTTCTGAACAGTGTGCTGTTTGAATGATTTCACCCTGGTTTCAAACTAAAATAAAATAAAAAGGAACACCAAACAGCTCTGTGGTTGTGTTACATATATAGATAGGTAAATGATGAAATATGCTGCAAAATATCTTGAATACCCGCTTGCTGGGTTTTGCTTGATGTATACTGGTGCTTGACTGTGACTAATTTATTTAAAACTGCAAAGCCTACCTGGTATTTTAGCCCAGGAATCTTGGGGAGAAACATGGTGAACAAAAGGAGAAACAAAGACTTGAGGAGGTTGCCAGCTGGGCAGAACTGATATTACACTAGACAGATATGGCGCGAATGAGGAGAGATTAGATGGTTAGAGACTCTGCCTGTTAGGTAGGTAAATTGTAGCAGCAGGATGCCCTGAGTTATCCAGCTTAAGCAGAGCTCTGCGGAGCTCCTTGTGTTTCTGATTAGAACTGTAATAGATTTAAATTAACCAGTGTTTTAGCTTGCAGCAAAAAACAGGACAACAATAAACGTATCACACTTAACAGCAGTAAAGCCTAAACTTCATTTAGGCTTTCTAATGCCTCCATTTCTTCATATCTTCTACAGTTTTTTTTCTTTTGCCTTATTCTTACCTTCAGTATTCATCAACCTCACTCTTATTTCAACTCCACCACCTCATACTGCACATGTGCACACATGCACACTCACTCACACACACCCACCCACCCACGTGTAAAAACCTATTA
Organism: Micropterus salmoides; assembly: GCF_014851395.1. Taxonomy (NCBI): domain Eukaryota; kingdom Metazoa; phylum Chordata; class Actinopteri; order Centrarchiformes; family Centrarchidae; genus Micropterus; species Micropterus salmoides. Next base: position 14,691,048 of record NW_024044348.1, on the reverse strand, counting down.
TCTGAAAAATTCAGTACAGCTTCTTTGAAAAATAATACCTCTATGGTAGTGACAGAAAAATATGTGGGCTCAGCATTAGGGATCAAGCAGTCCTGAGAGTAAAACTCTAATGACCACTGAATGCCACAGAAAAAGCCACATCTTCTTTACATCATCCTTGCACCTTGAAGGTGAACCTCTGACAAAAAATACATTTAGTGTGAAATTTATTTAGTCTGTAGGTTGTGCTACATTTTGTCCGATTTTTCAGATCCCCCTCCAGTTAAAATAGTGTTACAGTAGGAGTCACAACATACAACTGTTTTATTTATAATTTCAATGACTTAATCAATCGTTGCACACATTGTCGGAGGAGTGGTGGTGGGCTGACATGGAGGAATAGTCAGTGCAGGTATTCAAGTCATTTCAGAATACTTTCAAAGTTGAGACTGATCTCTTAGATACTGCATACTAAGGCTACATTCTTTTCAGTGATCCAGAATATATGGAGTAGGGAGTTTCAGGTCACCTAGCCATAACAATAATTTGAGCATTTGAGAGTGACTGTGAACTAATCAGTGTGATCAAGGAATTTAATATGGTGGTTTCTTTCTACAAGTCTACAAAGCACTGAAATTGCATGTTTACCCTGCAAAAATTCCTCATGATTAAAATAAACCAGGCGTCTGCTGAACTTTGCTGGAAATGAATGTAGGACCTGACCAGCATACAATCTTGATATATGAGCCACAGTTTTTCTTTGTAGCATATACAAGAGATGATCCTCTTTCATGTATGATAGATGCTATAGTATGAGATATTTCTCTCACACGCTTGCTCTCTTTCTGTTTAATGAGCCCTCATGAGAGGCTGTTGTCACCAGGCCCACACATTGTTACTCAAACCATGCATATGCATACGCGTGCATAGTTGTGTAAACACGGACATTTATTGCATACTAGAAATCATATTTATAAATGGGCAAGCATTATGGTATATACGCACTAGGGCTGTCCCCGACTAAGGATTTACATAGTCGAATCAGAATCGTCAAGTCCTGTCTATAGTCGACTAATAGTTGAATCATGTGTGTTTTTGTGCGCAGTGATTGCGCACGGTAGCTCCGCTTTAATCTTGAGAAGCTCCAGAGCTGCAGTCTCTATTCATTCAACTTACACTGTAAATTTCCACTGAGGCTTTTTGAAGACCTTTTTCTCTCTCTTGCCTGTCATTCACCGGTCTTGTGTGAGTTTTGCGTGCAAGCCGTGCTGCCGACAACTACATGCACGTTGCAGTTCCTCACGGGTCTACTTCAAGTAGCCGGCTATTTAAAAACAATAAAATACTTTTTGTGTGGTTCATCAACGGTGATAAATAAAAAGGTGCGGAAAACTCAGCACAACACCAGCCAAGCTGGGGCTCAGTCTCTTCAGCAAGTGTTCCTCTTCCGCCACCACACACACGCTACGCCTACACATGCGACGCAGGGTTAGGATTACAATTTTGGATTTATTTACGCCCTTTTAAAAACATTTATTGAAAGTTTTATTCTTTTTACATGTTTATTTACAGCATTAAATGTTGAAATGTATATTGTAATTCTATGTAAAATCAGACATTGAGCATCGCCATATCGCCAAAATGGCATGATCCTTGGTTCGCTGTGAAGCTTCGACTGTGAGATTGACAGTGGAATCAGGCTCTACCCATTGAAGCATCGAATCTTCGACTATTCGGGGGTCAGCCCTAATATGCACATATACAGTAGGGCTGCAACGATTAGTCGACGTCGACTATAAAAATCCGTCGACGTGAAATTGTCATTTCATTTTCAATTCATTGTCGATGCATCGTTACATAGATGCCGTTCAAGGGAGAGATAGCAATCTTCATATTAGGAACATTTCTGGATGTTTATTGCTATCTGAAATGCACTACAGGAAGTGCTGGGGGCAGCATCCCTTCCACTGCTTGACTGTAAGACTACTCACAAAGAAGAAGCATTAATGCGAGAAGCAGAAAGTAACGGAAAAAGAGGCGAACAGCAGGACGGCTTTCGTATTTGCACGCTATTTAATTACTAAATACACTTTTGAGCGGTGTTGAGGTAAGAAATCAACTTTGTAGAATTTGAATATTGGCAGTTTTACAAAGTTTATGGCGAATCGAAAATGTGCTCATTTATTTGTGGCAGCCCACCACAATATCAATGCTGACCACCACATACTGATTTTGTTTTTATTTTATTTTACTAGGCCTATTTAAAATCTTAATTGATTGCAGATCAGCGCCGTAGCACATTCACTCAACACATCCTCTCACTCGTCTCTTTCTCTCTCTCAAACACCGCAGCACAAAGCTGTCCAACGCAACGCTGGCATTGTCGGAGACCCAGCTTTAAAAAATGTTATTAGTAATGAGTAATGGTTTAAAGTACATCAAGGAATATCTGGCTCTTGAAGTAGCCTACAGAATACTCTCCACTTATAAAACTTTAACAGATTAGTCGACTACCAAAATAGTCATTAGTTGCAGCCCTAATATACAATACATCATACTTACATACAGCCATATATTGTACAGTATAAATATCAGTCCACACCAAAATGTCTTTGCTGGATGCCGAGGACAACACCGTAAAGTCTTATCTTTTTCATAAATCCAAAATGAAAGTAAATGATGCAATTATTGTTTTTATACCAATGTGTTTATCTTAAAATGAAATACAAATCTGATGAGCATAGACAGCGCAAGACAGTAAATAAATTACCTACCTAGGTCAAAATGTAGCAACAAAAGAACCAGAGAATATAGCTCAATTAGAAGGTGCTGCTTAAAGTACATTTGTGCTTATAGATTAGATTGTCAAAAAGCTAAATTGAGGCTACAAAGGCACAGTATTATTCTCTTAACGAGTTACGGCAGGAAGGACAATCAACCTTGACAGAACCAGCAATTTTTGGTGACAAGCAAGTGAAGTAACGGAAAAAAGTAGTAAGCCATAATCCAATTAATCAGCTTTCAGAGAGCATTCCCTGTTGCTCACTGGGAAGGGAAAGGCAGAGCACATTTGCAGTTGTAGGGTACTGTAAAAAGGTATGTTCTGTGTCATTATTCCTTCACATAAAGTAAGTATATCTGTTATAATATCTGTTAAAACAATATGTAGTATACAGTAGGATAGAAAAACAGTGCTTATGAAACCAAACGTAATTTTTTTCAGATTTATACATTGGTGGGTGTTTACTGTGATTTAGATGTAAACACACTGTCTCTAAAGCTTCAGTTCAAGCTGTTCAAGATCTGCACTTCCAAGCCAACCTATGCCACCTACTGGCAAGAAAAGAAACAACGGCAACAGTTGACCTGCACAAAGAAGGGTCCGGCTGTAGCTCAGGGGGTGTGGTGTGAGCGATGGGCATGGTGTGAGTGCGGGTCTCGGTGTAGGTCAAAGTTCAGACTAGAAGGCAGGATTTGAAGAAGAAGACGATAACATACTGTAAAGTATTGGCGCAGCAGAAGCAGCACGTAGGTAATCACAGCTCAGTGCAGCAAAAGTTGAACTTGTGATGTTATTGGACAAATAAATGCAATTTTATTATTTTTTTTAAATAAAAGTTATTCATTTCAGCTGTTTAACGTTGTTAATCTAAATAGTCATCTAATCTTTAATAATAAGCATTTTATTCATTTTTATTTATTTTAAGTTTTATGTTTCTATTAAGATCCTTACCCGCATTTTTTATTATATTGTGGTATTTTATTTGGTTTTATTCTTTTTATATGCAACATTTGTGGACATGCTCAATAAGCAGATGCACCATCATGCCGTTTGTGTTATTGTCTTTGGTTTTCTATTTGTGCCTGCTTACTATGCCGACATGCAATGGAACTGTTGAACCTGCTTTGTCTTTATTTTAATATCCAACTGGTGTGGAAACATACATATTGAGATCTGAGTTTAAACTAATGTTTATGTAGTATTAATGGAAGTTAATATTTTTTGTCAATTGTACTATTGACATGAAAAAATAATTAATATTGCACTACTTAGGCTATGTTTGAATTGCTTATTATACTTTCCCAGATCACTTTAACATTTAGCTTGTGGAAACAAGAACAAATTGAGCTGCAGACTTTAATTATAATTTCAGTCTTTATGCTACTACTATAAGTCCATTTGAATTTGTATACTGTAATACTGTGCTGTAAATAAAGTTTTTCTTTAAATCACGGGCTTCTGTGAACTACAATGTCCACACATTCGTGGTACAAATTGGGCGGGAATGAATATGTGCATGTGCCGAGCACACCATGCAGAAAGGTGCTGCAGCTACAGCCAATCATTACAGACTGTAGCGTGAGGGGTGTGGCGTGAGCGAGGGGTGCAGCATGAGCGAGGGGCGCAGTGTGAGCAGTGCTACAGTCGTTATTGTTCTTGCAGATGCAGATGTGTTGATGTGTGCTACCTACAGGCAAAAGGAGGAAAAGCTTCTACAATATGAATACTGAAGCCACCTGCAGGCAAAGAATGTTAAAGCTGCTATGTGTGTGTCATAATGATTCATCCTGGTTAATTTGAAAAGGGAAAGGGGCTCACAACCTAAAAGGAAACTATGGAAAAAAGTAGGTTAAGTAAGCTAAATCTGTTGGTGAAACGATTTCACTTATCTGTTTACTTTTAAATAGTTGCCTCTGGCTGAGTGACTGTCCACACAATTAACACATTGAAATACTTGTCTGATGGCAAAGTGACTGACAAAGCTTATTATTAGCCAAGGTCATAAAGGTTTAGAAAGGGAAATATATGATGAATTAAAGCTGCAAGCAGCGTTGGGCGGGCTCTCACACGTGTAGCGCATCGAGGTGTGAGACGGCCGTGTTTTGACAGAAACGGCTTATTTCATGTTACCAGTGTGTGGCGTACAGAGCATGTACACTAAAGTTATAATAACTTCCTGTTTTATTGCAAACCGTTGATCTTTGACGTCACGCCACGGACATCGACGGAAACTCACAGATAGCATAACTTGTCATCGCCAATGCCTTTAGAAGGCACAGCAGAAATTTGAAATCGATCGGACTAAATCCCTAGGGGGAGGAGTTGTAAATCATCCAAAAATGACCGTAAAATTCAAAATGGCCAACTTTCTGTTGGGTTTAGGGCATCTCTCCAAGAGGCTTTTTGGTACGTCTGGACATGATACATACAGAAACCACAGAAATTTCATACATGTAAGTGAAACATGCCACGGGGGCTGCTTCGTTAAAAGTAATTTCCTGTTGCCAGCAGGTGGCGCTATGACCATGGGTGAATGGTGGCATGTACATGTGTTCATGGTGGGACTCTGATTAAACTTGTAAGATTTCGTACAGATCTGAGCATGTACAGTAAAGTTACAACAACTTCCTGTGTCATGGCGAAGCATGGCACTTAGCCGCCATGCCCCTGCCACGCCATTTACCGAAAATTCACAAGTTTTACAACATGGCCTCATCAATGTGTTAAGGGTTTCCTGGGACAGTTTTGAAGTTCATATGTCCAACCTGCTTGGAGTAGTACATTACAGCGTAAAACATGTCATTTCCTGTTGCCAGCAGATGGCGCTATGACTTGGAGTGAATATTGGCATATGGATGTGTTCAGGGCAGGACTCTTATAATGTATTCCAAATTTGGTGCAGATGTGAGCATGTAGACTGAAGTTACAATAACTTCCTGTTTCATGGCGAGATTTACGTCAATGGGTTTAGACTGCACAGCACAAATCTGAAGTCGGTCGGACTAAATCCCTAGGAGGAGTCCGTAGAAAGTGTGTCAATCGCAAAAAATTACTATTAAATCCAAAATGGCCGACTTCCTGTTGGGTTTAGGCAAGAGGCTTTTTTGTGCGTCTGGAAATGATACACTTACCCCAGAAATTTTATACACGTAGGTGAAACTTTGTCCGGGGGCTGCTCTGTAGGGGGCTAGCGAGCCATTTTGCCACACCCATGCGCAATAACCATAAAATACAAAAATTTTCACCACTCCTGAATTTTGTGCAAAGTTTAGTGAGTTTTTGAGTATGTTTAGGCCCCCAACATTAAGGTTACTTTGCAGTTTCAGTTTCAATAGGGACCTTGCACGGTTTGTGCTCGGGCCCCAATTAATCTTAAAATTATAGTGTCTACAGCCACAAGGTGAACTGTATATCATTTTGACTATTTTATATCCACTGGGGGTTACTTTTGTATTGAGTGAAAGCAAAGTGAGTTTTAAAAAAAAGGTGGCACTATTGCAGATAATGCAGTCAATTAAAAGATTCGATCACATGCAAATTCCTCCAAGGCAGCGTGAACTCATGCTTAGGCATGGCCACACAATTTCAAAATGTTTCAACGTCAGTGAAAGATTTGTACCTTTACAGCTTTACAGTACAGACTGTACAAAGAGAATGGACAGGGAGAATAAGAGAAGAAAACAACTGATGTAAGTGAGTTTTAAGTTCGATCAAAGGCTGAGCTGAACACAAACATGCAAACTCTCAAACACACGTGTCCGTTGGTAGTATAGTTGGTCTGTTTGGGGTGAATTCGACAACAGGCCACGACGCATTTTTTCCCCTGTCAAATCCTGCATCTGCCCTGGTAGTGTGCATCATAGAGCAACTATGATACATTGTTTTGTTTTTTTCTATATGAGAACACGGGTATTCTTTAATAAGAACTGTTGATCAGATATAGTTGTTATTGACAGTCGACAACCTTCCACAGTTCGGGTTACTTGCTACTGTTTTCCTGTGCAAACTGTACTTTGGTGGCTAAAAACAAATGACACAACCTCTCCCTACTGTCTTCTATCTAACAGAACAGCCTAACAAATTAGTCTTTGCCAGGCAAAGACCTTTCAAATAGATCTGCAATTAAGCTGCGAGACCTCATCATAAACTAACAATGTGGTGCGATTTAGGAAGGAAGAAAAAGTAAATTGTTCTGTAAATGCAATGTCAAGGGTTTGTAAATGATAGATTATTAAGGAATTCAACAGAATTCAGTTACTTTGCATCAGTGGCGGTATGTTCATGAGAGTCAAAAGGCAAGACTGCCTGTACTGTATGTAATAGTATGAGTGTAAGCATAGGTCATCTGTGAAATCAGTGAATTTAGAGGCACTGAGGCAATCTGAAATGTTCTGTATTACAATTACTCTTGAACAAATAAACCTCAGTAGAAGAGTTTTACGAGGAGGAGGCAGCAGGGTGTTTGGGTTTAGTAAAAGGAGCAGCTTGACAAGGACCAACAAGACACTGTTCTCACCTAACAATTTGTATATGAAACAGAGGGATGCAATCAACAGGGTGATACACCTTGACGGTTTTTGTCACTTCCTGTTTGTTTCAGCTTTTGTGCTACCATACTATCTCCATGACAACCATGTTGGCCCTGGGTTTGGAGAGCTGGTGATCCACTAAGCTTTGTAGTGACAGTGGTGGTGGAGAGGAGAGAGGCTTTGATTGATAAGCAAAGCTGCCTACCTCAGGCTCTACTTGGGTCTGACAGGGACAAAACAGCAGCCTGCTGCGCCTGCCACTGACATTTGTTATAAATCATTGGCAATTTCATCAGTCGAGTGAGAGAGAGAAAGCCACAGAGAGAGGGGGGAAAGAGTGACAAAAAAAAGGAAAAATAGACAACCTGTCTCTTAACATTGTTTATACCATTTATTTTTACTTTGAGCTCGTCATCCCTGTCCCTTCCCTTCTCATTTTCACTTTCTGTCTTGGTTGTCTATGCCTACCCAGATACACCTATTGGCTATGTAGTACAAAACCATATCACAAAGCATAAGGTCAGGACAGCTTTACTCAAAAGAATTGCTGTAACTCGCCTTGAAGGGTCAGTTCACACAAAAATATTTTTTTTTCACTTACCCCTAGTGATATCTAGCCACGAAGACAGTTTCAGTTTTACCTGCTGGAATTTGAGATAGCTGCCTCTGAGATCCCTGCCGCTTTGCCAATGCAATTAATGAAATGTGAATTTTGTATGACTTGGCTGAACTGACCCTTTGACCCTTGAGATGTAAGATCAAGGGTAAATAAGAAGTATATTTCTGTTGGATAAAAACAGGTCAGTTGAGGTTCTAAAACAACCTTTTCCTGGCAAGGGCCATCTGTACTTTCAGCAATGCTGAAAATACACAACAGATTCCCCATACCTATTTTATGCCTACCTCTGAGGCTGGGTACACACTACATGCGAAAATTCAGGACTTATCAGTCCTTCAAAACTTGGTAAGATCACATTCCAACCCTACACGTTCCGGCCATTTATAGTAAATGTGAACAGGTCAGATACAAGTGATCGAGTCCTTGATCCTGATATTTTCAAATATGTTTAAAGGTACAATATCTGCAGCCGTCTTGTAGCGTGACATGAATGATAAGTTCTAAGACCTGTGGCCAATGAGAATTCCTGAGGTAGCAGGTGGAAAAGCTGGGGACTGTATCTGTACATTTCTATAGTATATGTATAATCCAAAATGTGCAACAACAAACAAACAATGTAGAGGCTCCCTGGACATTACAATTTCGGCGACAACCTACTTCCAGCACTCTATTCCAAACACATTATCCATAACGCTGAGCCATTTTCCCCTTCAAATGCTGTTATCTTTTCATGTTGACAGGCAAAGAAAAAAAGCCTCTTAACTACTGCTTTACATCAGCAAATTTGTGTCACCTAAAAATCTACCACTTTTCACATTTGTTTTTGCAAAATACGTACCTAGATTTCTTACATCCAAAATTCATGTCGAGAACATTATAGTGTTGAACTCTCATTTGTGTCACAGTCGTGAATCCAATTTTTCTTTGTTTTTGGCTTCCCCTGGTGTGTTTTTGTCAGTCTATCTGTGTATACGTATATGCATTGTGGTTGTGACGCTGATCCGCTTTCTCTCCTGGCTACCTATGGTAGTTAACGATCAGGCCTTCCTTGTGTTTTTCTAGTTTAACTTGTGAATATCCAGTTATGAGTTTCACCTGTTTAATTCTGGCTCTCTTTGTGCTTCAGGACCATCCTCACATGCTTGCTACGTGTCTCTACAGATCAATGCCAGCAAGCCACACCGATTTCTCTCCAGCCATCCAGGGCCTACCTTAGCCACTGCCTGCCACCCTCTGCCTTCCCCTGCGACATCCTGGCACACGCAATCTTCATTTCCTGCTCCCTTTACCATAAACATCTTTAATCATAACTTTCAACTGCCTGTGTTCGAGTCCGCTGTCTGATAATCGATCTGCATTATATAGTGTGATCGCCATATGTTAGTGATAGAAATGCAGCATTTGAACATTAGACAACATATAACATCCTCTAGGTTTACAGCTATGTCCAAAGCTGGAGGGGTAAAAGCTAAAATGTATCGTACTGGACGCCCTCCATTTGACAAACTAGGAAAACAGCTAATTTTTTAAAGGATTCCATAAAAAATATACTACATACACTACAACACTCTAAAGACAGATACACCTCCACATACAGGGTTGGGAGGATTACTTTAAAAATGTGATCCAGTACAATTAAATGTTTAACAATTACTTGTTAGAAAATGTTTTCAGTAACATAATCCAAGTAACACAAAATAAAAGTAATGTAACCCGATTACTTTTAGTTATTTTTGGATTACTTCAATACCAAATACGCAAATAAAGACGAGAGTATCAAAGATGCCTTGTCTGCTCAGTGGATTTTTACAGAAACATACAATTATATGCAGCGGGTGATTAAAACTGCTCAGAAGATCATCAGTGAGGTAGGTGCCTACGCAGAGCCCAAAGGATAGTAAAGGACAGTATCCACCCCAGCCACAGCCTGCTCACCCTGCTGCTTTCTGGGAAGAGATATAGAAGTTGCTGCTGTCGCACCACCAGACTGCAGAGCAGCTTTTTTCCCCTAAGCTATCAGACTTTTTCCATCTTCAGCACTGCTGTAGCAGAGGGGAGTTACAAACTCAGTTTCACTTTCTAACTTGTTGTATGTTGACAAAATAAATCTACCTACCTATAAAATATCCCATTCCCATGAAATCAAAATCAGTGATAAATATGATAATAATGATAAATGTTTTTAAATCATATACCTTGCACTGGGCCTATACGTCATAGGGCAGGATCTGGCCCATCAATGACAAAAAATGTCATTTTGTAGGTATTCTTGATGATATTTTAGACCGGGCCCCAATGATAACTTTATAAAAGCACATCTTTATTCACTGATTTTCCTGAAACTGGATCATCTCTGACGGAAAATATTTTCTGGTTTTCTCTCTGATGTCCCCTGCTGCTCTGCCTCAACTCTGTGATTTATGGAGTTCCCTGATGGACAGATAGCTTTACTTGTTGCTGAAGTAGGCTAAGTCAGCTGTTGATAACTTGCTGCCATTATCTAATTAGCTCAGTTAGCCTGCAGCAACTGGTCAAATTAGCTTACTCTGCCCGTACTGGGAACTCGGGGCACCAGAGTGTGTGTTTAAACACCTTAAGCACTGGAGGTTTTCAGGCCAGGGGCGGGGGACCCGGTGGGGAATGATTGCGGGGAGCGGGCAATGAAACTGCGCTCAGCAGCCTCCCAGTGAACATGACATGAACAGGGTGAACACAGCCTCATTAGATGACTCAGCCCTGGGGTGACAAGAGCCAAACCAGCAAGAAAACTACCTTCGTACTGTATTCCCAGTGGTCAAACTGACGGAGGCTGTGCTTGGTCCCAGCTCCCGCTGCTGTGTTCACTCACTGGGAGCTGAATCAGTCTCCAGGAATGGGAGGGGGCATAACCACATTTAACTACTGGCTACACGCCAATCAATATCTGCGACAGGTCCCTCCTTACCTTTGTGTTTTACAGGAAACACATAAATAGTAAATAACAGTCCGCTTTCCATTTCATGGAAACTTTCTTGTTAAAGTAATCCCTATGCATAATCCCCGTTTTTACAAAATGTACCTGTAATCAGATTAAGTCTTTTTTTCCCCCCGTACTGTAACTGTTACTTTATTTTTGTATCCTGATTACCTTACTCTAACCCTAACACGTTACCTGTAATCTGTTCCTCCTCAATCCTGTCCACATATTATTTAATCTCCATACCTCTCTCACTTGCCAAGGTGTCTGTCAACTACCTCTTAAATCTTGATAAAGCTTTTACAGAAGTGTGTTGGTCTGTAGTCATTGTTTGTTGATATTTATTTATCTCTGTTTGACTCTTCAAAGTGAATCATTTAAGCCTACTAAAGTGGATGTCAACACCTTTACTCCCTTTCATCGAAGTATGAATCCTTCACAGTCTTGGGAACTGGGACAAAACAAAAGATAATGACTTACATCTAAGAAAAAAAAAAGATGACACAAGTAAGATTCAAACCACTCATCTACAGAGCCAGAGTGAACTGTCAATGTGTGAAGTTGAATTTACACATAAAAAGCACAGTGGTTCAACGTTAAGTGTTTCATTATTTGATTCCACTACACTGCCAGGAGAAGATCAGAGACTTTCCTTTTTTCACTGATCTATTTTGGTGCTCATCATTTTCCCCTCTCTAACACCTTTATTATCCATTAAAACAGGAAAAAGTGCTACATTTAGTAATTTATTTCTTAGCAAGATGTTTTTACATGTGACACATTGGAGTGACAAGCTGCCAATGATTATAGTAATTAACAAGAAAATTACATCTGGTCATCAAGAATAGTTTTAGCTCTCATGGGCTATTCTATATTTATTTTAGAAGTTGAACCCTTTACAAAGTTCTATATTCAAACTTAAACACACCCAAAGTTAATTTATCCAGGCTGTCTGCATGTGGCTATTTTTCACAGGCACCCATCGACTATTCTTTGCATGTTTCATGAAACGATATGGGATCATCTTTTAGTTCTGCCCATCTCTCTCACGTATAGAGGCTTCGCATAATCACTCACCTCCCTGATAAATCATGTCCCCTCTGCTGTAGCTCAAACACCTTACATTGTCAGAGCTCAGGCTCAGCTCGCTGGAGAGGCTGATGGATGATTTACAGGCAGCAAGCCTCTTCTCTCCAAAACCCTCCTAGGTGGATAAGCCTTGTTCATTAACCCTCTCACACTTGTAGCCTATGCAGGCTGACCAGCCTTACACTTTGTCTATGTAGTAAGAAGAGAACAATAAGGACAGATATTATCCAAGGGCCACGTCAAGTGCGTGAGTGTGCCAGCAGGGCAAATAAGGGTTTTGGTACTATCTTCTTAAAGCTTTCAACTGTAGTCTAAGTCGCAGAGCTAAGAAGCCAAGGCTTACTCCCAAGGACCTCATGTAACAGCCTCCCGCTGTCCTTCGCCCCTTTTTCAACAAAAACGAAGGGTCTCTTAGAAGAAAAACTAAATATTTCAGTAAACCAGAAATGAATGATTCGTACATGGAACGCCATAACCAGGTAGCTGTCATAGTGTACAGGAACATCTGCCATGAGTATGGGCTGGAAGTCCCACACACACACATATACAGTGAGGAAAATAAGTATTTGAACACCCTGCTATTTTGCAAGTTCTCCCACTTAGAAATCATGGAGGGGTCTGAAATTGTCATCGTAGGTACATGTCCACTGTGAGAGACAATCTAAAAAAAAATAATCCAGAAATCACAATGTATGATTTTTTAACTATTTATTTGTATGATACAGCTGCAAATAAGTATTTGAACACCTGTCTATCAGCTAGAATTCTGACTCTCAAAGACCTGTTAGTCTGCCTTCAAAATGTCCAACTCCACTGCATTTATTATCCTAAATTAGATGCACCTGTTTGAGGTCGTTAGCTGCATAAAGACACCTGTCCACCCCATACAATCAGTAAGAATCCAACTACTAACATGGCCAAGACCAAAGAGCTGTCCAAAGACACTAGAGACAAAATTGTACACCTCCACAAGGCTGGAAAGGGCGACGGGGAAATTGCAAAGCAGCTTGGTGAGAAAAGGTCCACTGTTGGAGCAATCATTAGAAAATGGAAGAAGCTAAACATGACTGTCAATCTCCCTCGGACTGGGGCTCCATGCAAGATCTCACCTCGTGGGGTCTCAATGATCCTAAGAAAGGTGAGAAATCAGCCCAGAACTACACGGGAGGAGCTGGTCAATGACCTGAAAAGAGCTGGGACCATCGTTTCCAAGGTTACTGTTGGTAATACACTAAGACATCATGGTTTGAAATCACCCCTGCTTAAACCAGCACATGTCAAGGCTCGTCTTCAGTTTGCCAATGACCATTTGGATGATCCAGAGGAGTCATGGGAGAAAGTCATGTGGTCAGATGAGACCAAAATAGAACTTTCTGGTCATAATTCCACTAACCGTGTTTGGAGGAAGAAGAATGATGAGTACCATCCCAAGAACACCATCCCTACTGTGAAGCATGGGGGTGGTAGCATCATGCTTTGGGGCTGTTTTTCTGCACATGGGACAGGGCGACTGCACTGTATTAAGGAGAGGATGACCGGGGCCATGTATTGCGAGATTTTGGGGAACAACCTCCTTCCCTCAGTTAGAGCATTGAAGATGGGTCGAGGCCGGGTCTTCCAACATGACAATGACCCGAAGCACACAGCCAGGATAACCAAGGAGTGGCTCTGTAAGAAGCATATCAAGGTTCTGGCGTGGCCTAGCCAGTCTCCAGACCTAAACCCAATAGAGAATCTTTGGAGGGAGCTCAAACTCCGTGTTTCTCAGCGACAGCCCAGAATTGTGTCCACTGTTGGTATAGCACATAAACAGGTAAAGCACATCCTCAGTACCGCTGTTGACAATGACAAACATGTAAATCCTGCTTAAGTGGTGCCAAGTGTTCAATTGCTCAAAACTATCCATGGCACTTACTGAAGGTATTTCAACAATTATATCATGAAGTGTGATTTCTCTTCTGATCAGAAAGCACTTTAATATGCTAACATGTGCCTGTGCCCTCACCTTTCCATGCATAAGCAATGTCGGCATCATCAGCACACACATTTGCTGTTTTGAAAATTGGACATGTTACAAAAGTGTCAACGTCATCAAAAGCAGATGAGCCTCAAAAGTAACACCATCTAAGCACATAGGGAAAGATCTTTGTTTGATCAATATCGTTTGCAAATTTAAGAATTAAAGGATCCTGGTCTTTTGTACATAAAGGCTTATAGCAATCCTGTGTAAATAATTGGTACTTTAGAAGAACAGCAAACCATATCTAATTTATTCACTTCTGATCCAGGCCAAAGGATATATAAATAAATGAGAAAAAGCACATGAGGCAAGATTTAAGTGGGGAACTGCCACATATGCACTTTGTCTTTATTTTTGTTTTTGAAGAAAATTAAATGACTTAGTTCTGGCAGCATTTAGAAGCTCCCCCTTATGTGTGCAACAACATCAGAAATAGCATTATGAACGCTAATCAAAGTGAAAGTAATGAGGTACACAAAAAGTAATGCCGATACAGCTGGTTACATCCAAACATTCCTGCCCAACCCACTCTGTGTTTTTGCCAGTATCAGACAATTCCATACCAACGAAGCAAATGAGCAGTCTTCTATTGTTTCAGTTTGCAAATGTGAGGTACGTTGTATCACAACAAATGTTACAAATAATTGTGTTTGGCTAGAGATGCTGAATAGAATCTGTTTATATAAACGAGTGTATCTGTGTGTGGCTGCCTGTGTGGACAAACACAAAACTATCTGTGAAATACATTTAGACAGCTTCTTTCGTCTTTGTCTGACATTGTAATTACTGTTCAAACTAGCCAGGCTAATTACCTCCCCGTTAAGAAAAATAATCAGGTTTGTACACAAATCAAGACTAGCCACAGATGCCACAGCCTGAAAACCAAAACAATAATCAAGTCTATTGGGCATGGTTATTATGTTTTCCATTAAATCAAAACTGACATTAAGATTTAAAATGATCAATTATTCTATCATTTAGTTTTACAAAGATTACTGTATAAATCCCTAAATTATTCATTATATTCTGTCAATCAATTTTTCTGCTGAATTTGTAACAAATCCTGACCCCTATTCCCACTGGGCTCTAATGTGATTCATTAATTACAGCTAATTAATGTGTAATAATAATGTGTAATTAATTACTTTTTTTTACTGTCTTTCCCACAATGTTTGCTTCATTAGTTACACTGGACAGAAATTAGGTGAAAATGTTCTGTGAAACTTGAAGCTTTAAACGCAAAAGTCTTGGAATCAAAATAATCACTTAGAGAGGAACCTGAAGCAGCCTAAATAATTACCTCCAGCAGGTAACTGTTGTGCATGTTTCTGACCAAACTGTCAGAAACAGACTCCATGCTGGTGGCATGAGGGCCTGACATCCTCTAGTGGGATCTGTGCTCACAGCCCAGCTTCATCCAGCTAAATTGTAATTTGCCATTAAACACCACAATTGGCAGGTCTGCCATTGGCGCCCCGTTTTCTTCACAGATGAGTAGGTTCACATTGAGCACATGCGACAGACGTGAAAGAGTCTGGAGACGCCGTGGTGCAACTTCATCCAGCATGAATGGTTTGACTATGGAAGCATATCCCTGGAGTGCTGCACAGACCTCCATGTATTAGCCAACAGTACCCTGACTGTGTGAGGTACCGGGATGAAATCCTTAGAGCTATTGTCAGACCTTTCGCTGGTACTGTTGGCCGTGGGTTCCTCCTTGTGCAGGACAATGCCTTATGTGGCCAGAGTGTGTAGGCAGTTACTGGATGATGAAAGCATTATTATATATTCCCCAGACATGAATCCAATTGAGAACCTCAGGGACGTTATGTATTGGTGCATCCGCCACCGCAAAGATCTGGTCTGGGAGGAGATTCACCAGGCAACCATCCGCCGTCTCATCAGGAGCATGCCCAGACGTTGTTGGGAGTGCATTAAAGATCGTGGGGGCCAAACACACTACTGAGTTCCATTATGAGTTTCTGTGATGAAAGTTACACAAGTATCAGCCTGTGATTTCAGGTTTGTTTTTTTTTACTTTTTTTGGTAGGATTTTGAATCCTTCGGTTGTTTAAGAATGGTCAACACACTGACCATTAATGCAGATTTCAAGTGCAGTCACTTGCTGTCTCAAAAATAACCTGGCTATACAGCAGTGAATGAGCTATGGTAGTTTTTTAAAATTCTTTTTCTCCATGCCCTTTGCCAGCCAGCAGCCATATCTTTTCCTTTACTCCTCCGCCGCATTTCTGCTTTATTGTGATGCTAAACAGTGAGTTTTGACATTCAGAGGGGCCCTGCCAAAGGACAGGCCAGTGGATGCAGTACAGAAGAAAAGGCCTTAATGGGTTCAACTGGAATGGAAAGCATCTGCTAGTCTCCACAGGCTGGAGGAGAGGGAAATGTCAAGTATGGTTATTATAGAGCAGGTAGCAGCTCTAGGAATTTTTCACCTGACTGAAAAACTGTCTCAGACAATGCACATGCACAAGCTACATCTCCACACATTAACACTCTTACTGAGGCAGTGAATGAACCCATTCATACACAGATGCATGTGTGCAAAATGTTACTGATGTACCCAGCCTTTTAACACTCTGATGGCATAGTTTTCTCTTGCCTACTTATCCTATATCCTCACTAACAAAACTAGATTTAAGGTAAAACTTAAGTATTTCTTAACAGGACCACTTGAGCTTGTTCGTTAATTTGTACCATAAAAAGGATGCTAATCAAAGCCAGTGCCAGACTAATGCAGCTCTTTTAACGCAGAGGCCAGAGACACATACATGGCCTTGTAACTCAAGGCTGTTGTGTCTGCAGGGGGAATGTGTGTGTGCGTGAACGTGCTGAAGTGATGAGGCTGTATACAGCCTAAATCTCACTCTCTAGGGAGAATCCAGCATCAAACAGACCCTGCTGCCTGAGGGCTGGCCTTCCCGCTCTGTCAGCGTGGAAACTTCTGTCGCTGCACTTAGAGCTTGTGGATCAGCGAGGAGACACACATTGTGGCAGGCTGAGTGGCAGCAGAAATAACCAGCCAGAGAGAGACACAGAGAGATGAGACAGGAAGAATGTGGTCGCTTTATCGCCACAGACTAAAGTGGTCCTGGTAATCATCAACAACAGGATCCTTGGTGTTTGTTCATATTTCTGTAAGAGTATGATGCACTAGAGAATGATACCTGGATACGGGGCTCTTTACAGATAGGTTATTGCAAGAAGGTGAGTAGAATTTTGAACCACACATTATCCCCTTTCATCACTTCTACCTAAATTCTACTTTAACTCCAAGTCTGGCCAGCTTAGCGGCAACCATAGCAACACATGTAAACATGGATGTGCTTCTTTCTGCCAAGGCCCATGGAGTGACCACTCGCAAATGTTGAAGTCTGAAGCACAAAGCCAGACTGCCTACTGAAAAGATATACATAACATATGAATAACGCATATAGTGACAGGTTGGAAGCATTATTTTTAGATGAGTGTGGGGAAATGTTGCTATAGTACTTATGTTCCTTTACGAAAGGAATTACAAAAGAGACAGAACTCAAGCACCTCCTTTTGTGTGGGGTATAGATATAAGTGGAGATAGTACTCATTTTCCTCCCATAACAACAGAAGTTCATATAATCATCTCCCTAGCTTTTTCCCTACTGACGGCTATGTGATATGGCTGCTGGCATTGGTAAATGTGGGAGGATCAGGAATGTGTGTGGCTTGGCGATAAGGCTGCTGTAAAATTTAATTAGCACAAAGGCATGGTGAGAATGACTTCATTTCTCACTGCATTATTAACTAGAGTACTATGTAAGAGCATAGTCTCAATCAATGCACATAACAGGTTCATGAGTGAAAGGAATGGAGAAAGGGAGAGACAAAGGAAGTGTGGGAGAGAGTGAGAGAGAAAACAATGACACATTATTGATACAAAAGTCAAATAAAAACTGAATGTCTATCTAAACTAAATCCCTGATAAATATTGAAACATTTTGCCCATTGTCTTTTCTCCCTTTGTCCCCTACATGTAATGTGCATATCAAGACAGTATGCATGTGAAAAGAAAACACAGGAGGATCTCAGAAGCTGGCTGAATAGCAATCCTACATTAGCAGCTTCACCTACTGTTTGGGGCCTGAGCTGGTGTGAATGAGCTGATTAGGGTCCTTCGATCGACATGCTGAACACCACTTCTTATTTCACGATCCACAGCCTTTATTGCAGCCCAGCTTCCTCATAATCCAGCTAAAAGGGGATATCTGAGGAGCCTGATCGGCTTAGGACTTGGCTAAATAACGTGGGGTGTACGGCAGAGCGACATGGAGCAGAGTCCAGAGGTGTTCGTTATCGTCTGTTTTCTATTTAGGACTGAGTGGGCACAGTTGAGCTCGGTGAGTGTGTGTCCACTCTACTCTCATCTATTACCCTGACCTCTGTAACCAGTCAAGTGAACATATGGCACACTATTTTGCTTTCTCATCTTCTTTGGACTGGGCATGGATTAAAGAGATTACAGTTTTGTGAATAAGGATATTTGCTGGAGGTGCTTTAAGCTTGCCCTCTTAGCATAGGCTAATACAGTCATTATTAGTTTTAACACAACTCGATGCGTGTGTGCATCAAAATTCAACACGTTTCACTGAAAAAGGCCTCTGAATCTTCAGGAGGCAGGAGCTCTATGGTAATAACACCGTAGTGGGAGCCATTAAAATAAATTTTTCGTGTATGTCACACAATGAGTATAGAGCATCATGGTCACACTGAGTGAGATGCCACATGGACAATAATCTATAACCAAAGGTTTTCAGACAAACATATTTCATGTCACTGTCTGTATTCCACATAGTGCATGTGGTGTTTTTGCAATTAAATTCCATTTAGGATACTGCTTCCGGTGCCTGGAAGTCACTGGTTCAATCTACAGGCCAGTAGAATAAATCTTGGACAATTAATCACCATCTCCTAGAGACAGATCAGGCTGTATTGTACTGGGCAGCTTTCGTGTGAGTGAGTGTAACTGTGTAAGCATGCAGCAGGGCATTCTAGGAGAAGAGCACTCTGAGCAAAAATTAAAAACAAAAACCTTTCTTGCATTGCTCTCTACATCCCTCAATTACTATTCCACAACGCTCACTGCACAGGCTGGACCTAATTACACTAGTCACTTTGTTAAGGTGCCCTCTTGCTCCATCTGTTCAATGCATGTGTGAACAGGCTCAAACATGCACGCACGCACGCACGCACCTCACAGCACTTCAGACAGACAGACAAAGGCAGGTCAAGGTACACTTTCCCACCTGGATATGCCTTTGTCTACAAGAACAGCTGAACATCTAAACCACCAATCAAGTGTGGCGGTAAGAGAGACACTGTGACTCAAAGTGGCCAGATGATTGCAGACATGAATACAGAGAGCAGTACACCTGTTTAACTCTCAGACACAGCTAATGCCCTGACCCAGGAGCGGCCTTTGACCTTCTGCCTGCACATCATTAAAAACACAGGGTTTAAGCTGACAATTTCTATGCATGTATGGATGAGGGTGTACAAAGTGGGAGGAGTGAACACTTGGTGTTCAAGAACAGAAGCTCTTTGGCGATAATCTGTCACTTTAATGAAAAAAAGCACGGGCAGTATGTGATGTGTGGGTGATATATTATGACCAAATGCAGATAAATCAGCAACTTTTACAGTTACACTTTTGAAACAGTGACATGTAGCATCAATTCAAATAAATCTCGCAAGGAGAACGTCTGAGCTGCTGTTTTTGTTTTTGGGCCCGCTGAAATGATTTATTAACCCCTTCTTTTTCTGCTTATGTCATGTCTGGGGGAAAAGCAGCAAGGCATGGGAAGAGATAAAGCAGAGACAAAAAGTAAAGAGTAGACTGAGGAACTTGAGGAAGGATGGGAAGCGTTCTCTCATAATTGACATTGATATGAAGAGACAAATATGAAAGAGGAATGAAAAAGCACACACAATTGCCTGCAGTGGGATCCACATATCACAAGGCCCAACCAAAATGGCAAGCATCTAACAACTGATTCTACTGTGGCTGTTTGCAAGGGGCCGACTGATTGGCTCCCTCTTATTGCAACGTTGCAGGGTGTGCGCCTTTGGAGCGCGTGGCCATTTGAAACACATGCCCGTTCAGAGCAGGCCAATTGTTTGGCCTCCGGAAGAGCTGCTCATGCTGTTGTCGGTAACCACGGTATGGCTGCTTGCGGCATTCTCAAGAAACACTCATACCATTCAAACTCGACACGGCACTCCATTGGGTCCTCAGCAATACACCCGCCCAGTGTGAAGTCGAAGGACAGACATACAGAGATTTCTTCCTACATAGTTGGATGATTTTCTGCAGCACTACCTTTGAGAGACATCGTGGGTTGAGTCTCAAATTAAGCCTATTAGTCATCTCCTGCTGCCATTCTCACCTCTACCCAAGCCATTTAAAGTGGCCTGCATGAACCAAGGATCCGACATTATATACAGAAACATAAATTCAGCAAAAAGGGTCATAAAGTTGACTCTGCAAATACATAGCATCTCCAATAACTAGAGGCTTGCTTTTAGGGTGAAAACCATAACGCTTTCAAGTGCAAGTACGGAAAAATAACTCCATTTGATGAAGGGGTTCACCAACTTTGTGAAGTGAGCTTTATATCAATTTCAAGCTCTAGTTCAGAGTTATATCACAGATGATAATTGTTAAGTCGGGTTTCACTTAAGACATCAGAATTAATTGCTCCTAAAGACAGAGACATTTACTTTTTAATAGATCCTGTTCCTCCCCACACTCTCTCTCCATAGTGGATCATTCCTTGACAAGGGCATTATAGCATGCACATAATGCACCTCTGGCTTGTGCTATCTTACACTTTTGGGGGTTCCTGCGCTCTGTCAAACACAAACTGTCAATTAAAAAAAATAAAAGTGTGGCTATGTGATTCCGCTCAACATACATGCACACGCCAGCTTGGGAGGCAGTGAGGCTATGATGAGGGCTTGCAAAGAAGACTGAAATGACCAGAAAGTTCCTGGACAGATGTTTTCAAAAGGACATAGTTAGAAAGCTGCGGATGCTTTAGAGATTCAATTTGCAGATTTGAGTCTCTTACACCTTTATGGCTAACCACCATCGATCCGTCATTCTGTAGAGCCCAATCCCATTCAGAGTGCTGAGGAGCCCCGGAGCCCTGCAGCCTTATCCTAACCCAGGCCACAGCCACCACAAAGCCTGCTTACCTTCATCCCCTGAAGTCTGCAGGTCTGTCTGTGTACTTTTATGTGTATGTGTGTATTTGTGCTGAGGGAGACTGAGCTAAACACCTTAGTTGCTGGCTCATGTAAAAGTGTGCTGAGCCAATTTAGGGGTATAGGGAGGAGAGGAGAGACAGGGGAGGCTGAGACAAATGCAGGGAGCCCAGGCCAGGACCCTAACTCAAAGAAAAGGGTACAAAAAGAGGGAGCAGTAAGTAAGAGGGGTAGGGGGAAAAAAAGAAGGAAAGGGAACAATGTGGGCCCCTTGATGTGCAACAGAGGAGTAGACCTGCAAGGAATCTTTTAAACCTATTTTCTATTGCGTGTTCCCCATCACAAGACTTTGATGAGGCGCTAGAGAAGTTGGATAATAGCTACAGTGCTTCAAAGACATTATCTTAGTACTCCAGCGTGTCATCAAAGTCTTGTAATGGGGAACACAATATTTTGGCCATCTGATTTGTTTCTGCAGACAACAGACTGGTGCACTTGAGTCTCCCTCTGTGCGAAAGCTTAATGGCGCCATGTTCCGACTGACCATTCAAATCTCTCCCCTTCACCACTAATTACAGTATCTTCTGGCCCAGATGTTTCCGTTTTAATTCTCTTTGCTGCTCCACTAGACGGTAGCAACACCCCTGAGATCAATTATTAAAGGGTGTTTAAAACTGTGGGAAAAGGAGGTGGTTGGGTGGAGTGAAAGTGAAAGCAGCTGTTTAAGTGCTTGTGCCGCAGACTAAACTTCATCACCACCCAACTAAACAGAGAGCATCCTGCGGGTTTCACTCACTCCAGTGACTAAATCCAGGGCAATTAAGGCCTGGATCTCCATGGGAGAGAAGGAGACGGGAAATGGGAATGAAGGGGTGAGGCAGGAGAAGTGGAAAGACTCCATACCAATAACAGGCAATTACGTTTGGGGAGGGCCATTGCCAGGCGATGAGAGTATAGAAGAAGACAGCGGGGATATGGGATGGTAGGGAAATGAGGAGGAGTGTTATTTAGGAGGCAGATGGCAGAGAGGGGAAAATTAAGATGAATGGGCACTGAGAGGGCTGAGTTGGTGCTGGGGCTGGCCAGAGAAAAGTAATTAGCTGTGCTCGCTCTGGGAGGCTGGCAGTGAGTATGATGCCTACAGTGACAGGCTAAAGCCTTGATTATTATTAGTCAACAAGGCTATGCCTGAAGCTGCCAGCAGGGGGCAACTGGACCAGCGACCTTCTAGGACCTTCTTACCTGTACAACACACTATGGGGTCTTTTCACAACATGGACACAGAGCAGCAGCTCTTTTATGCACTCACTGTAATTTCTCTTCTAGTCTAATCCCCTGCTAATACAACATAGCCCTGTTCACTCTTATGTTAACCAACTCTCTCTCACACACACACAGACAAATGAGTCTGCGTCCAATTTTTTTCTCCCACATTATTCCTTAGTTTCACCCTTACCAACTGGCTCTATCTTTCTTCCTCACACCATTTCTCTCCATTTCTTATGTTACAGCCACCTCTATCTGTCTCTTTCCTCCCACCCTGTATATCTGCCTCCCCCTCGTCCCTTTCCAATCTAATTTCAGATAAGTCGTAGCAGAACAACAGAGCAGGGCCCTTTATCATTGCCATCAATGATGTGGGTGGATTGAGCGTGAATAATTTTATTCATGTGTGTCTGTACCCAGCCCACTAGGATTCCAATTACAAGTAATAAGAGGTAATAGGGTTACGGCGTAATTTTTTAAGTGCTTCAGTTATGACTGTAGAAAGCCTTTGTCAAGAGAAGAAAGCTGTTGTTTATTTTAGCAACAGCTAAAATAACGCACAATATCTGTTCACAACTATGAATAATATAGGGCAATTTAATTTAGTATAATTAATACCCCATCTGATCTTCACTCCCAGGAAGTCATACCATTGCCCTTTTTACGTTAAAATATTAACACTGAGTTTCTAAATGATAACACTGAACACTTGACACTACGAGTGGCTTAGATCCAATTTCTAACACAACATTTATTCTGTGTGTTTGATATTGGTGCCTCAGCACTCTTCAAAAAGGTACAGTACATAGGTCAGCAGTGAGAAGAAGTTCAAAACAAAAAAAATATGTTATTCTCGCCACAATATTCTAGGACACTTGACTGGTATATTGATGTGAATAGACTGCTGCCTTTACATACAGATTAAAAAAATATGAAAGCTGATGATCCCAACTGCATAGAGTTAAAGTCAAAGTGCTGGAGTTACAGAACAATTTAGGAAACTTAACAAACTGAGCGGCCAGAACAGCCTACATACTGCTTTCAAAGAATCTCAACCCTGCTTCTCTCACAGTCTGCACATCGCACTGCCTCAAACTGTTTTGCACTGGCCTTTCACACTTTCAGAAGGCACACACACAAGGTCACAAAGAGGGAAAGGGACAAATGAAAAGGTCACTGGACGCACAAAAAGGCAGAACATATGAACTGTCAAGAGGAATTCGCATTACATGCAAGAAATGTTTGAGACTGGTTTCCAGCAGCAGATAAAATACAGAGCTGAGCATGCATGAGGCTTTAGCTTTGAGGGTTTTTTATGTTTTGCTTTACCATGGTTAACAGGCCTGAGAACCTGGCGGAAGGAGCTGGGGCTGATCGTCAGCTGCTGGTTTTCTGTAAGGAGGGCAGTGGACAAATAATGCCAACACATACAGTACTAAGAGGGATCAACATGATCACGAGGAGGCATTCACAAGATGAAGAAGAGCTGTGAAGTTCATTAACAAGTAGTACTATTTAAGAAAACATCTGGCAATTGCCCCTAAAGTTGAATAGGCAATGTATCAAAAAAAGTTGTGTTCTGTTTTTTGATTTTGGACTGCTAGAGGGAAAAAAATTGGTTTAAGTTGCCTTTTACTGAGATCCAATCATCAAATAGTTCTAGTAATTATGTCAGGCTGAGGATTCTCTGGCATTGAGCTGCTAGCAAGCATGTGTGCAAACAACAAACTGGTGTATTTTGCAAGTGACTGAGAATGAGAGAATTTGGATCCAAGGCATGAGAACCAGCAGATTCATTCAACTTACTCAGCTTTTAAAAACAAAACAAGAAAAACATGTACCCAGCTGACAGGTTAGGACCAGAATTGTGTCATTCCCAGTTTTCAGACACTTCACTTCAAGTTTTATGTGTGCACCTTTGTTTGGGTATAAATGCAGGATATGAGACTCACCTCTGGGTCTTGGTGCTCGCTTCCTGCGGTCTCTGAATGCAGCTCCTGACTGTAGAGCTTCCAGCAAACTATCCATCACACCTGTCTCATCATTCTCTGAAAAACCCAAGAAGAAAACGAATGAGGGGGTGTTAGCAGACAGAGAAGAGGTAAAGAAACAAATTCAGATAAAGTACAGTTTCTTTTAGTGGTAAGGTTTGCACAAGGATTTAAACTATTTGGAACTTACAATGGCAGGCCACTATATAAACACTTAACAATCTTGAACAAGCACCTACGATAACATATGTACTATAGGCACTATATAGTCAAGTGCCCAATATATGATGGGGCTAGTTTCAAGCGAATCCAGTACTGCAAAAATCATCAGGTTGTGCAAGTGTGCACAATGATAAATGCAACCTAGTGAGATTTAGTTATCCATTGCATTGTAGTAGACAAAATGCAAAAGGGTAGTAACTAGCAATGGAGTCCCCTATACAGGGACATAGAGTCCACTGTCAAGCTGGAATAGAACACTAAAGCAACATGGTGTTTGACCGTATTTATTATAGAATACTTGAGTCAAAATATCAAGTCCTTGCTTTGTAGAAGCGAAGGAACCAACAGAATTCAGTTATATGGTAGAAAGGTTAAGGCGTTACTGATATGACATGTAAATCATGGCCTGTGTTGGTACAGCTGAAAACCTAGCCCTGACACCTGTGACAGAATGATGTACCTGGCTAGTGATTTGCAGTGAAAACAGCCTCCAGTGGAAGGGAAGAAAAACAGATAGCAGGTATATGAGAATGTTCACACACTGTCAATACAAAGTTTAGACTGTGGTCATGCAAATGTGTGTGCGTGGGTGTTCTCTTTTCAACACCGCTTCCGTGTTTGCAATAACATTTGAAGTCTTTGTCATCCACCATCCAGATGGGAAGGGCTGTTTGCCACTGAACTCACTTGCAGAGGTACATTTCCACTACTGACGCACTGGCATTAAACGCTGAACTCCACAATGCAACCACAGTGGTAGTTTTATTACATTCGATTGCTGGATATCATTTGCATGTTGTCTATGTAGTGGAATCAACCAGCCTCTCACCTCAAGAGGGAGGTGAGGTCAGATAATGCCAAAAGGTGTGTGTGTGTGTGTGTGTGTGTGGGGGGGGGGGTCCTCCCCTGGAGTTGGCTTTTTGACATGCAAAAACTAGCTGGGATCTCACCTGGGGTTTGGTAAGGATCTGCAGAGACTCAGACATGCATCGCTTAAGGACTGTGTATTCAAAGAGCCTTAGTGAACCCCTCTCGCCATAAAGGTGTCATTGGAGACACTTAGCAGTACAGCAAAGGGGCTGTCCGGCCCCTCTCTCTCCATAGGTCACCTCCGGACATCAAAAGTACCACCCGTTCTGATCCCTTTCCCTACAGAATGGCTGAGCCATAAAACACCAATCCCTTCTCTCTTTAGCCGATGTGCAAATGTGATAAGCCAGGAATGCGGAAGGCGGACACGAACAACTCCTGCCTTCTTGAGCTAAAACAATGTTTCATTATAAACGTATAATTCAATAATAATCCTTGCTAAGTTAGTAGTGGCGTTTGCCTCTGAGGTTAGTAGATATGTTACCATGTTGTTGTTGAAAAGAATCTAAGTAAGTTAATTTTGTAGTGTTTTAATTTTCAGCAAGGTCACCTGACATTGCCTCATTTTATGTTGTAACCAATGCTTTGTTCCCAACACTTTATGACATTTTCTTTAGAAAGGATATGATAAAGAAATGTCATCCTATACTACTCGAGTAATTTTCCAGCTCGAATTAATGTTAAGCTATCTTCATGTAACCAGAGCTCCCCCAAGTGGACAAAATAAGTATTGCATGCCATCGTTCTGAAATGCCGTTTAATGTATAAATGTCACTCTGTATTTACCTGATCATAATCTGATGCCATTCGTGTATCTTGCTTATATTCTCTAAGTAAGAACATGTAACAGCCAATATATCCAGAAAGCTAGTTAAGTTCCTCTCATCTGATGTGATTCCTAGGAAATGCTAACCTTAAGGTTGAACTACTGACAATTGTTTTCCTTTTATCAAATGCTTAAAACTAAGAACGGTATACCCGTTTGACAATTAAGGTTTGATTGTGGGAAGATATTTGATTACAATATGCGCAAATAGATTTTTGAATAGACATATTAAAAGTTTAAAGAAAAGACAGTTTCTCAGGAAACCGGAAACAAGCCCTCAGGGGAACAAAGGACTGCCCTCTGGGAACCACGCCTCAACAAACAAAAACAGCAACACACATCTTGTTCGCTCTCTTGTTTTGTTCTCTTCAACTGCACTTCGGCACGCGCCCAGCGTGCCCTGTCTCCAGGGAACGCCCTAAGATGTTTGACCCGGCACAGCGAAGGCTCTTTGTTCGTTTTAAGCGCCACACGCGAAGAGCCGCAAGCTCGGCTTTTTCCCTCGTTTCCAGCAACTTACTTGTTTTTTTTTTTTATTTTCTTTGGTTTTGTTTTATTAAAAGGTTATCAGACGGTTAAGTTACACCATTTTAATTCAAGAACGACCAAGTTCTTTTTAAGCTTTATGCGTCGAGCTAACTTCCACTGATCCCACCGACGACCGAACCACGTGGGCCCGCCAGCAGTAACAAAGGACCAAACTTCTAACCCGAGCCAGGGTTGAAAAGGCCCCCCACTGCAAGTTTCTTCAATAAGCCGACAAAAGACGGACCTCCGGAGCAATTCAGTGACATAGAAAGCGACGGGCCGACGGCTTTAAGCTATCCTAACCGAGAACGCACGGAACTCCGCCAGCGTGAGGCCGCCGACCAGCAACCCGGCTGGGAGAAACAACAAGCAGTAAGACCAAAACCCTGCATTCTGTGGTCAGTGATGTCTAATAGTTAACTTTTAAACTCATAGCTTGCGTTCATTAGCTGCCCGTTTGAATCAAATTCTCCCCACAAGAGAACCCCATTTACATAGAACTCCACATTCTTGTTTGCCATGTTTGTTTAGCCATTGCCTATTTCTTTGATGTGTATTTAACCGCATTTATTTCACCCTTAGTTAGTTAATAAATTTCACCGTAATCACAGGAATTGTGTGTGTGTATTGCTTAACTCCAAGTCCCTGTCATGAGAATTTACCCCTTCGATATGAGACTGACTGAAGATAATTGAGCGATTATTAACTAACTGATCACTAGTGAATAATTTTATAATTATTAAAACGCTACCCAGAGGTCCAGAGACTCTGGGTGAATTAAATCTCCGGTGGTGCCCCGCGAAATGAGAGCTTTATGAATTAATATTCTCTGAATATTAAAATTCATAATTTTGTATTCATTCTCATAAATGTATTAGATCATAAGTAGACATGCTACATATATCAGTCTCATTTTGTTGTCTTGTTTAGTGCCCTTCATATTATACTAGTTCATATTAGTTTGGGGAAAAAGTGATGTAGTATAAAATGTTGAAAAGAAAAAAAAAAGGAATTGTTAAAAAAAAGAAATACAAAAAGAAATACAATATAAGTGTCTTAAAAAATAATCATTTTAAAACACTAATTTAGATCTTGCCACACGCTAGCAAGCCTGCTCTGTGCAGCTCTCCTGTGCACTACAGCTGATTTAGTCACTGATTTGAAAGTCAGACACATTGTGTGCTCACTGCTTCCTACAGTCTTACATTCTAATGATTCTCTTATGTCAGCAATATGCTGACACTTGCTGACAGTATTGATAAAGACAAACTTGCACTCGTTAATATCTGGTCCACGTCCTCAGTGAATTTTCCTCAGCAATGAAATCGAGAGCTCTGAGCTGTAGGTCTTGTACTGCTTTATAGAACAAAGGATTCGGCCAAAGTCAGGCAGCCCTGTCACTTTGACATGCAATTTAGGTACGCCAAACACATACACTGATCTTGGGGCTGCGCATGTAATGGCACAGTTTTCATATTCACAATTGTCACCTCTAAATTTAGTGAAACTGAACTATTAATATAGATAGGTCATATGTTCACATGCAAACAATGTGCTGTACATTTGTAGCATTTATAAGACTGATGTATTAGTTTATGATGTGCTAGAAAAGTTGTTACAACTTCACTGGCTTCATAGAGGCCGAGCTCTACCATCAGCCACGGTGTGACTGCTTGGTCCCACCACTGATTTAGTGAAGGGTAGGAGGACATTGCTCTGATTAAGGTTGTGTGTGTTTTTCTCACTCCTTCCATTTGTCTGACAACTCCCTGTGGAACAATAACACACGGAGAGAAGAAAAAAATAGATTGAATTATTAGACTAATGCCTGGTG
Organism: Micropterus salmoides; assembly: GCF_014851395.1. NCBI lineage: Eukaryota > Metazoa > Chordata > Actinopteri > Centrarchiformes > Centrarchidae > Micropterus > Micropterus salmoides. The sequence goes on along the minus strand of NW_024044348.1, from coordinate 14,662,280 downwards.
CACACTAGGGGATTTTCAAATCTTACCTGATTTTAAAAAAGGGGGACACCACAGACATAACGACAGATTTAACCTATTTTATAATATTATAATTGTAAGAACAAGATGCAGGACCACACACTTGGCATTAATACAATACACTTGGCGACTCAAGGGACTAGTGATCTCAGAAACATGCATGATCAAACATGACTTCAGAAAAAAATAAAACATGGATGGGGACTATTGTTGTGAGCTGGCTGCACTTGTGAGAGCTATCTTTTGAACTAAAAAAAAAGGAGGAGGTCAAGGCTGAGAAGATAGAATCAGCATTGCTTATACATTTTTGATTTGGTTCTGTTCTAAACAAGTGTGCAACACCCAGTTGGTGACGCTTCCCGGTCAGCTCGCTCTCATTGGCTATTGCGGTTTTGCGGCTACCGCTGTTAGTTTTACACTAAAGGATTTCAAGTCTTAAATATCAAAGATTGCTTGATATTTAGAATTCAAAATCAGGGAGATTCCAATCCAGACTGTAACATTAAGATTTTGTGTGTAAACCCCTCACTCTACAGGATCATTTGAGCCACTAATCTAAATATCTCAAACAATTACAATCAACAATATAAAAAGAGGGTGGGGCTTAACAACAAAATATGTAAAATGCCTATTCATGCACTCAAGTGAAGTCAAAAGCCCCTGTGTAATAGGTCTACACGATATGAGGAAAATCTGCAATGTGCAATAACATTGTTCAATACTGCCATGACAATATGGCTTGCGATAAATAAAGAAATATTGAAGTGTGCATATTAACTAAACAGTTCCTATGTCGTGTCATTTCTCGCCTAGTACGTGAAGTATGCATCACAGTGTGAAAATTTCATGTAAATCAAATGACGACTATAAAACAAGGCTTACTTTCTGTTGCCAGTAGGTGGACGAAATGCTACAGACATGCCCTTTGACAAAAATAAACAGATAGCAAAATCTTTCATCGTGAAAGCCTTTAGATTGCATAGCAAGTCAGTTCGATTAATTTAGTAGAAGTTTATTAAAGTATGGAACCTGTAAAAGACAAATGGCTGACTTCCTATTGGGTTTAGGATATTGCTCTAAGAGGTTTTCTGGGGGTCCTAGCATGATACATGTCCCACAGAAATTTCGTGGATGTAGGTCAATCTGGGCACGGGGCCTGCTTCGCTGAAGGGTCACTTCCTGTTGCCAGCAGGTGGCACTATGTGTATGAATGAATATTGGCGTGTAAATGCGTTCAGGGCAGGAGGTCTTATCAAACATGTAAAGTTTGGTATAGATATGAGCATGTACAGTGAAGTTACATCAATTCCCTGTTTGATGGCAAAGCATCAAACTTCTCTGGCATACCATGAACACGCCATTAAGCGAAAACTCACAAGCTCTTCTGAGATAGTTTTGAGGTTGGTGTGGCCAACCTGCTAGGAGTAGTACATCACAGTTAAAACATGTCCTGTTGCCAGTAGGAGACGCTATGACTTTGCATGACAATTGGCACATGGATGTGTTTTAAGGTCAGCACTATCATCCAACATGTAAAATATAGTGCAGATTTAAGCATTTACACTGAATAACAACTTCCTGTTTAATGACCAATCATCTATGTTCCACAGGCACGCACAAAAATTCACAGATAGCACAAACTTTTCATTGTCAATGTGTTTAGATTGCACAGCAAAAATAATTTGACATCATTGGATTAATTCTCTAGGAGGAGTTTGTTAAAGTACGGACCCTGTAAAACACCAAAAACGACCGTTTCAAATTCAAAATGGCAACTACCTTGGGGTTGGGTTTAGGGCATTGCTCCCAGATGCTTTTTTCGTAGGTCTCGGCATGGTATAGCTACCACAAACATTTCGTACATCTCCCAGAAACATTTTGTACATTTCGTTTACATGTGGCCCAGGCGCTCCTTTATAGGGGGCGCAAGAAAGCCATATTACAAGTAAATCTTCACCACGTTTTAATTTTGTGCGGTTACGTGAGTTTTCAAGCCCTTTAGGCCGTCAATAATGTGATGCATGTTTCATGCTGGGCCCTAATTACCAAATCAACAAAATCTGAACAATAGACAAGTCAGGAAAATCAGACAGGCAAAAAGCTCTGCTCCTGAAAAGTTTCCGGTGGGATCTGAAGCTGTGCAGAGGACGGAACAAAACCGTGTCACAGCCACGCGCGATGCAACCGGTGGTGGATGAGAGACTGCAGACAACGCAGAATAAAATATTGTTTTCTATACGTTTATACTTTTTGAGCAGGTATATTGATAAAGTATTGGCTTTGTACTTGCAGTGGTTTTATTGCACTTACTTGTGCAAATGAGCGTAGTTGTCCTCAACTCAAGTAATCTTTACTTCACCTGGTTAACCTCTCTGTGTCCACTACAGCCTCTCTGCTCTGCTGTCCCCTCACTTTGCCCCGTGTGTGTATGTGTGTGGAGGAGCTCAGCCCCAACACCGAGAGCAGGGGAGAGGTAATAATAAATACTACTGTCTTTAGCCCCAGAGAGAAGAGCGAAATGGGCTCACAGAAAGATGTTATCGGTAGTTGAAGCACACAGAATGACAAATTAACATGTCAACAACATAGGGCAGGCTATACGCTCTGCTGCTGAAACACAATGTGAGTTGATGCCGGACATGACACCATTATCCCACATTTTCCTCTAGTTTCTAGTTAAAATGTACATGCCCTGTGCCCATTATGATTGGTAAGTAGGAACGTAATAGGAGGCATATGGCGCTTGTGATTGGTTAGGAAATGACAACGGAATGAATTTGTAACGCATGACTGTTTAAAACGGGTCAGATGCGCTGTATAATTAACCTACATTCTATTCACCACCTCCACGATTAGCTAATTGCTGTTACGATGGGTGGCTGAGTTGAGCAGGTTGGAGGACCCAAATGCAGGACGCAAGGCAGAGGAGGTGCAGTGAACTGAGGTGATTTATTAGAACAAACAGAAGGCGAGCACACTTACTGATTGAGTGCAAAACAAGGGTAGTTCAAACAGAAAACCAAAATCCAAAACCAGCAGGGAAACACGGAGACACGACGAGGAAGGCTGGCAACCGGACAACACACAGCAACACTGGGAAACATCATACAATGATCCGACAAGGACAAGACAGAAACACCAGGTATATATACACACAGGGACTAACGAGCAGGGCGGGAGCAACACAGGTGAAAGACATGAGGCTAACGAGGCACAGGCAGGGAGAGAGCGAGCAGGGGAAAACAGAGACAGACATGCAGAGGGATCACTGGGGTAACAGACATGACAAGGGTTACGGAACACTAGACGACAGACAAGACAGAGACGGACATGAGCGAACCCCAAAACACAACAGACTATATAACTGATATTGGACACAGGACAGAACCCAAAAGACTAAGACATAAACCGAGACACAGAACGAGGAGCTAAGACACAGAATACAGAGCAGACTAAACTAAAATAATGCAGACGAGGAACAAGAAGTAAATACTAAAACATAACCGAGGCACAGGACTGAGAACAAAGACAAAGAACTGAAACACACGACCAAGAGCCAAGATAAAAGACGAGACATAAACTACTAAGGACAAGGAACGAGAGAAACAGGCAAATAGACATACGAAACAAATGGCAAAAACTCAAACTCACAAGGAAGAAACTACAACTCATAACAATTGCGCTCTTTCAAATTGCAATTTTGATTCAAAAAATGATTTATCATTCAGCCCTACTGCAAACTGAAATATCCATCTTCTTTTATGCATACAGTGCCATGGTGTACTATCTGCAAACCTACAACAATTGTCATCAGCTGCACAGTACATGGTCCCTTTACAGCAAACCCTCCTCTACCCTGAAGCTCCAGTATTGAGGGCAGAGGATCCCCAAGGTGGTGGGCTGTGGTTGTACCCAAACCCAAGCTGTGACTACAAACACACACACAGTGGATTTATCATGGCCCACTTCCTTGTCTGCCTGTGTCTATGGGTGCATTTTTTGTGCTTTATACTTGCAACAGTTGCACTCCTCCTGGCTGATATGTGCCCAGTTCTTCATCATTACGCAGAGCAGAGAGGCAGCGAGAATTTCTGAGCAAAACCAACGCTCCTCGATGTCCAAATTTGTCTCCACTGCTGTGGTAATTCATCACAGGTGGCAAGCTTTACACTCCCCACAACACACATAGACACATACACAAGAATACAGATAGTACACAGAAAACACGCAAAAAGGAGCAGATCAATCTATTGCAACGTGCAGTGTGCGCCTTCATGTGTAGTACTCCGTTTGACTCCAACCCACAAGAACATGAAACAGTTTGTGTGCCTCAGGAGGCGAGGAAAAAGAAACCCACTCAGATCTCCCGCCCCAGGAATATATGGGAGCAAAAACAGTCCAATTTTACACATCAATCAGAAGCAACTCAGACAGGCCGAGACAGAAAACTGCTTTATAGAATGTAGACAAGAGGTGCTTTCAGACAGCCGACACGACAAAATCATAACATATTTATACACTCGCACCCACATGCTCACAAACTTAGAGAGGCAGATCATAGAAATGTCACATGGATAGTAATGAAATAGGAACACATGGCAGAGGAATATTAGTCAAGCTAGTGGCTGTGAAATGGGTTTGAAACAGTAATTCAGCTTGTGAAAGGTGGTGTTGAGGAGGATGTGGCAAGAGAACAAAGACCAGTGAGAGGAACGGGACAGTGAAGAGTGGTATCCCAGCTTTGGCAGTAGAGCTACTGATTGGTGCTTTGATGTGCACAATTCGCCTGCCTCTTTCTATTCTGCTGCATCTGGGATCAGAGCTCCGAGACAGGTGTGCAATGTGCACAGAGACTTTTTGCTTTAACTTTCACGAAAAATGAAGACATTCTCACAAGCCAGTCTAGGCCTCACTGATGTCTATTTAAAAACTAGTAAAAGTGTCTGCCTTGTGTTCACATATATTTCATTGCAGCTCCACAGTAATCTCCAAGTCCCAGTTTTAGTAGTGTACGAAAGCAGGAACTGAGCCAAATCTCTACTGTGACGTGTCTAGCTCGACTGTCCTCTTCATTGGGAAGAAAGAAAAACAAATAATATATGTGGTCAGGTCAAATGTAGATGTACAAGTGTAAACACCAAAAAGATAAAAGCAGAAAGGTGTTTATTCTACCACAAAACAGAAAAGAAAGAAAAGAGTAAACTCTGGGAGTGGAATCAAGACAAAGCTGAACCTCCACATCTGGGAAAAGACTATAGTTATCCTCCTGTCTGAAGTGAAACTTCAATCAACACCTACTTAATCAGAGCCTGTTCAGGCCGCCGTTTTCCATTGCCAGGACATGCTGCCTGTCTGTGTGTCGATACCTACCATCTATTCAGACCCGGACTAATACCTCTCGCCACTTCACTCAACAGGATGTGGCACTTATCATCAGGACAATGACCTGGTTTGTAGCAATGTGTAGCAGAGGTGGGCCAGAGCAAGGCAAGAAATAGGGTCAATTGGGCTGGGATGGAAAAGCTAAGGAGAGAAAATGGCATGCCTGCACCATGAATGCAGACCGACCACTGTGTTTCCTTGGAAAGAAAACGCTGCAATAAGGTTAGTCAGCCCCCTCTCACTCTATTGGATACCCTCTGTCCCACTTTGAGCAGCAAGTAGCCAAGCCATTCACTGGATGATGAATAGGGATGTATAAATGACAGCCATGCCTCATAACCAGCTAATGAATATTAATAATAGGTCACTGGTGATCATCCTCGCAACAGTTCTGTTTAATTGTTGAGTCTTTGAAGCTGCAAGGAAATGTCTTCATATGTTACCAGTAGAACCTTAGCCAAGGAGCACAAATTCAAGTAATCAGAAAATACCTGTGATAAATCCAGATATTCTTATATACCCCCCGGCGTGACACCCACAAGGGTTTGCAAGCTGAATCTAAGGGGTTGCAAGATGATAACCAAGGTAGGAAAAAAACAAATACAAAATTTAACTGTGGCAATATGTGCTGCAGAGGAGAGACGTGGACAAACTCCATCCATCATTCTCTCTCTCTCTCTCTCTCTCTCTCTCTCTCTCAGAGTGAGGGATGTCAGAAGTGTGAATTAGTTGAAGGTTACATAACCTCCTCACATTGCAGCACGCTAGACAGGTGGCCGTCTCTCTCTCTCTCTCACACACACACACACACACACACACACACACACACACACACACACACACACACACACCACACACACACACAGTACAAATGTAAACTAGTTTACACAAAGCTACAAAATAAAATTAACTGTTGATTTATGCATTGAATGAATATGTAACAACTGTTTTAACAACATTTACATGGTGTTTTTATTTATGCCACACATGGAATATTGCAAGCCATTTTTTATTGGGATCGCTGGCAATTATTCCCTAGTGTGCTGGCTGCACACTAGGGAATAATTGCTAATTGGGCCAATTGTGGGTCCGATTCGCTCCTTCTGACAGTCGCGGGGCATCCACGCACCAAGGCTGGTCAGAACTGATTATCGGCCTAAATAATCTTGTAGTGTGGGGGGTTTACAGACATAATTTTAAGGTCAATGACTGGATCGGAGACACCCCAATTTCGAATTGTAAATATCAAACATGTTTGTTTGATACAACAGCCTATTAGAGTGAGCAGACAGAAGCGCCACCAACATGTTGTGTATTTACTCGCGCTACAGAATTTATAAACCATGCTGATTCTCTCTTCTCAGCCATGAGTTTTAACACAGTTTTATTCTCTTTTTGTTGTTTTTCTGCGCAAAACACAGCCCACACAAGTGCAACTAGAGGATGACAGCAATCTGCCTCCATATTTGTCTATTTCTGAAAGTCACATTTTATCCTTGTCTTCAGTCCTTTCAGTCTTGACTGAATCATATGGTGCGTGCGTTCTTAAGATTAAAATATTAAAAATCGATTAATTCTTTCCTTATGCATGTGGGATCACACGTTTTTAAAATGGGTTAAGAAAATCCTCTAGTGTGCACCACACATTAAACCATATTTCTGAAGAGTTTGGGACGTTGGCGAAAAACGTTTACTTTACTAAAAGATTGGGAACCACTGCATTTAGGTAATCTCTTAAAGGCAGTGGTATTGGAATTTGACCAGTTATTGTTTCTGTGCTCTATTGCAGGACATTCTGGAAGTACAAAGTACTAGGAATCAGAATAGTGGTGTGCAAATGACACTATAAAGAAAACTGGGCGGAAAATGGGAAATCTGAGTCAGTCAAAGAAAACCTGATCAGTCCACCATGACTGATGAATAAGGCCCCAATCAGACAGAATGTCATTTTTGCAGTGAGAGGTGCATTTATAAATTTTTTTTAAGTTTTCTATTGGCAGTGAGCATTCTACAGGTTGTTTATGCGCCCAGGGCGTTTTCGAAAGAGCGCTCTGAGCGCACAAAGTTTTTCCATTGTCCAATCAAATTAATGGAGACACAGGCCCTCAGTTGTAGTGATGGAAGTTTACAGTTGCTTGGATTGTCCGGAGACTGCAACAAACTGTCCCAGACTTATCATGAAATAAGCCTTGGACCGACCATTATTAAGACAAAGCTGCTGGACCAGCTGATGGTACTACCAGCGGTGTCTCTCCTTTTTTTGAGGGTCTCATGTACCCACACGGATCTCCATTTCCCTGTCTCCTGCATGTTTGTCCACCTCTCACCCTCAAACAATGCCAGAGCAGGCGCCCACCTTTTGTCTATATTTTTTTAAGCAAATGTTTTAGCAACAAAGAGTTGTGATCAAGTTTCTGCTCTTAGCAGCAAATCAATCATTACAGATTGCTGGCACTATAATCTTCGATTAGACTGACAGGACAGCTGATTTGGTGGTTGCCTAGCAACATAAAAATACCGCAGCGCATTGCTCTTTTCAAAATTCAACCGAAAAAGGCACTGCTGTGCGCCTCGCGTTTTCAAACCTGCAAAGCGCTTTCTGTCTGAACGGGGCCTAAGGCCAGAAGCTTATTGTTCAAACACATTCACACCTCAGAGAACACAATGAAGCAGTACTCACTGGACATTAGGAAATTGTTAGCCTAGTTGCCCACAGCAACAAGGGGAACAAGCACACTGTCCAGTGGGTTCTAGCATACACTAGTGCAATTCCTCATGGGAACATGCAGCATCTCATACAAGCCTCGCATGCTTTTAGCATCTTTGCATGCAGGGTTGCATCTCTAGCTGTTCTTCCATTTGACGTCTTAATAGTTCATCGCTTGTAGCCATGTAGGGAATGTTAAATAAAGCTCTGATGTGTAATTTGTCGCTCCACAAACATTCCCGCTCCCGGCCTACCCTGGGAGTTAATGCAACAGATTTGTCATACACAAGCCAGGCACAGCTAGAGGAGAGGGAGAAAAACACCTATTCAATCTGAATTTCAATCTCCATATGGCTCTATGCAAATGCATGCAAGCTGATGCTCCTGCTCTCTCAGACTGAACACGCAGTGCAGATGACAAAATCAGGCTGCATACTGTGGTGTAGGTAGAGGCCCAGTCTGTGGCAGGTAAAAGAGTCAGAGGAAAATGAGAAGGAAACTGGGAGAACCTCACGTTCCTGGAATAAATAAGTAGGCAAAGCTAAAACGAAATGCAGATACCTGTAACAGGTAAATAAGCTCAAATCCACTTTGATCATTTCCTCCAGGAAACCCTCCCCCCTTCCCTCCCCTGTCTCTCATTGCTGTGCCCTTCAGCATAATGTGGATATGCAGCCTCTCTGGGGCTTTTTAGGGAATTGATGGATAATCAGATGATTACACAGAAAATCTCCATTGAGGACGATCCTCCCTGACAAACAAAGAGAAAGCTCTTTAGTTAATAAATAGGCTGAGAGACAGACAGAGTGAGAGAGTGTGAGAGAGAGTGAGTGAGTAAATCCTGTCCTGGGTTGGCAGCACAATGGCAAATCTCTATCACATTCATTTCATCCCAACAATGATGTGTGTGTGTGTGTGTGTGTGTTTGGTTGCATGTGCGCGCGTGTGCGTCATACATTGCCAGAAACATCACTTCTTGGGGATGTCACTGAGTTTGCCTTTAGCTTTATCTTAATTTGAGCGTATCTAAATAAATTTCAAGCTCTAGGCATGTTTGTATAAGCCTTTCTGACAAAATTTGGCTGAAGTTTATTTCTGGTGATTTTCTTATTTCTGAACTACTTTTCTGAAATAGAAAACTTTGCAGTGAAACACATAACACAACAACCCATAAGCACGCGGGAAAGAAATCAAGCTGTCAATCTGAGTGAGTTACAAGAGTCATTCAAATTGATATAAGGCCAATGAAAGATGTTAAGTCCCTTTAATTGGTTTACAACACCAAAACAAGTGGATGTGCTATAATTATTTTTCTCGGACACAGAAACAGAATTTAATGCCAAAGTGAAAACTAACTGATCAAAATTAAGTAAAAATATAAAACCCCAAATTATTGATTGAAAAAAAATCCACCCCTTTTAATCCAATATTTAAAAGAGCAATTACAGCGCTGCTTCTTTCTCTCTCTGAGTGTTATGTGGACTCTTTTTAGTTGCATAACATCTGTGAATGAACACAATCAAATTAGAATTTGTGCTAGGACTTGAAACGTGATGTTCTGAATTCTGATGTGGCTACTCCGGGGCATTGGAGTTGTTGTTTTTAAGTCTTGCTGGAAATTAAACTGTTGCCCAAGTCACAGTTCCTTTAAAGAATGTTGGTTTATTTTTAAGGATTTCTCCAGCTTCTGCTGCATTCATTTTACCCTCTACCTTCACAAGCCTTACGGGACCTTCTGCGGAGAAGCATCCCCACAGCACGATGCTTCTATCATCGTGCTGGGGGTTGGTGCATTTCCACTCATGTATGGAGGCTTACAGCAAACATGTTTATTAGTTAAAAGCTCAATTTCAGTCTCATCAGACCATAGAAGAGCAAAAATGTATTTATAGGCACAGTACATGTGTGTGTAACACGTGCTTCATTTGACTCAAGATTTATCTTATAACTTAAAAATAAATTATAAAAAAGCTGATTAAAAAACAAAGCACATTCTGACATTTGGATATGTTGTCCTATTTCAAATATGACTTTTCAGTCTGAATTAGTGGTACAGGTAGGTCTGCCAATAACTACAGACATAACACTGCCTCAAGCCTACATCTGTATACCATTCACTATCAATCGATGGACATTACAGAGCCTCCCTAATGTAAACAAAAGCCATACACCAATGGCCTATTGGTGGTAGTTCATTTCTTATTGGCTTTAACCCTGTTGCCAGTATTTGTACCACATGACCACAGCATGACTGAGGGTGAGATACAGTACACACTACTGGGCTAACACACAGTACATAACCTATCCACCACAATCCTGTTCATTAACTTGCCCTGGACACAATCCTTCATTTGGATGAGCCCAGCACTGTAAAACTTCAGGCGCTCTGTGGCAAATTATGACAATTGAGGGATGCCCAGAGCAGAGTAAAGGGGAAAAGGAGAGGTTTGTTTTAGCAAAGAAAGGCCTGGGTTTGGCTAGCAGTACTTTGGCCTGGATGGAGCATGGCGGTTCTCTGCTTGCACTCTAAGATCTACAGGAGTGCTACAGTGGCTGGCATAGTCATGTTAGCTATAGATGCTGGTGCAGGGCTAGAACTGCCAAGCTCAACTTTTCTGCCAGCCTTGGCTTTGGCATTAGGAATGGGTCTGGAGGCTGCACTGTTGAACAAGTTTCTGGCATCAGTGATGCTCCAAAAGGAAATTACACAAAACAAAAAAAACCCCCAAAAAACTGGCAGTTGGAACCAGATGCTCTGGCATACGGCAGACATTGCCTCCTTTATAGCTATGTCTGACCTTGCTTGGTAAATAGAGTTATCATTCTAGTAACATAATCCCTGAGGGCCACAGCAATATGTAAGCAAGCATTAAGAACACAGAGTGCAAAAGCACATAATACCAGGCTGAAATATAGGCAAAGTTGGAATCATAGGTCTATCTATCAATACAGGATGCAATCAGTTATTTATCAGTGCAAGGGAACATCAAAGAAGACTCAACAACATGTTTTGTATCAAAAGCAAAACCAGCCAGTCCAACTCTGAAACCTTACACAACCCATCATCCACTTATCAGTGAGAAACATATTGATCATAAAGCTTAAAAAAAATTCACTTATTCCCTTAAAGGGGGTATGTTTACATCTCTGTTACTGACACAGGAAAAACAGTAAGAGGACATTTAGACTGAAAGTGTGTTAAAACAACGCTGAGCTGTTTTGTGGGGGCATGTTGCTTCAGGTACCAGTGAAACAATGTTATCTAAGTCCAGTCTGAGTAACGGAGCCATGAGTTTGAAAGGTTATCAGATGCCAAAAACTTTGCACAGCGGTTTATGAGTCGGGATTTCATAACTGACAATTATTGTATTTTTTTGTTGCAGCGATTGTGAGTTAACAGTGAAAACACCGTTACACATTACAAAGTGATATACACTTGTTTCATAAAGCAGTGTCTTGCTGGATGTTTATAAATGTATTGTCAATTTCAGTTGTTTTGCTGGACAACTCTGCAGTTTTATGTCAGACCTCTGAGAACAGATGCTGCCCAGCAGACCAACATCACACAGGGTTAATGTTGGTCTGAAGATCTGAGACATCTTTCTACTTGGCACATTCTGAAAAGGTCCTAACTTGATTGAAAATTATTACTTTTCCCCACATTATGTGACTTGTGTATGTTTTAAACTCACTGGATTAGAGGAAAATAAAAGTAATTGGTGGATGATTATGCTACATTTGGCTGCATTTTTATGATAACCAAGCAGCTGAACACCAAACCTTTTGCTTGTGGCCTAATTCAAGACTTGTGCTTTGTCAACATTTTAAAACATATTATGCTTTTCAGCTTCTTCCCTCTCCTTTATTGAGTTATCTTCTTTCTTTATATATTTTTGTGCATGTAATACGTTTGCAAAGTGAAAAAGCCCAAAGTCAACCCCAAAGTGAGTTCTCATCTTCCACAGAAAACACTGCTCTGAACTGCCTGAAAACAGCTTGTTTGTAGTCCAGCCATTTCCCTTTCATCCCTGTGACGACACACCCTCAAAAACACCGTTGGAGAAACACTGAGCTGCAGCACATACGGAAAGTATTCAGACCCCTTTAAATTTTTCACTCTTTGTTTCATTGCAGCCATTTTCCAAAAATCAAAAAAGTTCATTTTATTTCTCAGTAATGTACACTCAGCACCCCATCTTGACAGAAAAAAACAGAAATGTAGAAATTTTTGCAAATTTATTAAAAAAGAAAAACTGAAATATCACATGGTCATAAGTATTCAGACCCTTTGCCGTGACACTCATATTTAACTCAGGTGCTGTCTATTTCTTCTGATCATCCTTGAGATGGTTCTACACCTTCATTTGAGTCCAGCTGTGTTTGATTATACTGATTGGACTTGATTAGGAAAGCCACACACCTGTCTATATAAGACCTTACAGCTCACAGTGCATGTCAGAGCAAATGAGAATCATGACGTCAAAGGAACTGCCTGAAGAGCTCAGAGACAGAATTGTGGCAAGGCACAGATCTGGCCAAGGTTACAAAAAAATTTCTGCTGCACTTAAGGTTCCTAAGAGCACAGTGGCCTCCATAATCCTCAAATGGAAGACGTTTGGGAGGACCAGAACCCTTCCTAGAGCTGGCCGTCCGGCCAAACTGAGCTATCGGGGGAGAAGAGCCTCGGTGAGAGAGGTCTCCAAGATGGTGATAAATAAGATCCTCTGGTCTGATGAGACCAAGATAGAACTTTTTGGCCTTAATTCTAAGCGGTATGTGTGGAGAAAACCAGGCACTGCTCATCACCTGTCCAATACAGTCTCAACAGTGAAGCATGGTGGTGGCAGCATCATGCTGTGGGGGTGTTTTTCAGCTGCAGGGACAGGACGACTGGTTGCAATCGAGGGAAAGATGAATGCGGCCAAGTACAGGGATATCCTGGACGAAAACCTTTTCCAGAGTGCTCTGGACCTCAGACTGGGCCGAAGGTTTACCTTCCAACAAGACAATGACCCTAAGCACACCGCTAAAATAACGAAGGAGTGGCTTCACAACAACTCCGTGGCTGTTCTTGAATGGCCCAGCCAGAGCCCTGACTTAAACCCAATTGAGCGTCTCTGGAGAGACCTGAAAATGGCTGTCCACCAACGTTTACCATCCAACCTGACAGAACTGGAGAGGATCTACAAGGAGGAATGGCAGAGGATACCCAAATCCAGATGTGAAAAACTTGTTGCATCTTTCCCAAAACGACTCATGGCTGTATTAGATCAAAAGGGTGCTTCTACTAAATACTGAGAAAAGGGTCTGAATACTTATGACCATGTGATATTTCAGTTTTTCTTTTTTAATAAATTTGCAAAAATTTCCACATTTCTGTTTTTTTCTGTCAAGATGGGGTGCTGAGTGTACATTACTGAGAAATAAAATGAACTTTTTTGATTTTTGGAAAATGGCTGCAATGAAACAAAGAGTGAAAAATTTAAAGGGGTCTGAATACTTTCCGTACCCACTGTACTGTATGCAGTATGTAGTATCAAACTGTTGTATCAAACTGTATCAAATTGATTTATTTTGCAGTATGCTAGGGAAAGGCTTAGCCAGTTTCTGGTTTTCAAAATCAAAACAATAGGAGGAATATAAATGTACTTACCACTTTTTTTCTTTTGTCTTACATAAAGAGAACAAGGCTGCAGCCAATCTGCAGCAGATGTTTGCTTTGGTATATTGGTGCATAAATAAGAATTATATGAAATAAAAGCAAATAAAAAGTAAGTAGCCTACTGTAATCACAACTGTAACATTACACTAACAATGTAATGCATATTTAGAAAAATGATAATAAAGCAACAAGGGTCCCCTTTCAAACTACTTCTGTAGTTCTGTTGAGAAGACCGATTGTTGTTACAGTTCTAGCGCGTTGTATTATGGAAACAGTACGTGAGGTAGACTGGTCCTATGCATACTGGAGATTTTTCCCAAATTAGTACGCCATCTGGTTATTTTTGGCATTCGCCAGATTTTGCTTGTGTTTGCATACTGCATACTACATACTACATTTAGTATAGTAGGTGGTTTTGAATACAGCCTGTGTTTACTGGCTTCTCACGACCCGCCCTTCTCTACTTCTGATTCGCTAGTAGTCCTTAACTAGGAACAGTGCATATGCAACATCCAACAAAGATCATGTAGAGGCAAGATGTATCACTCCCTAGCTAAAACGAAACTGCAGCAATTTGCAGTGTGACAAAAATATGGTGTTTTTTGAAAATAAATCTATGTAAATCTGTTCCGGTACAACCCCTAAATAAGATTCTGAACCTGAAAATGAGCATAATTTGACCTCTTTAATATAAACAGTACTGACATTATACTCATCAGTTTATTATTTATATCAACTCATCATTTACAGACTGTGGCATAACGTTCTGCTCACTCAAAAAGTGGGTGAATTTTGGTTACACAGGCAGTTCTTCAATCAGATTTGCCTGGTTTAAAAGTTCATTTTAGCACTCATCTATCCTGTCTTGTAGCAATACATTGAAAACCTTCAACCCTGACAAATGCTGCCCTGGGCCCTGTGCTCTGACCTCCCAACGAGGTCAAGCAAGAAGTGAACTTCTATACTTAGATCAATAACCAATCAATAATCATAATATCACCTTTAAATTCCAAGGTTGAAATCTGCAAAATGCTACATATCACAAACCTTGCCTTGCTACTTTTACATTGTGTAGCCTTCATATTATGCAATGACATGGCACAGAGTGTATTACCAGCACCCACAAGCCTTGTATGATAATGTACGCTTTGCTTTACATATCTGAGAGAGTATTTTTGATAGACTGATTGGTTAGAAATAATAAAAGTCGAGAAAATAAATTTTAATTGGGCTGATTTGGACTAAGTGACATTTTGAAAAAATCTGTTTTGTTATCAGACAACAGGTCATTTGGTATTTAAATTATTTCCAGCATTACTTAAGTACTTGTCCAGCAATCAAAATAAGCACAAATGCTTTCTGAGTAGAATTTTTCAAGAGGTAAATACTGAATTGTGAGAAAATGTGTGTCTCTTCTAATCCATTAAAAAGGGACTTATGTTTGCTTGACAAATGAGAGTCATTGTCTTTGAATGATCACTTACACCACTTGACCCGAGACTGATTTAGCACACGGTTCCCTTCAAAGGGCTTAACAATGCAAGAGTTGACAGCAAAAGCAGATTGAACAGTCTCTACCTGCATTGACTTCCAGCAACCTCCTCTTCTTCTGCTGTCTCTCCTGCTTTTCACGCTCAGCCTTCTCCTTTGCCGCCCGTGCTCTCCTCTGTTTCTCCTCTGACTCCCTGCGCCTCAGGTTCTCCTTCAGTGCTAGCTGTGAGGGGGGAGGGGATGGGGAGAAAGCAAGAGAAAGACAGAAAGCAAGAAAGAGAAGATAAAACAAGACATATTGTTAGGTGGGGTTAATTACAATAGTGTAGAGTCTGTCAAAGGCAGCTGTCGAACCCCACAGACATCTTTATCACGCACCATTTAAGTCAGATTAAGCTTCTGAGGTGCACTGCCACCCTGGTCTTGCCAGACACAGAACAACTTGACACCAGGGACTTCAGACACTTGAAATCCATGAGAGTGGGTGACCTAAAGACTGTTAGCCCTGTCTTTTTATAAACATTATTTTCTGTTCTAATTTTGACTCTTCCTTCACATTCAAAAATATATATATTCATTCCTATTTTTAGAGATCATTAAGGCTCTGTTTCAATATTTTGCTTGTTCTCTTTACAGTCTATTTCAGAGCCTAAAAAGATCCCCGGTGATATCACCTTACAAGAGAAAAGGAGTGGGAAAACGTTCCCATGTGTTTAAAAAGACAAGATAGTAACACAGTATAAATTATTTAGAGCGTGGAAATGCAAAATAATCCAAGTATTGCCATTGCCAGAAGCCACTGTGTGCGTGTGCGTGTGTGTTTGTGTCTATTTATACAGTATGTGTTGGGAGGGGTCAGTAAGACAGCTTCAGCATCATCGGGTTGCTACTGTGTGAGCTTTTCCAGTCAGTTAACAGCAGGTTAACTAACAGCAATACAATTTAACTGTATGAGGCTGTACAGTAGGTGCTGAGCTGAACACAGCTGAAAGGTGCTGATGTGTGGGCGGATGTCTACCACACTACCTGCGGATCAACTGTAAATAAAAATCCACTTTTAAAACCACTTGGATTTGACGGAATCTGACTCGAAAAAGCCAAAGTCAACAGCTAGAAATGTGTTTATAGTTACACAAGTACAGCTTTCGATTGATTGCAATGACTGTCTTTGCATAGAGCAAATTTTAAATCATATTGAATTATGCTGATGGTTTTCTCTATATCACTTCATTATTCTGACTGGAATGACTAAAATTTGAGAAAAAATATTCTAGTATTACAATACAGTATTTAATAATATATCATTTAAAGAATTCCATCTCTCTTTTTAGGGGATAATGTAGTTTGACTCAAGTAGTATTTCATGAAGGAATAGGAACTTTTACTGTCTTCTTTTCAGGAAAGGCTGAGGGTCAAATCGAATCAAAGCGTTATAATAAAATGTGGGAAAGAGTATTACAACCATAAGCAACAAGTTCCTGCTCCTGTCTGCGCCATAGTGCCTTCTCCTAATTTATTACATTCTTTTGCATTCATTGATTCACTGCAAGCAAGTAGTTTGTTGCTATCAGGTCCTGGGACAGGAATGTCTTTTAATATTATTGACATTTGCACAAGCCAATGCAACCAACAACTAAACTTGTCAAAAATGTCATTAATTCTATTCTTCCGGTCTATGAAGACTTATTTAATAGGCATGCTATCTATTGTACATCATATCAACCATTGTGGATACAGGCTCTATAATCCCTGTGCTAAAGGGTCATTAAACTTGTATACTGATGCCGACCGCTCAATAATGCCACAGCCAAGTGACAGACTCCATATGATTTAACAGAGCGCTAGCATGATTGCCATCCTGATCAATAGCCAGTCACTTAAAGCAAGGGAGTCTGGGCTTTTATCAAACACCCAACTCCTCCTCCTCTTCTCTTGGTTTATTCACACAGCCCGGCTTGACAGGCAGGTCAGTGGAAGAATAGTAATGCCAAACCGACATGAATGGATGCACACAAACACACACACTACGAGAACTGTGTAACATACAAAAATTCACAGTGGAACAATAAAGAGGGGCAGTCACTTATCGAGGACCACTGACAGCCTCTTATTAAGCCTGCATTCAAGTGACTATTGTTGGAAATTATATAGTCAACTTGAATTCAAAACAAATCAGCGTAGTCGATTCAACATGAACAAGCCACTTCAAACATAGAGAATCTGCAACTCAAATAAAGACTAATAGTAGAGGTGTAACAGTACACAATTTTCAGTTTGATGCAGCTCCACAACTATTAGCGTATGCCTGAATCCTGTCTTCTCTATGGTCGAGTACGGCTGCATATGAGCAGTCAAAAACACTCCCGTGGCATATCCTATCCAGTAGATGCTCTACGTTCACACACTGACCTTGATCTTCCACTGGATGACACTTTTTTTCTAATTTCTAAACAGGACACAAGGACACTGTGGTTTTTTGGCAACTTAGCAGACATATACTTCAAACAACAATTTATCTAATCTCACTCACATAAAAAGACGATAGCAGCTAACAACACAGATGTGTACCACTCAGCAGGTTTAGAGAAATTCAGAAAAGGAGAGTGCTGAAGACAGAGAAGAAGGGGAAGATGAATACCAAATGACTGCGCCACACTAAAGCTATTCAGAGATCTATTTTTAAACTATTCTTAAATGAAACCAACTCCTCCACCAAATTAACTTTGATTTGATGGAATGAAACTGTCGGTTGCTCGTGGCAACCACTGATTCACAAATGACTATACTCTAAATGGGCATCCAATCTGGTAAATTACAGGCAGAGAGAATGAGGAACAAGAAAATGGAAGGACAAGAGGACTGACACATAATACATTTTCAATAAAGAACAATTAAGTGACCGCAGGTTACAAGTAGACAGATGTGGAGGCTGCCTAATAGTCAAAACTCAGACACTCCTTCCCCTCTTCACTTTCAGGCAGCTCCCTCATTAAAAAGTCATTCTCTGTAAACAAAGACAAGGTAAAGTAACATGGTGCCCTATAAATTTATGATACAAATGACAACTGTAATATGAGATTAAAAAAACAAGCTAATAATAATAAAGATAGTCTAAGTTCCATTCAAGGTTTTAGGTAATTTCATTAAACAGGAGTTTGCAGCTTTGTGTAGCTATAGCTTGGCACACAACTCTGCATTCTTACAAGGACACTAAAGTCAGCATACTGATGTTTAGCAGGTTTATGTTTACCATCTTTACAAATTGATCGAAGGTCAAGAGATCAATGTGATTAATTAAATCTGAGAGGACCATGAATGGCTGTACCAAAAGAACAATCCACGCAACAGGCCCAAAGTCAGAGGATCACAAAAGTCATAAGAATCATTGTCCAGGAACTATACCACAACCCCATGCCAACCTCATGGTGGTTCTACAGGAAAAGTCAGGGCACCGGGGCAGCAGAGTCAGTAGGATTCATCCTCTTGGGACAGTGAATGTCTGAGCAAAATCTGATGGCAACCCATCCAAAGGTTTTGGAGTTATTTCAGTCTAGACCAGAATGGTGGACTGACCGACCATCCAACAGGGCAGCATTAGTTCTAGTCCAGCACTGCCGAAAGTGCACCTAAGCAAGGCCCTGAAACCCTAACTGCTCCCCAGGCACTGCACAACGGCTGCCCACCGCACCTAATTAGGATGGGTTAAATGCAGAGAACAAATTACGTATGCGTTGCACTGTGTATAAATTGTATGTGGCTAATAAAAAGTTGATTATTATTATCTTATTATCATTATCATAGCCATGACGCTAAAGGAAAATGAATGGCAGATGGTTTCAATAATACGGCTATGCAGATCCACAGAGGAAACCTGTAGAGGCAAAAAGACACCTTATTTAAAACTGGACCCTTTACTGCTGCCAGCAAGCCGGGAAAACAATGATTAGTCAATAACGGGTCAATACAACAAGTGGGCCTGTTTAAGAGAGGATCACTCTTAAACTTCACAAAGAGAATAGAGCAGGTAAAGAACACTATATCAAAGCATCCTGGCTAAAACAACAATTGATATGATCACAGCCAGCTCAACAAGGCCACACGGTCTTCTTAAATCACAGAACCAATCAGCAACATAAGAATACTAACAAAAAAAAGAGTCAGTGTGGACATTAACTGAGGACGGTAACATAAAAAAGTTCATTTAAAGCGCATGCATGGCAGTTTTTTTTTGCTTTTAAATCTGAATTCATCACTGAATGCAAGAACTATCTAAATACTGAAAAATTAGGAGAACAAATAGAACACTGATTTAGAGAGACAGTGAAGAAGGATCTGAAGCTACAAAAAAAAGATGAAGAGTCATGTGATTTTTGCCTTCTGACATAGCATTGGTTTTTACTGTAATGTTGAGCTGAAGGAGTGAAAGAGGTAAAGAGAGAAAGAGTGAGAAAGAGCCAGCTCTCTGTGGAAATTGCCCTCCGCTCTCCTTCATCACTGCAGGTCTGCTTCCCCCTCCTCCTCTCCTGGATGTCCGCCATTAGACACGCTCAATTGGATTCCTGTCAGATGTGCGGCCTCGCCCTGGGTCTCCTTCCTACGGGTGACTGAGCATGCTGTATGCGTGTGTGTGTGCGCGCTTTTGTGTGTCAAAACGCCAAGCAGCTTTCCCTATAAAAAACTGCCAACACAAAATGACATACGCACACAAACATGCGCGCACAAACACACATTTTGCGAGCAACATACACACAGTTCAAGGCTTGCTTCGCTCCAGGCAGTGGTCATCACGCACCTATTAGCATGGGCCTTGGCACAGCAGGGTAAATGCTGACACAGATTTGACCGGGAGGTTACGGTGCTGAGATTTACTGTATGCCTACGTTCATTGACCTAGCCTTGGCTTCTTGGCATGTCTGTGTGGTGTGACCATTTGAACGAATTGCTGAAGGTGTAAGCTGCTCACACCTTGACCTATCACAGGGGAATAAATAGCTACCTAGGGAGTTTTAACCATTTAATGCTAGTCTTTATAACACTTGGCTTGTTCACCTTTTACTGGCAGAGTCATTAACTGTTATGTTTGGTCAGAACATAAATGCTACTGCAAAACTCCTGAGCCATGGAGCTAAAATGAAAGGGATTATAACTGCAATATGAAACACTATCACGCCAGTAGCACATGTTAAATATTATAATCAGTTATTATTGATTGGCATTAAATTAATGCATGGAACATATTGAGGTTTGTCTTATTCGCTCTGGGTCTGATTCATATCTGAACACAGCCGGTCGTGAACTGGCTTGTGGATATTAAAGTGAGGCAAAGAATCACAGCACAGAGAAGTCCTGGGATCAATAGCATAAGTGAAAAAACAAAACAAAGGAACAGAACCAAACCAAAACCAAAGCATCTGGGAACCTTTTTTTGTTTGTTGCTGTTGTTGTTTTGTTTTTTACTGTGTGCTTGTTTGAGCCTATAAATTGTGTTTAGTTACTGAATTTACTTCAGTCTCGGGTTGGACGCCACATACAGCAGCCTGCATATTGGGGTATGTGGCAACTAAGTGCTAGGATGTGAATTTGTTGCAGTTGGCTTAAGCATAGGCCCCAAATCAGACAAGGAACTCTTCAAGATAGCAACACACTCTATATACTGTAGGATTATTGGATTACCAGTTACCAGATTACCTACCAGTAACACGTCTGGATAGCTTGTGAAATACAGATCCTCCAAGGAGTGCCAATAGTTAGTTTAGTGTTTGAGCATCTATAAGGTTTATAAAAAAAATGGTTACAGCATGTTTCCATAATGTTATCCATATTGCACAATTTAATGAAGACATAACAGTCAAAATACTCAATTGTAGAACCATTAAAAACTGTTCAAACGTCTCTTGTCAAATTTTGTGTAGAGGGCACATTATTTGTGTACAAACACAGTCTCTCATTACATGATTTCTGACCAGGAAGAAATCACCTAAAATATTACTCTTCGTCGTTCGATTGGAAAAAACCTTTGCATTGTGAGAGGTCTTGTCAAAAAAAACAAAAAAACAACAACAATTACTTCTTCTTCATTGCTTCTTTTTCATCTATTCTCCTATCACAATCCTAAGCAACATACATTTTAAAAAAGGGAACCAAAACACCACCACTGCCACTCCCCCTGTCCCTGAAAAACAGCCAGATGCACAGACAAAGCTTTGGAGTATAAGAAAATCTAAAGCTAATGACTATGCAGAGAAAAAGGCAAAGAAGCATGAAATCCATTTGTGTGCGTGTGAGGTAAATGTTAAGTTGGGGGCAGGGCAGGAACTTTAGTAGGCTAATTAGCTACTATTATCTATCGCGCCCAGTGGACTGTGCCACTAATCCTGCTGATTAAACACAGTGGGGTCTCCACAGCTCCACAGCTCACAGTAGCACCAGACTGATAAGGCCACGGAGCTCAGCAATGACATAAATGGCTCGGTCAGACTGGACTACATAGGACTGGCACTGTTCTGCTTTGCATTATACCACAGGACACCAATGTGATTGCCACAAAAAAATATGTTGATGTTCTGTCTTGATACAGCCAATGAATACAAACAAGTCAAAGTTTAATACCGTTTCCAAACATCCACTTGAGATTTCCTGAAGCTTTTCTCAAAAACACAACGCTCAAGCTAACATTTCCCTTTTCTTGTGCTTGTTGGTATTCAGGGGTGTTTACAACGATCAGTTATCACTCCAAAGTGAGGTCTAATAATGCCAGACAACTAAATTCAACTTATGAATGGTTCTTGATGCTGTTAAAGGTTTTCTTTCATCACTAATGTTTATAAATGCAGAAGTAGTAAAGCAGGCCTATATTTCCAACTATTAGTTTATAAAAGACGCAACATGTAAATCCACCCATAACTCAAAACAATTTATTATTAGGCACTTCAAGATCTCTTCATTTAACAGGTGTAGATGCTTAATGTACAAGTATTACAAGTATACTGCTGATTTTGCAGGTTTTCCTACTTACAAAGCATGTAGAGGTCTGTATGATTTTTAAATAATGGAGAACAGGAGGGCTTCTTAAAGAATTAACAGGTCTGTGAGAGCCGGAATTCTTACAGGTTGGTAGGTGATCAAATACTTATGTCATGCAATAAAATGCAAATTAATTATTTAAAAATCATACAATGTGATTTTCTGGATTTTAGTTTTAGATTCCATTCATACAGTATAATTCCATAATACAGTACAGAATACTCACAGTGAACATAGAACGGAAGTTGCTGAGATCAGTGAACAGCTCCTCCACCGAGGTCTTCTTGGGATCGACGGCAAAGTACTCCAGCACGTTCTGATACAGGGTCTCCATATTGCTGTGCATTGTCACCAGCTTGTCATACTGCTCCCGTGCAACCTTACTGAAGCTGTGAACATTGTGGTCAAGGTCAACAATTCAACCATAACACAGTAAGTGTTAATTTAATATTGCTGCAAGTTTACTACTCCCCCTTTTTCTGACAGTAGTACAGGAAAGTGAGAACAAAAACAGAAATAATTCACGTTTGTTGCCGTAAGGGTCTGAAGCTGGAAAACAGACTCAGTGGTAAGCTGTGATGTTGGCATTAGGAGCTCTGTTACTGTCAGTCGGTTACTACTACAGTGTGTTCACTGTTATGGCCCCCTGCAGCCTACAGCATCTGTGACTCATGTCTGGCTGCTGGCAAAGTGTGTTGGTTTATTTGACATGCACAATATTAACTGTAAATTTAAACACAAATCAAGGAAAATATAAATAAATAATATCTTCTACTTTGAAAACGCTGAGCCCAAAATCCACAGCACTGCTACCTTGGGCGTTGCCACTGTAATTTTGAAGCCCATCCAATCAGGTTATAATTTACTGAAAAGCTTACAAATTTTGGCTCACATTTCACAGACAATGTAAACACAGCAGATGATGGCTTATTTGCATTTAACTGTGCCAACTGTGTTTAACTAAATTAGTCTGCTTATCATTTTTAGGCTAGCTACCTAAAATGTGCCCTGTTGGTACATTAATGTGCATGGATGAGGACAAACAGATAATGGTTGTGTCAACATAAGCTACAGAGGTCTCAGTGTCAGAGCTAAGTGAGAAGGAAAGCAAGAGCAGTAGCACATATCCTACCTGCTACCGAGGCAAGTCACCACACTCACAATAATCACTCAATGTAGAAAT
Source organism: Micropterus salmoides (assembly GCF_014851395.1). Taxonomy (NCBI): domain Eukaryota; kingdom Metazoa; phylum Chordata; class Actinopteri; order Centrarchiformes; family Centrarchidae; genus Micropterus; species Micropterus salmoides. The sequence continues at coordinate 14,638,814 of NW_024044348.1, read as the reverse complement.
CTAGCAAGCAAGAATTTGTTTGTTTCGAAAATCAATTCATATAGTAGGATGCACAAGAAAATAAAATATAGGTTAGAATCAGTTTGAAGCAATCTGCTTCGAGTCAAGAATTAATGAGAAAAAAGCAACTGATGGGTCCCTAAACAGCAGTCCTGTGAATGATTTCGACATCCTTATATCATGGCTGATAAGAAGCAACAGTGTCTGAGTGTCTGCGTGTCTGCGTGCGTGCGTGGTATCACGATTATGTGGGCAGCCTCTCTGGCACCCATTGTGTCCCTTCGTTATAGCTCAATTGACGGACCTATTTGACGTCTGGCCTCAGTTGAATCTGGGGACAGGGCTACCTACTCACAGCTGGGTAAATGCTGTTCAATAGGCACTGCTCCCAGATTGACTTGCCAGTAATATCTTTCCAAGCCAGGAGCTGGGGGGGAGAGGCATGAGGAAAGCATGAGCAGGTGATAGAAAGCAAAAGAGAAAGAGAAAAGAAGAAACAGCTGAGAGCCATGGTTGATTAGTATCACGGGGTGAAAAAAATCTCTCCTCCCCGGACTTCTTCCCAATTTTCAGAGAAAGCAGTGGCTCACTGCAGCTCATTCTCAAGAATTCATGTTCACTCTTGCTTTCTTACCGGTCCTTTACCCCCCCAACCCCATCCCATCATATTTCTTTCTCACATTCTTAATTTGCTCATTCTATCTCTGCTTCTCTCCTGTTCTAATCTGCCACCTTGTCTGGCGCAACGCTAGACCAATAACACAGTAAACTGCATACTCAAGCATGAAGTGAAAATGGAATTTTGAATGTCACCAACGTGACACTGCAGGTTTCTGTTTACGAGGAACTGGGTTCAGAATGAGAGTAGAAACAATGAAACATTTCACTTTGTTTTTGTTTCTTGTAATTTAGTTTTTTGGTGCAACAGAATCATTTAAATGAAACTGTAATATTAATGTATGATACTTAATAATTCAATGATACTTACTACTTAAGTTCGACATCATGATGCTAAGAGCTTGCGTTGCTTACGTGACCATTACTTAGGTTAACAATCAAAGCTGTAGTGGTTTTGCTGTCTTAGCCAACAAAAGCTGCTTACAGAGTCCCAAAAGTCCCAAAACATTGAGCACAGTGTGGAGTGTGAGGTTCACATATGAATGGCCTTGGGATGAATGTTGAACATTTTGATAAAATATTTGTTGGTGACACAGTATATGTCAGCTAACTTTTGGTTACGAGTGAAAATTACAGCCTCGATACTCAGTGTTTAACTTGTATAACTTTACCTACATTACATTTTATTAGAGGCCTACAGTGAGCTCAGAGTTTTTTAATCAGAGTTGCAAAGAGAAGACATTCTGTGCAAGGTACCTGGAACTGGAAAGCAAAGCAACGAAAGACAGAGCTGTCAAATCCATCCTCAGCGAACCTTTCTGTGTTGTACTCAAGTTCTCTGTGAACTACTACAGCACAAGCCATCAGTGCCCCAGCCCCAAGGCTATTGATCAAAACTACATGAAGAGGGCTAGGTCCAGGGTGTATTATTGAGCACACACTTACACACCTGTTCTGAGACATGCCTGTCAACCTGAACCACTAGAACTACCTCAGAGGACAGTGAATAATTAACACTGCTGCCAAGCAGATATGGACAGCTGTCAGCAGTGGACCTGGATATCCAAAGAGGGGCAGTAAACCAGTAAAGACAATTTGTGTATTTATGCGTGTGTAAATTAGTGCTTTTGTTAAATTATCTTGAACTGAGCAAGTGAATACGTTTAATTCAATGGCTTGTCTTCTGTTTCCAGGAACACACAACAATGACTGATGCTGTGAGAGGGAAAGAGGGTGACAGAAAGATGAAGGAGGCTTTGTCCCAATCCTCTCTCTCTAGCCCTCGGTGTGAAGAACCCTTCAAAAGGAGAGCTGACAGGGTTACTGGTACAAAAACTTGACTATGGAATGGGATGCCACTCACGACTTGTACACAGAGGAAAGAAAAGCATGTGTATATAAAGGACCAGGCTTTAATATATGCTTTAACAGCATATTAAGTAATGAATCATTTCCATTTAGAGGGACAGGGGTATATAGTCACTTTTACAAAGCTATGTTTTCAATACAGCATTTCTTATGAAAATCAGAGAGGGGCTGAAGTCCAGGCTGAAAGTGATGGGAACTAATGGAACACAGCATTAGTATTTACATATGTAAAAGGTAAAGCAAATGTATTTAATTGAGTGTTTAATAATCCAGTGACTTGAGAGTTTCTTCCCTTTCCCACAACTTCAGTTACATATTACGCTAATCCAGTTCCAGTAATATTCTTCTTAACTTTTGTTCTGTTTAATTAATTACAGGAAACTCACTGAACAATACCCCGGACTGGTGAGTGAATGCATGCGTGTGTAAAGGATATAGCCATTTTAGTGAAGAACATGTCGTTGGGGTCATCGGGGGAAGAGAAAGTCTCCAGGTCTCTCTCCAGCTGCAGCAGCTGCCTCTCCATCTGCCTGAGGCTCTTTTCCAGATTCTCTGCAGACACTGACACACACCCACATATATCAAGACACAAACACACATCCACATTTGCAAAAGCACACGCAAACACACCCACGTGCCAAGGAAATGTGAAGAAAGAAGCAGAGAGGACAACTCAATTACAGGTACAATCAAATACATTATTATTTTGAGACTGAAGGAATCTGAGAAAAACAACACAAAACAGATAATAACAGGAAATTAGAGAGAAGCCTGCTCAGTTGCAAAGCATGCTCATTAAGGGTTCACGCTGCGGCAGAAACAGCATAGAAATAAACAATGAATGAGGAAAATAAACATCATGTGAAGGTTCATTCAATACATAGCTTTTAATTCTGTTTGCCTCGTATACGTTTGTGTGCCGTAAACCATTAAATGAATATAAGAATACAATGCCCTTATTGAGTACACACAATGTAGTGAAAGCAAATGCCTGCTATGTTTGCTCATATATTTAAACTGTATACGTGGCTTTTCTGTGACACAGACAGAGCAACACATTCAAAACTGCAGTCTTAAAGTATGAAGGTGGCAGCTGAAGTAGGAATCTTTCCACGCCCCTTTATCCTTTGTCTTTAGTCTCATCAACAGGTGCATGGATCATGCAGGTGCGGGAGCAGGGGAACACTGAGGCTAACTTTCTGTTAAGTTGGTCACGGCTGACACTTTAAGCTAGTCAGTGAATATAGCATATGGCTTAAATTACCCTGATTAGACCCTGCTTGACAAAAAGGCATAAGCTGCTTATTTTTAAGTAGTTTCAGATGTCCCTTGATCCTAATACATGCTTTACGGGAAGGGAAAAATGAGAGGGAGAACTTCAATGTGGCTAAGCTTCTCACTGAATTTATAGCATAAACCCCATTTACTGATGGGAACATACTGTCTTGGACATACCGTCATGGACGCACAACACTTGTTCAGTCAGACATCTTAACTAAAAAAGTCTGCAGTAGCTGAAGTTGTGCAATTTCTCTTTAAGTTTAATGGTGTTTGAGTGTAGTCTTTTCACTGCAAGGTAAATGTGAGCATGTGAAGGTTCGTACAAAAAAAATACACATTCATCCGTTTACCTAGTTGAGAGGGAAAGTCAGGTGGCATTTTGCTGTCACTCAGGCCAAACACACTGCTGTAACAAAGTGACATCTTGTGAAAAAATGAAATTATATAACATGCACTACAGTACATCTACTGCATCTGTGCTAGAGTTATAAATGTTCTTGGCCAATTTAGATTTTTTAAAAGCCTGACGTGCCTATTCCGATTTTCTTTTGTTCTAAGAACTATAACTGACAGCACAACACGGACATTTTTGTTGCTTTTCTTTAATAGAACCAATATGTGAATATGTGAGACTGATCGGCCCTGGTATCCGGTCATTGCCGATCAAGCTTAAAACCGGCCAATTCCGGTCACCAACCGATTTATCAGTGCATCTCCAGTCTCTACCTGACAAATGATTATCACATCAGTTCCTTCTACTGATTGAATGTTTTACTTTGTCCCCCAAATCCTGTCTTTACCTTGTTAGCCATTTCTCCATTCCCCCTTCTTTTTTTCAGCTCTCCTTCCCTGTCTCTCATGGTAAGCACTAACACTAATAGTTAACAGCCAGGCGAAGGCACTGAAAATGCCACAGCACACCATTCCTTTAAAAATCTTGTCACAGAGTACATTGTGCCCAATGATGTCTCAATCAGAGCGGTATTCACAGAGCAACTGCCCTGCACTGACTGGCATTGATTTTTTTTGGGTAGGAAATCACCACGCCAATCTGGACAGTAAAAAGAAAAAGAAAAAAAGAAACAGAAAGCAGAGTTAACATTTTCATGCAGAAGAACTGTGGAAAAAAAAAATTATTTTTTTCTAATTTTATTTCAGGAACAATGAAAGCAATTAGACACATCAATAGCATATTCTTAGGCAATGCAGCAGTGCACAACTATTTTTTTTTAACACATCCTGACAGAATCATATCAAATGTGTGGGAAATGAAAGGCTTATGGTGAAGTCATTATAGACGTAGAATAACATAACAATCATACAATCTTAAAACACCTGAGTCAAACACTGTGCTTCACTAACTTACTTGGAAATGAGTATTTCCACTGTGTTTTTACCCTTTAAAGTCTCATATCTTTTACCTGTGACAATGAGTGTATTAATTGGCATGAAAGATTATTATTAAAGATTGCTACTATTGTGTTAACCAGTTCATCTGTAAGTTGTAAAATGGACAATTTAGTGTCTTAAATGGATTTAACAAAAAATACTAAATTATGAGTTGCTGACTCAAATACCAAAAATTGGATCAGGAAAGTCAGGAAATTGCTTAGTTTTCACAGAAGTTAACAAAGTTAATCTACGGAGATATTAGAATGAATGATGTCTTAGACTTAGATTTAGATATGCAAATTGACTGTGTTCATGACAAGGGTGCAGAGGGACTGTAATCTTTTTAAAGAGTCAAGCCTCTCTCTTTCTTGCCTCTCAGGTGCTTTTATTGTGCTATAGGTGAATGTTATAAATTAATTAAGTGTGTTCTCGTGTGACTATGTGTTAACTACTCTATGCTGTCATTATGCTCAGGTATTCTTGTAAAAGAAATAATGTATCTCAGAAGATGTCCTGGTTAAAATAAGGTTATAAATAAAAAGTCTTGGGTGCGGCCAATAATAATAATACACTGCAGCCATGCATTAGGGTGACGTGGACTTTGAGACGGCAAAAACTGACTAATTCTTTTTTTCAGTGACATAATATACAATATTTAAGGATAAGGAGGCTGAAACTAGATGCAAGACTGGTGGGTGCTGTGCTAAACTCACAGTCACACATCAGCAGCACTCTAAACACATTAAAATACTGTGGCCTCAGTTAACCATTGTAGTAACATGTTGGCTGGAGTATTGAGAGATATTTTTGTGTTTTTTAGTGTCCCTACTTATCAACTAGCAAAAATGACAGGCAAGCATCAGAAGCTTCTATGCAGAAATGCTTTGGATTCTATCAACATGTATAAGAGTATAAATCTTTAAAATACTAAATAATCAATGATTTCTATATATTTGCAATATGATGCCCAATATGATTAGAATGATAGATGATAGAAAAATAATTTAGTAAACAATTGCACAACAAAAGGAAGGCAAGACAGAGCACAAAACAAGACAGACGTCTTCTGTTTTTTCCCCAGTCGAAGCTGCAAGCTTTTGGCGAAGAGGCGTATGCCCAAGAGGAGACAAGCAGTTGAGAACATTTTTGAAAATCTGCCGGGAAATTATCAGGAGTGTGAGTATAGCAGCTGATTTGTTTTGTAAACGACACAGAAGTGTGTTTCAAAACTGATGATACTGATAAAAACACACATCTGTCATATAAAACTTAAGAATTGTGAAATAATTGCTCTTTAGTACGGCGACAAGCAGAGTGGGAGATAAAACATAAAAGGGTGTCCATCCATCCTCTTTGTTCTCTCTGGCCACCCTGCTCTTGCATTCTCCTTCTCTGTGTTAAAGCATGAGTGATTTTTATGAGCAGTGGGGCTTGAATGCATCTGTGGTCCAGAGGGGTTGCAGACAGATATAGGATGTTTAAGAAGAATAATAATTGGAATATTTGTAGAGGTCAAATCCCCCATTGACATCCTTATTATTCTGCCAACCTGCTGTGAATGAGACTAAGTGGAGCACACCATGCATACTCACTCACAAACTGCCCCCGCTACACACAGAGCTCCACTATAGATCATACTTTGATGTATGGAAATTAAGAGACACAGATCTGCCCTCAGAGGCCAAACCCTCACAGACGAGTGTGACTCGACTGGTGGTGCAAGAGGCTGGAAACCCGAGATTTGTAATGCAAGAAATCCTGTTGCGCACACTCAACATGCTAAGCACCTACTACATAAAAAAAAGAGCATGAAGGTCACCGAATTGCTCTGCTTATTCTATCTACATTCAACCGGAGGCTGATCACTCACACTACCAAAACTACAAAAAAAGCTTGATCCGCATATTAGAGAACCATCTCAATAGAGTTGAATCTTCACATTACTCCTTAATGACTCCTCAGGGCCGCGAGCCTTGAAAAGAAACTGAACCAAAACAGCTTTTCCTTCTTTGCTGCAATAATAATAAAATGTATGCAGACATATCTATTTAGTATCACACGTAGCTTTCCAAGTAAGCAGCTTTTCTGCTGCTTACAGGCGATAACTGAAGATTTATAAGCTAAAGTAGCCTGGTCGAGCATATTAATATGTCTCGATGTTTGTGTGATTTTGACATGAAACTCAGCACCAACTAAGACCAACAAACCATCCTAATTGCCCAAACCTGACTGCTGTGATTGTGTGTGTTTGTGTGATGAGGGACAAAAGAAATAGGACAAACAGAGACAGACAGACAGAAAGGTAGACAGATAAATAGATACATGGATAGATACATAGAAAATAACAGAGAATCAGCACACACGGCCGGCTTCTCCATGTCAGGAGAAATAATGATTGTAGTGCTGAAAAGAAGAGGGGCAGAAATAAGATGACAGACACAAAGGAACCCTGAACTAAGCTGCAGTTTTGCTTCCATGAGAGACGGCATTGGCAATGGGGGAAACGAAGACTGTGTAACACACAGTCAAAAGACAGCTGCTTTTGCAACAGAGGCACAAATCATTACTGCTCCCTCTATCCAACCTTGTTTTCATGCTCAAGTAAGCTCTTTGGTTAGCGTCTATGAATGCAGTGCAGCCTTTTAGTGTGTCTTCACGCCTCCCGAATGGCAGTCAGACTTGATGAAAAGGAAACCACTCAAGAGCATGGTTTACAAAGATGAAATGGGATTTGTGTGTCTAAATACTAGATATGGAGAGAGGAGGTACTTAGTGTACGCATCTTATAATGGTGTGAGAACACAGGGAAGGGCAGTAAAGTAGACGCTAGATCTATATATGCAAAGATACAGTCCGCTTGAGGTCCATGAAGTAAGGATGTGGACAAATTGTGAAGAGAGATCCGAGGATAGCGCTTTCTATTGATCTCACCCTTGTACTTGAGAGTTGGCCAAGGGCTTATAGACACGCAGCACAGTTGGGAAAAATGAAAAACTCAACAGGAGCATCATTATCCACCGATTATTAAAGCACCAACAAAGCATGGAGGGGTCCTTTTCAAGAAAGAGTCCAAACAATGAAATCACACATTTCATCCTCACTCTGTTTTCTCCGCCTCACCCTTCATCCTTCACTCCCTCCTGCTGGGAACAGAGCAGTGGCAAAAATCTTCTTTGGAGCGGCAAGAAACATGCTGTGACAATATGACTGCACACGCATACAGTTGCAAATACACACACACACACACACACACACACACACACACACACACACACACACACACACAGTGGACACAGACTGCCACTCACTACGTCCTCCTGAAAGTTGCCTATGGCAATATGAACAAAGAACATGTCTCCTCTGAATTGCCCAGTCTGTCCCTGCTTGCATGTGACCTTTACCACACTCTAGATACACAGGCCAAGCTCAGAGCAGTGTATGGGCATTGGGCACTTGTGTGTATGCGTGTTTGTGTGCATGCCTGTGCATGAAATTATGAAAGGAAACAGTCAATTTGTCTTAAACCAACAAAGGGGGTTAAACTACTGTTCTTTATCTGAGCAACAGACAAGACCTACATAAGTATTCTCTTGAAAAATCTTTAAAAACTCTTGTTTTTCTAGTAAAATATAATATTGTCTTGTGCGATTATGTTAGCATGAAACAGCAGTGCAGATGAGCAGAGTGTAAGATAGATCAAATGCTAAACTGGTAAAATACAATGCATGTTTGCAGATCAACAAGCATCTAATCCCAGAGTTATCCCTATAAAGTTACAAAAGCAGAAAGGTAAGAGTAAAGCTCAAAGTTAAACAGAGGAATACAGATGAAGAATGCTCCAGTTCTGTCTAGGTAAGAACATTGTGGAGGAAGGACATTCTGTTTTTGCATTAAGCACTGCAAACCACATCCTTTAATGCCTGGACCTCTCACTACTGCCCAAATACACCCCAAACAAGCAGATATGACAAACATAATCTAATACATATTCTTTGTCATATGTGTTAATGGAATATAATTCAATATAATATAATGTTTTCAATGGCGTTGACTGAATCGTCTTTTCATTTCATCACCACTGTGTTCAGGTGCAGTGATCTTAAACCCAGTCTCTCTCCTAAGATTACTTTACAGTAGCTCAGGTAAAAGTCTTTGTTTTGTCTGGACACTGATGGATCTCAATAGTTAAACAATTGATTTGAGAAGCTACAATGTAAAAATGTGATAAGGTTTATGATATAAGTAGTTTGTATGGCTCGCCTTACCAATATTTTAGCACTGCCATTGTCCACCATATCACCATTGTTTATGTTCGGCCATAATGTGTAATTCCACCAGCCAACAAGAGTCAAATCATTAAAATTTATAAAATATTTTTCAGCTTTCAGTTCAGTTAATAGCATGCCCTCAGTTGCCTAAATGACACGTTGTACAGAGCACAACATAAAAAGCTTTTCTCATTTAACTCAAAGCTAAAAAGGCTGGCCTTTTTGAGTCCCAGACACAGTTTGTCAGAGAGAGCAGCAAACTAGAGAGGAAAAAAGAAACACAGTGTCTCTTGTTTGAATGCATTTTGTTTGCTCAAAGAATAGTACAGCTATATTGTTACCAATTTAGGATTTGTTAGACCAGTTGGCAAAGCCTTGCTGGTAAACGTCACCAGGGATGTTGATTTGACGGAGAGTATATGAAACTCCCTGTGCACGAGGAGAGCTAATGGGGTTAAGTTGGCAGTAACACCAGCAGGAAACAGAAATAACAGCAATGATCACACTATAATATCACCTTAAAGAGGGAGGTAGACGCAGTGTTAAAATCAATTAGCAACGAAGAAAATTTAAATGAGTGACCATGACATCAACAACAAAACGCCGTCAGTGTGGAGACAAGGGGATACATTTTTTGAACCAGAGTATATAGAAGAGCTTTTGCAGAAGGACACTGAAAGTTGTGTTGTAAGTCCTTAGCAGTAACAGAATATTCTGATCCAAACAGCTGATCTTTGGCAGCGTTATACAGTGCGCAACCAAGTTGCGCTTATGCATAGGAATACGGAAGTCCTACAATTGAGGAAATGACTGTCTGAGGGCAAAGTAAAGGGCTGAAAATATTCTAAATTTTGTGTACACTTGAACTGATATTAATTTTGTCGGTGGGCCTTCTTTCAAGTGGCGGCTGATCCTGTCCACAGCAATACGTGGCTTAGTTTCTGGGCCGGTACAACTCCGCCTTTCCAAACTGGGGGACATTCTGACCGCCATCTACTGAGGGTAATACACGGACTATGCATAAGTAATTCATACAGCCCCACTTCAAAAAACCCTAACTATCCATTAAAGAGTCACTATAAATGACATGCAATACCTTGGTGCAGTTAAAACATGTCTTTTGTGTCCTTTTAGATTTAATCTGTTTTTATAAAACCTACGAAATATACCAAAACTGTCAGCATACCCTAACAGAGTTTTCATGTGTGTGGAGCCATAAGGGTAATACTGTATATTACCTCTGCTAGCTCGGTCCACATGCTCCAGGTCTTCAACAAACTTGATCACATCTGGGAATTCCTCCTCACACACTTGCGCCAGGAAGTGGAGTAATGTGGTCTGTTGGTCCGCTGACTTAGTGTCTTTTAGCTGTAGTAAAACACATATCCACAAACACAAAGTTAAACACAAAGACCTATGACAGTAAATATATACATTTTATTTCAGATCCTTTACTCTAAACACAATATTAACAAATATAGATTCTATAGACAATAAAACAGCAATAGCAATAACACTGGCTACATAAAATGTCACAGGCTCACCATAACCTTAAGTATAGTTTTGTTGTAAAGGAAATGCTTTTAATAAATAATTCTTGTGCATTTGTGAATTCATTTGTTGAATCCATCTTACTTCAAAGTCCACTTGAAATCAAACTTAGTCATGTTTTTTAAATTTATTGTTAATTGTTTTTATTGTTAAAATTAAGATAAAAGTTATTTGGGGAAATATCAACAAAGCTGCCAGCAGCTGGCAGGCCACCAGGGTGCCGGGGTAACACCGTAAGGAGTGAGAGACAAAGTAAACAAACTTGTAGCTCATGAACACAATGTGTTCTTAGTGGTAATGAATAGTTAGGACCACATCAGCGTCTAGCCTGACAAAGTGACCTTTGCAGGTATGCTTACATGTGGTGTAATGTGCTGCAGCAGCTGAGAAGCTAATTAGCTAGCTAGACTGCAAACTACTGTTAGCCTTGTGCTATTGCCTGGTGAATGTTCATTTGGTCATTCGTTCAACAAGCTCAGGTGCAGGACATGACATGTGTTCATGTTGGTAAATAAGCTGCAAAATTCAGCTACCGTAAGCCCTTTTCAGCAGCTTTATAAATATTGAGTGTTGACAGTGCAACAGATTCCATGTCTCATACTCATGCAGCAGAAACACGTAAATTCATGTGATGACCTCTTGTGTGCTCTCCCCCCATCCCACATGCAACAATTTTTCAATTTCTCTGATAAATTTCCATCATTGCTCTTTTGCAGTCTAATTCCAAGATGTCTCTCAGTATCCCCGCCAAACATCCCTCCTGTGGAGTGCGTTGCTGTGTATCTCTCTAGGTGATCTATTGGTAGACAGCAGTGTACTCAGCCCTGCTGGGTTTAATCATGTTTGTATTATCTCCTCTAATCAAACATTCTCAGCTCTCTTTTCATTTCTGTTTTCTCATTTTTTCAAAGGCTTCAAGTGCTCACACACAAAAGGTCCCTGTCTGAATTTAGATGGATGATAATCATAGTTGACAATGTAAACATTTTGCTTTTTCCAGTTGGGCTGGGCGCAATTTTCCTGTGCTGTGGAGTGTGCCATGGAATTAAGTTGTCAAACTCGGGGGCAGGCGCGAAGGTGATGACTTCCTCTGTGTATCCTGCCTCTGACGTCGACACGCACCTTACTGTCACAACATGCAAGCACCAAGACATGGAAACAGACACGCTGGAAGACTAGTATTACAAAAATGCGCTAAACACAAAACATATTCCTTTACAGACGTTCACTAATTGATATTATATTATTGTCACGTTAATGAAACTAAACCATCATGTATTTATGTATGACTCCATGTTTGTGTGCGCACATGCACTGGTGTTTATATGAACATTAAGCATCCAAGTCTAACGGGGCAGAGAGGTGGCAGTGATGAATGGCTGCAGTGGTTGTTACTGTGGAAACTACAGTGAGTGTGTGCCAACAGCTGTAATGTAACCACTGGAGGAGTCTCCTACTCCAGGATTATACTCTGTTCTCACCGTCACTATCATAGAGGGAAACGTACTGTTCTGTTTTCATGCCACATAAAATCCAAAGGTATAGGCCTTTGCTATGTCTCTGCCCCACGAAGCGTGGGAAGTCCTGCAGGGTGTGTAAACTTTCAAAGGAACACTAGCCATAGCCTCAGTTATCTATTCTGAGCAGGAGAATAACAATAAAGTGCTCCCTGTGTTTGGGTGCTTTGAAAGATGCCAGCAGATAAGAGAAAGAACTGTCTTGTGGGGCTGATAGTGTTCAATCAAATGAAATAGTTTCAAACAAAATGTCTAATCACAGCAGCCACTTTAGATCAGTTCACTGATAGAGCTCTCAGCCAAGGTGACAAAATAAAAACAGACATGTATATGCATAGAGGCTAACAGGCAGCCACACAATTAGACATGCACAGGTATGTAAACAGACACACACACAGATACAATTTAACATTTCACATGTTAAAATGAAGAAGGCTGAATCTGTCTTCAGGACATCAAATGCGTTTGTGATGACTAACTGTAAAACATAAAGTGTGTTTTGTTTCTAAAATCAAAGTCTAAACATTATTGATTGTTTTGGACTAGGGCTTGTACTTATGATACAAAATGGCAATAAAATGTCCATATCGCAAATGAGCATTTTAACACATGAGGACTTTGATTACACGTAGACTCCAGTAATGAGAAAATAATCTGGCAGGCCTCTTTCGAGCTAAGATCTAAAAGTAAATTTATATCAAACTTATATTTACTGTGGTCCTTGTAGTATTATAAATATTATTAATATTATTACTGCTACTACAGCCTACTTGCTCTACTATACTGCAAACAGCTATGTAAAATCTATAAAGCGTATATGCAATGAGCTTTTTCCCTTGAACATTGTTTCACTTTTATCAGGGTTCCTACTCATTTTCCATTTCAAAATTCCATACTTTTCCAGACTCAAATAAATTGTTAACATGTATGCTATGTTCTGACTACGTATGCTATTATGTAGCCAAATATTTGTCAGAAGATTGTAGCTAGGTACTGTAGCTCATACATCAATAACACCAAACCACTGTGGCCCTTCAGTCCACTCTCCTATGCAGAAAGTTGGACGTTCCACTATCAAACATCTCCGCCCAAAAAGGAAGCAAACTAACGTGTGCTACCTATACTTGTATTATTTCCCCTGACTGCACTTGCTGCCTGCTATTAGAAAACAAAATAGGGACAATAGTCATGAAACACAACTTGTTTTCAATACTTACCCAGACCTGGAAATGAATAAAATCTAATTTCATACATTTCCATATTGCGTAGGAACCCTGTCATGTTGAACCACTGCCACTGGAGGGATAAAGGACTTGACTGTGTATGCAAAGAGGCGGCGGTGAGGTCGGCATTTCAACCCTCACCTTGCACAGCGAACTGAGGTCGAAGCCATATGACTGGGCGTTTCGAGAGCCTGCGTTCATGTAATTCCCCAGCAGTAGCACCAGCTCCAGCAGGCGGCCAAAGGAGCGGCTCTTCCTGACCTCATCACAGGCAGCATTTACAGCCAGGATATCTGGACGCAGGTTGTTTACGTGCTCTTCAAACTGCAGCCGGAAGAGGATATGGCTGAGACGAGGACGCAGCCGCTTCACACTGCTCATCTGGGAGAGGAGAACAGAAATGGATGAAACAAGGAAGCATGAACAAGAAAGAATAATACGAAAAGGAGAATTACAGAAAAGAGGATAAAGCAGGAGGGAAGAAAACAAAAGAGTAAGGAAAATTATATCAAGAGAGAACAAAGTCAGAGAACATAGTCAAACTTAAAATAACTACAATCGCAGTTTTAGCACACTCTCACATTCGGCCGATCTAATTTAAAAGACATTTATGCAACCGGCATGCTGGAAAGTGTTGCTAGGCAGTAGTAATAGATGCTGGCATTGATTTGATTTGGGACCCAGGTCTGGTAAGTTAATTGTGGAGTTAGTGTCCATATAGGGCAGGCAGCGGTGGGGGTGGAATATACAATAGGCTGCCTTGGATTACCACTCTCACACAATTAGAGAAAATTGGAAAATATTGCATTGGGCCCAGGGCTTGGCCACAACAGTGATTGTGAATGTGTGTGTATGTGGGGTGGTGGGGAGGGGCGCAGGTTCCAATTGTCTGTTTCACACAACAGCTGGCTGTGCGGTTTGATGTCCTCCATCAAGGGTTTAATTATAGCTACTGTAATGTTATCAAATGACTATTTCAGTCTGTGAGTGAGTGAGCAAGTGTGTGTGTGTGTGTGTGTGTGTGGTTGCCGACGAAAAGAAGGAGAGAGGAAACAGGGCAGGAGAAGAATATGACAAAAAGCACAAGAACCAAACATAATGCTGCAATGGAGCTCAGAGATGGGATGAATTATGTGATAAGGTAATTGGGAGAAAATAATCAGAAGGAGAAGAAATAAAGAATACCCACCACAGGGTTTACAGGGTGAATGTGTACAGCAAAAGTGAGCTGCTGAGGGCAGTACAAACAATATGAGTGGACGGAATCTAACATAACAAAACTGTACTCCAAAGCAGAGGTTATGGAACATGTAGTTTGTGTATTGCAGAGTTATAATCCCGTGAGGTGGTGGGATGGTGACAGGGAAAAGACAATTCTGTTGACATACTGTAGATTTATCGCTATCAAGAGTGCGAACACTGAATAAAAAATTGTGCACCATATAGTGTAAAAAAACAACAAATTAATGTAAGTAAATATTTTGGCAACTTGTAATAAACGTTGAGTACTGTCAAGATCAATTTAAATCATAGATGAAAGACTTTAATTCAAAGAAGTGCTAGTCATAAGTACTGTGACTACAGTTGAGCCAGCAGGATGCTGGCAATAACAGCTTCTGTACTGCCTGCTGACTAGTGAAAAACATTATGGAAAACAATACTCTGAAGATAGAGAGCTTTTTTTGTCTTTTGACTTCTTGTCACTAAGGATGTACTCACACGAGGCAATCCGTACGGTGCCCGAGCACGTTTAACTCCCAAAGTCCGTTTTGTTTGACCAGTGTGATACGCTTAACCGCACGGTTAGGTTGGACTCCGGCACGGTCCGCATCTAGTGTAATCGCTAACTGTCCCCGAGCACAGAACCCCGACACAAACTCCACTGTGCCGTGACAAAGAATGAAAATTGATATCGACTTCCAGCTATGTACAGTGTGTTTACCTCGAAAACTCAGCTATGATCTAACATTAACATAGCTCTCCCTATCAGCTAGGCTCCTTAAACGCTTGCTAATAACCTTTTTTAAGGTAGGTCTCCGACATTGGCAGTTGTGTTGGACAGATTTGTGTAAGATACATTTAACTTGTAGCTGCCGACAAAAAAAAAAAAAAACATGACTACATTACCCTTGTGTCCTAGGCACTGTTAGGATTTTTACAATGTAATCAGATCTATCCCTTTGAATATACACAACTACTACACACTCCTACACACAAGGCAGAGTTCAAATCAAGTGTGAGAGTGGCGGACATGGAAAAAAGAAAAGATAAAATGCATGTGTTTGCACAATGGTAAATTAAAAATTCCCTTTGAACCTGAGCTTTTCTGATAGGTGAAAGCACACAGGCCTCCTTGGGCCCACGCAGGCACAGCAGCGAAACAACATTATATAAGCAGGCACTTCTTTGTTCTATGTCTCCCTGATGAACTATACACAACAGCTGAGCATGCTCTATTTTTTATCTTTTAGCCCCCCACCCCATTAACCACTCAGTCACTGCGTTTCCATTCAGTGAGAAGATTCTCTTTTATATGTGTCTACAAAACAGGTGGGTGCATGGGGCAAAAGAAGAAGAATATTGTTATGTTTTGTCAGTAACTCTGTCGCTAGGCAGAAACAACAAAATACACAAAAAGTGCTACACCCCTCATACATAATTCTGAATAAACCTTCTTTTGAAAAGTCTTTAAGAAAGCGATGCTGACATAATTAGGCAGCAGTGCTGCTCTTTAATGTGCATAAATTAGTGCAGCAGTCCACAGGTGTCCTGTCTTTCCTCTTAAGGCTTAAAAAGACAGAATTTTAAAAAGCTAGGGATTAGAATATTCATATGAAAGTGCTCTGTGTGTGTGTGTGTGTGTGTGTTCATAGGAAAGAGAAAGAAATGGTGAGAGATTTGATGTAAATACAAGACGAGTTTAGATTAGTATGACATTAAAGTAGTAATAAACCAGTTTTATATAACTGCTTCTATAATTATATTCGTACATTCGGTAAACCAGTTTTTTCATCACACTCTCTTATGACACATAACAGAGCATAAGGTTGTCAATCAACAGAAATACAATAACATAAGGAAAAATTATTGTTGTGATGCATGTGTACATGTTGAGCTATAACCACCTGGTGGGGAGTTTTATAGTGTTGTGTGTGTGTTAAGTGAGTGTGTGTTTTTGTGTGTACTCACCACAACCCCAAACTGCTCAGGCTCTGACAAATTCGCATACTCATTTTTATACTTTGCCAAGGCGTTCAGCTGCTCCTGCTCAGGTAGGTGTTTCACAAGGTTCTACAAAGAAGAGCGAGGAAGATGGAGTGAGAAGCAGCAAGGAGGAAAGCAGAGCAGAGAAAAGCAGCCAGTGTGCATTTATTTAAAAATATCCTTGTGATGGTGATGTTGTGATGCCTGACACTTTATTTCATTAATTGTAATCGGTACATTATAAAACCCTCATTTTCATGTTCCAATTTATTTGTCAATTACAAAATACAATGACCCAAAGTGTCCAAAAATGAAGGCATTCACTCTGGGAGGAATGGCTAAATCTGGGTTTTAACAGCCATGAGGTTGTCCACAGTGCACAGTCCATGCCTGAACAGCAATGTGGTGTTCTTTGAATTTAATGTAAAACGAGCCCTAGGACTACCACCCTTTGCACTGTGCTTGTAAAGAACTCTAACCTACTGCTTTTCTATTTGCTGTGTGTTTAGGTTACGCCTAAGCCCTGTTGGTGAGTTTCAGTAAAAATTAAGTTTTGTGACTGCAATAAAATGTATTTTATTATCAAACAGAAACTATATCCTTGGGGCTATATATATATATATACATACATACACACACACACACCTATATACACCCGGCTGCTTTTATACACCTATATAGACAATTGAAAGTAAAATGGTGTAATTGTTTTGTTTTTTTTAAACAGCCAAAAGGAATAAATGTTAAATTATTTAAGCCATGTTGATTAAATTGCCTTCTCATCTGAATTTAACAGCCATCTAAACAAATACTGCTACTATGTGGTAAATATGTTGGTCTGATGCATTTAAATTGGGTTGAATGTCTGTCCCTGATGCCTGGAGTCATGACAAATATTGCCACTTCCATTACTTGAGTTTTTATTGATGCAGTATAATGGAATTTGTCTTAATGACTAATGAATTATTTGCGTGTCGTAATTAACAATTATAGATCAAATTACTTCTTTAAAATGTACATCCGTAGCTAAGGTTTGTTTTTGCTTATTTGTTTCAACTCCGCTTACCCATGCAAAAAGCGACCGATCAGAGTTAAATAATTTAAACCCTTACTTGCATTGATCAACTTCTGAGGCACAAACTCTAAGCCATTCACTTACATCTATAAACTGATTTAAATTGGCTTGACGAATGTACACTGCATGCTTATAATATACTTATTGATTGATTGCCTTTAATTTCAGCCATTTAGACTACTATAGCTCTGTAGATACTGACAAGAAGTAGAATATTGGTGTACATTTTCACATTCTAGCTTTCCAGCACTGGGTACCTGTCTCCTTCAGAAGTGATTTTAAAGTTTCATCGCTTGTTTCCCCCTTCCTACACTGTTGACCTTCTGTCCTTCAACTCCAGTTAGTAGCCTAAGGTCTGCCGACCAGTTATTGCTGACTGTAGCCAGTGAAAAGCTGTTAACAGCATTCGCTGCCAGGGCTCAAACCCTTCATGACAGCCTTCCGTTTGAAATCAAGAAAGCAATGTCAGTGTCCTCTTTTAAAATGCAATTAAAAGTTATTTTAAATCATCATTCATTCATCAATCAATCATTTTTACTTTCACTTGCTTTTTATTCTTATTAATTGATGTTATCGCATTTTGTTAATTAAATATTTCATCTTCTAAACTATATCATGTATTTCATGTGCTCTAGTGAGTATGTAAAGAAATGGCAAAGAAGGATTCTGGTAACTGAGAGACAGATTTGTTGTTCCAAGGAAACATAAAAGGGACCAAAAGTTGTTATCCTTAAGATTTGGTGTTGGCATTAGATGTGTTCTCATGTTGTATGCTGGCACTGTATCTCATCGGCCGGGCTCAATAAACCATGCTATGTTTAATCTTCATCAGTCTCCGAAACGTCTTCATCGCACCTATACCTGGCTCACAATTTCTCTCTTAAACACTTAGTAATGTCTATTACATTCTAAAACATTTTGAACTTTAAAATATACACTGCATCTG